>NC_069659.1:165070757-165373787 GCF_027244095.1 Hemicordylus capensis | reverse complement strand
TGCTACAGCTGCGGGATATATTGCCAAATGAAGTGCGCCAGGACAGGCCCCGATATGACAGGACAAACAAGTCTGAAAACACTAGGCAATCACTGGCTACTCCATTCAGGTGTATTGTTGAGGCACCTAGTATTTGTGAAGCAACTGTCAAACGCAGTGGCGGCATCAGAGAAAAAAAGAGTGGGGGGCACAGAAGGGACAAAGTGCATTTATGGGTGGGTGAACATTATCCCACGTTAGATTTCTGAAACAGAAATGGGGGGCAGCTGAGGGGGGGGAACTACCCAGAGGTAGGAGGCCACAGTCCACAGCTGTTGACATGCATCTGAGGCACGATGAGCTCCTTGGTCTCTAGATTCGTCCACTGACCATCTTAACAGTTAAATGGGGCTGCTGGAACATCTCTTTAGGCTGGTCTCCACTGCCTTCCTCCTTTTCTGGCGGAAGGATTGTCTTGATTGAGTGGTATGTCTGTACATGAGAGTGAGAGGGAAGCTCGAAAAGTAATGGGTAGGGACAAAAGTTTGGGGTCCCTTTAGACTCACACCTCCTGCTTGAACAGCAGGTGGAGGCTGTGGCCGGAAGTGCTTTTGCCAAGCTTCATCTGGTTCACCAATTACGCCCTTACCTTGATCGGCAGGCATCAATGACAGTGACCTATGCCCTTGTTATCTCCTGCTTAGATTATTGTAACGCTCTCTATCTAGGGTTACCTTTGAGGATGATTGGGAAGCTACAACGGGTCCAGAATGCAGTGGCTCGTTTACTTATGGGTGCCAGAAAATATGACAGGGTAACACCTCTCCTGCAGTCATTGCACTGGTTGCCTGTTCACTTCCGAGTTTATTTTTATTTATTTATTTTTTTTATTTTTAACATTTATATCCCGCTCTTCCTCCAAGGAGCCCAGAGCGGTGAGTTCAATTTAAGGTCCTGGTTTTGACCTCCAAAGCCTTGCGGGGTTTGGCACCTGTCTACCTACAGCCCCGCCTCTCCCATCCAGTTACATCCCATCGGTTAGATCATCTCAGATGGCCCTGTTGTCAGCCCCTTATTTCTGAGAGGTTCGGGGCTCTAGGACCCGTGAAAGGGCCTTTTCGGTTGCTGCCCCACTTCTTTGGAACTCTCTTCCCCTTCAGATTCGTTTAGCCCCTTCCTTACTGAACTTCAAATCTCTGTTGAAGACTTTTCATTTTCACCAGGCTTTTGCCCTGTAGGTTACCTATTTGTTTTTTTTGTTAGTTACTTTAGTTTTTAATTTAGAATGTAATTTTTAATGTTGCCTTGTTTTGCATGTTTTTGTGCACCGCCCAGAGTCTTCGGAGTGGGCGGTATATTAAATGTTTCTAATAAATAAATAAAAGTAAATAAAAGTGTGGGATGGTTTCAATATTTGTATAGCTAATGTAAGTGGTGGTGACAGATTGCAGAAGTGGTGGGATCTGAGAAATGGAACGTTGATCCTGGAACTTGTTGTAGGAAGATGGCCTAAATAGCCAATGGAGATCATAAAAGGATTGCTTTCTATAGTTTAATAATAGTCATGTAAGAACTGCTAGGATTACTACAAAATAGCTTGATAGCTTTGTTCACTTGGCTGGATATGTGGGGCCTCCCCTAGTGTCTAACAGGAGGGACCAAGTGGGTCATCCCCCTTGGCCCATGAAAAGCAGCTCTGTGCTTCGAGGCTGCTGTGCTGGGAGTGCTGGACAAGCTGATTGAGAAGTTTTCCATTTACCAAAAAAGGAAGGAAGGAAGGAAGGAAAGAAGGAAGGGCTTTTAAAAGGAGCAGATGATTTATAGGCTCTTGAGGAAAATAAAATGATGTTGCTTTAGTAAACCAACAGAACATTTATTCCTGGGCCTACTTGTATGTCTCTTACTTTTTGAGCAATTTATCTGGCAACCCTGCATTTGACCTGAAAATAGATTTGTGGTAGGGAAGTGTCTGAACCGTGGTTTGAAGTGCGGTTCGAGCACTTTCCTGGAAATCAAAAAGGGAACTTTATCTGCAGCCCCTTCCAGCTTCTTGCTGGGGTGGTGCTGGTCCCAAAATGTATACACATGGGCGGATGCCATGTGCATGCTGACAGTGTGTGGGGTGTTTTGGGATCAGTGCCACTCCAGCAGGAGGCTGGAAGGGGCAGCAGAGAGCAGGTAATCACCTGCCCTCCTTTTTCTTAAAGTCCTCTTTTGATCTCCAGAAAAGTGCTTGAACCGTGCTTTGAACCACAGTTCAGGCACATCCCTAATTTGTGGGGTTCATTTAGATATCCATTTTTGGAAAAGAGAAGCCTTTATTATCTCTGTAATGCAGTGGTTCCTGTGTTTCAAAGAGAGTTCTGAAGTTAATTCCAGAACTCAGGGCCAAACTATACCAGACAGCAGATCTAGGATTATATCTGTTGAATTCTTTCTTTTTTAAAAGGAAAAATCCAGCTGTGATGAGTGCCGAGTGGATCACTTGCATTTTGGGTGGTATACAAATATGTTAAATCAATCAATCAGGGCTATGGCACTGGGGGGAGGGGTCAGTGCCAGCCCTAGGGTTTTTTGATGCCCTAGGCAAAGTTTGGTAGCCACTTAATGGCACAGCAGGGAAATGACTTGATTATCAAGCCAGAGGTTGCTGGTTCGAATCCCTGCTGGTATGTTTCCCAGACTATAGGAAACACCTATATTGGGCAGCAGCGATATAGGGAGATGCTGAAAGGCATAATCTCATACAGCGCGGGAGGAGACAATGGTAAACCCCTTCTGTATTCTACCAAACACAACCACAGGGCTCTGTGGTTGCCAGGAGTTGAAACCGATTTGATGGCACACTTTACCTTTAGGTGAAGTTTGACTTAGGCACCCCACCCCCAGCTGAGCAATGCAGAGCATTGGCTTTAACTTGAACTGCACAGGCTGCTCATTGGCTGGGCTGAAGTACCAGCCTGAATGGATGATCAGCAAGTGCTGATCATGGATGACTAACCCATGTTGGTCTGAGGATACAGTGGAAGAAAATCACCCAACTCTGACACTTCAGAGGTGAAAATAAGCTGTGTTAATTGGGAAATCCAGTCTCAGACAATTGCTTTTTGGAAATGAATGCTGAGGCAGGCAATTCATATTGAAGAGAGGGAGTGCAACTTTTGAGGCTTGCTGTTTATGGGGGGATGAGGTGCATTGAGTAATGAAGACAGTATATTTTTGAGTTTAGAGTGTGCAGGTTTTGGGGAGCAGGGTGCAGTAATACATATGAATGGCTTCCCACTTAAATTGTGCATGAATAGCTTCCCACTTCATATTTATTATTTATTATATTTCTATACCACTCCATCCAAAGGCTCTGGACAGTGCACAAGAAGTTTAAAAAACAAAAACAAACACAATTTAAAACAAATGTAAAAACCAATTTAAAAGACCATGCCAAACAAATAAGTATTTAGGGCTCTCTTGAAGGCCAACAATGAGCCAAAACTACAGATATCGCCGGGAGTACTTTCCATAGGCCAGGAGCAGCTACAGAGAAGGCCCAGTTCCGAGTCGCCACCAGATGTGCCGGTGGTAACTGGAGACGGACCTCTCTAGATGACCTCAATATGTGATGAGGATCATACAGAAGAAGGCGCTAAGGTAACCCTGTCCTAAGCTGTTCAGGGCTTTAAAGGTAATCACCAGCACTTTGTATTTTGCCCGGAAACATATTGGCAGCCAATGCAACTGTTTAAGAACAGGCATAATATGTTCTCTCCAGGTCACCCCAGAGGCCAGTCCAGCTGCCACATTTTGAAGTTTCTGGACTACGTACAAAGCCAGCTCTACATAGAGCACATTGTAATAGTCAGGCCTGGATGATGCACCACTGTTTTGTGATTGTTCTCTTCAAGGAATTGATGCAGCTGTCAAATCAGCCAGACTTGATGGAAAGTGCTCCTGGCCATATCCTCCACCTAGGATACCAGGGTGAGGCCTATTTCCAAGAGCATTCCCAAGCTGAATACCTGCTCCTTTGGGGGGGGTGTAACCCCATCCAGCACAGGAAGATCTAACTCATCCCTCAGATTCTGATCCCCCACAATGAGCACCTTCATCTTGCTTCGATTCAATTTGTTGTCCCTCATCCAGCCCATTGCTGCCTGTAGGCAGGCATTTAGGGATTGAATGCCATTCAACTCTATATGAACTGAATTGCTGAAAATGGCCTTCATAGAGCAGCCATAGCATTAAGGATGTGCACTCCCTGGGGTGGCCCATGGAAGGGTGCCTTTAAGCAAGCAGGTAAAACGCTCCATATTCATACATATTCACCCTTTCCCACCAATTTCCCCCCGCCAGAGCTTGATTTTGAAAGAGCCGTATGGGGCTGCAGTGGTCCTTTTTGCAGCCTCAGTCAGCTTCGGCATGCATATGGCTGGGGCACTTGCGCGCCAACCAGGGCCAGACTGGGGGCACTGAGAGGGTGGTGGAATGTATGTGGGGAGGGCGCCAGGTTTTGAGCAGAATGGGTACTTAAGGGTGGGAGTATTCACTGTTGCTGAGTGCGGCGGGGCACAGGGGCGCCCGTGGGTGGGGCACATTGGGAATATGACCTGTTGCCCTGTGGGCCCGTCCGAGCCTGGCGCCAACCATTTGCATGGTATGCTGACCACACAAATGACTGGCGCATGTGTGCCCAGCCATGTGTGTGCTGACACTGGGAAGGAACACTGCAGCCCCACGCATCTCAAGCACTGATGGGGGGAAAGTGGTGGGCTGGGGTGAACAGGTAAGGAGCACATTACCTGTTTTTTAAAGGCACTCCCCACCATACATTGAGCCAGCTCGAATGTTTGCATTCAGACAGGTTTAGCACTCCAGAAAGAGAGCACCGAACCTGTTTGTGCACATCCCTGCACAGCATGTGCACCAGTCCTTAGCTGTTCTTATCATCATAAAGCATCTAAATATAGCAGAGTTGGTACAACAATCATTCAAAGAACACAAGACTGTGCTGGCAGGCCTATAATCTTAACGTTATACTCACACAATGGGAAGAAACAGGAAAGGAATAGAGTTAGGAAGCCCATTGAAGGCACTGACTGAAGGGAGTGAATGCTGGATAAGGATGATCAGAAGGAATCTGATCCACATGTCCAGAGGAAAGAGCTGTGGCACATAAGGACCAGGCAGTGGAATAGAATCAATAATATTAATAATTTAAAGAAATAGATACAGGTGAAACTTGGAAAATTAGAATATCGTGCAAAAGTCCATTAATTTCAGTAATGCAAATTAAAAGGTGAAACTGATATATGAGACAGATGCATTACATGCAAAGCGAGATAAGTCAAGCCTTAATTTGTTATAATTGTGATGATCATGGCGTACAGCTCATGAAAACTCCAAATCCACAATCTCAGAAAATTAGAATATTACATGGAACCTAGAAGACAAGGATTGAAGAATAGAACAATATCGGACCTCTGAAAAGTATAAGCATGCATATGTATTCAGTACTTGGTTTGAGCCCCTTTTGCAGCAATTACTGCCTCAATGCAGCGTGGCATGGATGCTATCAGCCTGTGGCACTGATGAGGTATTATGGAAGACCAGGATGCTTCATTAGCTGCCTTCAGCAATTCTGCATTGTTTGGTCTCATGTCTCTCATCCTTCTCTTGGCAATGCCCCATAGATTCTCTATGGGGTCAGGTCAGGCGAGTTTGCTGGCCAATCAAGCACAGTACACTGTATACTTTTCAGAGGTCCGATATTGTTCTATTCTTCAAGCCTTGTCTTCTTGGTTCCATGTAATATTCTAATTTTCTGAGATTATGGATTTGGGGTTTTCATGTGCTGTACGCCATGATCATCACAATTATAACAAATTAAGGCTTGACTTATCTCGCTTTGCATGTAATGCGTCTGTCTCATATATCAGTTTCACCTTTTAATTTGCATTACTAAAATTAATGGACTTTTGCACGATATTCTAATTTTCCGAGTTTCACCTGTATTATTTACAGAAAGGCAAGTGCAGACTGCTTTCTATGGTCTTGCTGCTTGTTATTTGTCTGCCCCGTCTTCAGGCCAGGACTGGACTAAAAAGTAACTAAAGCACCATTCAAGAGCTGGTCAGGATCAGGACCAGAAACACCACACCACCTAGGCAGTTTTTATATGTAAATGTTGGTTTCTTGAAGGCCAAACAATGTGACCCTGTGTTTTTCCACTGAAGTTCCCCCCCCGCCTTTTTTGTACAAAATGCTTAAAGACAGCACTCTCCCAGCTGCTTTTTCTCTCTGCAAAGTAAGCAAATAGGAACTTGTATCTCTTCCCCTGTTGTAGAAAAAGTAGTTTGGGGAGGTGATGTTTAGTAGAAAAATTGTCGGAAGACAAAGGGTTAAGGAACCGCCACATAAGGTGGTGCAGGCCATCTGTTTCAGACAAGAGCCTCTGCTGCTGCATTTTGTAAACCAAAAAGGGGGAGGAAACCATCTGGGAGGAAGAAAAGGAAATGCCAGTGCAACTGTACAGTTTAGCATTCAGTGATCAGAGCATGTACAATTATGAAGTGGGAGAAGAAAGGTAAATCAGTAATTTTAAGTAAGTGAAAAGCTAATTGGTTAACTTGTTCGCATCTTCCTTAATCATGAAGCCGTATGAAATGTAAAAAATAACTTTTATCCTGGATGACAAGTGGGCATTTGTGTGGTTAAGTAGATTGGTGGATTGCCAGGAGCCAAATGTGTTATGGGAGTTCCATAACTGGGGGTGGGTGGGTTTGTAGAGGGAGTGGAATTTTAATGCTTTGCTGAATCCTCAACATAAATGCTCCTACCAAAGCTGCTATCAACTAGAGGGGGAGTTTGCGGGAACAGTTTTGTGCCTGTAAGTTTCCTCCCCTGAAGCCAATGACAGCTTGGGGGGACAATTTAGACGAAGGCCATGGGATGGTGAAAATGGTTAGATTCCCTTTCCCTTGGCCTTGATCCCAATTGGCCCTGTTACAGCTGATTTTTTTGGAGAAAAAAGTTTGAATACCCTGCTCTAGGATAATGAAAGAATAGCTTTATTATGATCATAGATCAGACATAAACACAAGTTACAGAACGTTCAGATAAGAAATCTATCATATAATACACCAACAAAGTAAACGTTTTATTGTAAGATCTAAAGGGTAGAAATTAATTGTTGGTGGATATTAACAGCGGCCATTAGGGGTGTGCACAAAACCGGCTGGCCCAGTTCGGAACCGGACCCAGACCAGTTCGGTTTTGCCCATTGATCCCCCCCCGGTTTGGTTTGGGGAGGTGGTTCGCAAACCATTTTTAGTTTTAAAAACACGTTTTTAGTACTTATTCCCCCCGGGGGGCTTCTCCGAGGCCGCAGAGGGTGGGTGTCCATGCAGATTCCCCTTCCCCCCGCCGGCCTTCCTTATGCCTACAACCATCAGGTTCAGCTTTTCTTCAGCCCATTCTGGGCCTTTCCCCCCTTGCGGTGGCCATTTTGGGCCTCTGTGTGGCCTGGGTCATGATCCAGCAGACACGCACACACCCTGTAGCCTCGGAGAAGCCCCTTGGAGAGGGCAAGTACTATTTTTTTAAAAAACACACACACACACCTCAAAATGGCTTGCAAACCCACTGAACGGCTGGGGTGGAAACTGAACTGGGGTGGTTCAACTTGACCCCATACCTGTGAACCGAACTGATTTGGCCATCCCTAGTGGCCCCACAAAATTTAGCAACCTTATGTATAATAGATGATTTCTTGTGTGTAATAGACAATTCTCTGCTCTAGTGTAAAAGGTTTGCCCACCCAGACTCTGACCCCAAAAAGCCCTTAAGGAGCAGCAGTACACCCCAACCTGACCGCCGGTCCACTTTAAAAGGTGCCTCTTTGCACAGTTGGCTTGAGATCCAGAAAGTACAGGGTTCCTGGCTACTGTGTAACTTCTCTACTTAGAACTAGCCTCTGCTGGGTTAGCTGATGATCTAGCAAAACTAAGCACATTTGTAAACCTTGTTGTAAACCACCCAGAGATGTACATTCTGGGGGGTATACAATGCTCAATAAATAAATCTAAATCACTTTGTCTTCAGTGGGACTTAAAGGTGCTTAACTATGGCTGGATTCTAACCATATATAAAACAAAAACACTTAATCTGGATTATGTCAAGACAGTGAACTAACTTGGCAATGCACTCTTAAAATAGGCATGTATAGTTGGACAGAGCTGTGTGTGCTTCCAGTTTTTGGTTGTGTGGGTGCAAACACTTAGGTAGGAGGAGGGAGAAGTGAAGTGATTGTGTGGAAGCAAGGTAGAGTAGACAGTCCTTAAGATATCCAAGGGCCATACAGTTAAGGGCCTTAAAAGGTAGTAATTGGCAGCTTGAATTGCACCCAGAAACACTTTGTCAGCTAGTGCAACTCCCTCAGGATTAATATAATGCTAGTGGGCCTGGGCGCAGAGCATCTGTGCCTCTAGATGGGCCCAGGCATCCCGCCCCCCCGTATGCTTGGCTTTCTGACTGACTGGCCAGCTGACTGGCTGCTCCCCCCCCCGCCTCAGGCTGACCCTCCGGCCAGGCTAGGCTGTCCCGCTGCCGCTTCCTCTGTGCGGGCAGGCCAGGCCGTCCCGCCACTGTCCGCCTCCTCCTCCCAGCTGGCCACCCACCTCCCGGCCAATGGGGCCTTGCCAGCCGCCTGCTTGCTTCTTCAGCCCAGCAGGGCTTCGCCACTGTCTGCCCACCTCTTCAGCCCAGCAGGGCTTCGCCTGCCACCCACCCTCCTCTTCGCCTCCACTGTTATTTCTCTCTGCTTCAATGCTGGAACTCTTACATGCTCTCTGTCAGCCAATTGCTCCCCACGCATCCTGTCTTGGATAATTAATTATATAGATGTGCACTTTGAGTGGTTCCTGATACTAATCTGGCTGCCCCATTCTGCATTACCTGTAATGGCGATTCACGCTTGGGGGGGGCACTTCCTAATTCCCCAAGTGGTATGACATTCTGGAGACAGTATTGCACGATAAGTTTTGTAAGGCGAGTACTGGAGACTTGAGGTGTTCTGTAACATCTGTATATTTGTGAACATGCAAGGGAGGAGTGGGTAAGCTCATGGACAGGAAGTGCTTGTTCTCCAGCAGCATCTGTAGTCATAGCCAAGAGCACCAGCACACCCTGCCAGTTCCTTAGTATCTCTTTCTTCTCTTGGCACACAACCTTCTAGGCAGAACATTTGTTTCCAGCCTCCACCCTTGATTGCCCATTAATTAGACTGTGCTGCTAGTCGGCACGCTAAGCCACAACTAAAGGGAAACCTAGAATAGCACAACATCATGACTTATAACCTTTTTATCTGGGCATCTATTTAGTGGTCCATTATGCTCAAAGCATTATTTGTGCTTCATTGGTCTACTTTGCTTTATAGAGTTAATCCTTTACAAATGTTGTAAGCAATGAAATCTGGGAGTAGAACCAGCTATAGACAGAGTTAATATCTCTTCTATGATCCTAATGTTTGCTGAAGGAGGCCTTAGGACAATTTTAGGAGGGACTGAACAACTTGACATGGAGAAGACAGATACAAAATATATAGAGCAGCGGGCGCTACACTAAGATATAGATATCTTTAAAAATACCCAATGTATATATGTGTGTCCCCAAGCATACTTCACAGTGACCTACAGGTATCAAATTTTGCATACACAAAATTTGCCACTGAAATTAGCTGAATGCACTACTTTTTACGCCAGAATATGCACAGTGAAAATTTTAATAATAATCATTTTTGAATAAATTCTGAATTAATCATATTTTAGTTGTTCTCAATAGATTTTTAACACTCAATAATCAGATCAATACTTCCCAAATGACATGCCCCAAAAAGGCAGGAGAGCTTTCTCAGATTCAAAGTTACTGTGATTAAAATTTACCATATATGGTAATCATTCAATAAAATGAATAACAGATGATGAAGTCCTACAAATTTTAAACTAATTTAAAAAATTCTATTACACATTTAATTTCTTGAACTTGCCTAGATGTGTAATCTACGGAAAATGACTTTGCCTGGTCAACAAGGGGCAAATTTGCAGCAGAAACCAAAATACAGCATTAAACAATATTGCTCATCAATCTTCCGCAGCCAATTCCCAGAGTAATTTTGAACCTTTAAAAATAGTTTCCATTTTCTTATTAATAAGGCCACAAATTCACAGGTAAATGGATAGATGTGCATGTGGTACCCTAAACAACAGAAAGGCAGATATCCTGTCTGAAGCAGATTGGAAGGGGCAAGAATGGTCAAATTACTAAGAAAGCCACTTAAACCACAGCTGAAGTACTTGTCAGTACCTTTTAAATATTACATCTTTCTTCAGCTTAGTAGTAAATTCATTCCCGCGACATGGTCCGTGCCATTGGCAGAGTGAGGATGCTGGTGCCCCCACTGCTCCAGCCACACACCCTGCACCTGATGTCAGACACAGGGCGTGTGGCCACATTAGCAAACAGGGCTATGCACCATGTTTGCAAGTAAACTTTGGCCATTGCTGCATTTGCAGCATGGTCAGGAGCGCCTCTTCTTGCTTGCAAAAGCAGAGAGACGAGTTTGCAGGCAGAGAGAAGCACACCCGGCAGTGCTGCCAATGGAGTTTACTTGCAAATTGGGTGTGCGGCCCCATTTGCTAATGGGGCCATGCCCCCTGCATCTGACATCAGACACAGGAAGCATGGCTGGGGCGCAAGATGTGGCCCCTGAGCATGGTGGCCACTGGATCCACATGCCTGTAGACCTATTTGTACCAGTACCAGTTATGTTGTTAAATCTTCAATATTAAATCAGTCTGAATATTATATCAATAATAAAATCAAACTGAAGAGACTGTGGTCTAGAAGTGAGTGCTAGATGTAGGGTCATTTATTTATTTGATTTATATCCCACCTTCTATAAAACTTATCCCAAGGCGGTTGACTGATATTGAACCAGGACCACCCAGACATCTATATCATGGACAGCAGTCACTAGGGGGTGCTAGTCCAAAGCCAGGACTGAGAAAGCCAGAAACATACCGGGGATCAAGCCAAGCAGACAATCAGGAGCCAGAGGGTCTGGACAGGAGCTGAGAGTCAGGAACAAGCCAAGTAAATAGTCAGGAGACAGAGGATCAAGCAGGTAATCAGGAGCCAAAGAAAGCCAAGGGTCAAAGTAAGTAGACAGGACAGACAGTGCGCCAACCACACAGGGGCGTAGCAAGGTTGGAGTGGGCCCAGAGACAAGATTTTGAAATGGGCCCCTCACTGTTATACACACACAAACACACTTCACAATATATTAGTGCACTCACACTCAAACCCCCATTATGAATACGGTGAATATCTAGTTCACAGGGGTGGATCTAGAAGGAAATTACAGGGGGTGCAACAAGAATTCCCATCCCAAAATTCCACCCCCATATAAATATTGGGGCTTGGATTTTCTCTCTCTTGCAAATGCACTATGCCAGGGAGTGTGAAACTAAAATTTGGTGGTGGGCCAGATTAGATTCTAATGCACCTCTGGTGAGCCACACATAACCTTGCACCCACCTCACACCACCTATCTTCCTCCTCCTCTCTGCTCTTTCTTTCATTCCTTTTCCTTTTCTCTCCCCCCCCCTTAAATTAGCTGAATTCACTACTTTTCACACTAAAATACACTCAGGGAAAGATTGATTTTTTTTTATTTTTAGAAAAAAAATTGGAACATACCTGCTAATACCAGCTTTTGCCTGGAAAATCCTATCACTCTTCCTCTCTCCCTTACCAAGGTGCTGCTAGGTACTTAAAAGATCCAGGGGGTGCAACACAGGCAGGCGGGGAGTCATGTAACGTGCCTCTGGGGGGCCCCTTGAGGCAGTGGGGCCCCGAGACAACTGTCTCCCCATGCCTAATGGTAGTTACGCCCCTGCAACCACACCAAAGGGAACTTTGATACTGAGGCAAGGCCTGCATCTACCAGGAAACCTGTTATACTTCCTGCTAAAGGGAAAGGCCAATGAGTGATTCCAAAGGGCGGGGCCTATCCAGGGCATCAGAAACCTAGGAGTCTAATGTAATGTACTAGGTTGCCACAAGGGGCAGGGACATGCAGGGCCTCAGGACAGGCAGAGCCAGTGCCGGTTTTAGGCATAAGCTAAGTAAGCTACAGCTTAGGGCCTCACATTATGAGGGGCCTCTGAATACCAAACAATGACTGAATTTCAAGTTTTACATAATTGGTTTAAAAGTAAAAGAGAATGTGGTGGGGTGGGGGAGACCATAAAACAGACATCATCATTCTGAATATACTTAAATAAGTATAAAGTATATTTAAATATATAAATATATTTAAGTATATATTTAAATATACACAATTTATCATATTGAAATCATTAAGCTGTACAGATAGAACTGTAAGTTATACCGAAATTTTGTTAGGCAAAATTTCATCGTTTAGCTCAACACCTGCCGTTGTGGTTACAGGCAGCATTTGCTTTGTTAGACAAATGCTCCTGTAACCGTGAGCAGCACAGCATGCTGGGATGTATGTGATTGACGCCTTGGGGCAGCACTTTCAACCCACTCTGTAATGCTGTGGGGCCTTTTAAGCTTGACATTTCTTAGGGCCTCAACATGTCATAATCTGGCCCTAGGCAGAGCAGGACAACTTGCTCCAGATCAATTGTTTAGTGCCCGTTAAGGTACTACACATCCCATGTATCCTGGACTGTGCTCCTTGGAAGAAGTATGGGAAGGAAATTTGATTAATTCGTTGCAATTCTCAAGGACCTGTTCAATTACAGTTTTCTTCTTACCTATAGTTAGACAAAAATGCCTCTTATTTAGAGATGAGTATATCAACACAAGAATAAATTTTGCTCATTCATGGAGGAAGAGAACAGTACATTCACGTTAATAAGATATCTGTAGCTAGCCTTCTGCTACATTCTTTCTGTGACCAAATAACATGCATATAGTTACTATATTACTGAAAAGAAGATAAGCCACAGTTTTGTAAAACAAGTTTAAAGCATGGCTTGTTGCTAACCTATGAATAACTGATGGTTAGCTTGCAGTCAGCCACATGAACAAGTTAGATTAATACATAGGAACATAGGAAGCTGCCATATACTGAGTCAGACCATAGGTCCATCTCATTCAGTATTGTCTACACAGACTGGCAGCGGCTTCTCCAAGGTTGCAGGCAGGAATCTCTCTCAGCCCAATGCTCCTGCATAGGAATAGGGAGGAAGACGCGACCAAGAGGTTCATGTGGATGAGACAGGAAATCTCTTCTGGAAAAGTTTGTATGGTTATGTGCAAAAAGACAAGTGTATCTCTTCTAAACAGCAATGGGACAAATTATGGAAATGGACATTGGATGTAACCCCCCCCCCCGATTACCTGATGTGCCTTGTAATCCCCCATCCCCGAGTTACAGTACTACCTGCATATACAGTACTTCATAACCTTGTGGGTTTCCAAATCCTTGTGTGTAAATCTTTGTAGCTATATGATGTACAAACAACCACTTTGTATATAATTGTACTTTGGTAACATACTGTATGCTTTGGTAGTTTGTTGGTTCAATAAAAAAATCTTGTCCTATAAAAAAAAAAAATCTTGTCCTATCTTGGAGATGCCAGGGAGCCTAGATGCTCTTCCCAGAGCAGCTCCAACTCCTAAGGGGAATATCTTACAGCGCTCACACTTCTAGTCTCCCTTTCATATGCAACCAGGGTGGATCCTGCTTAGCTTAAGGGGACAAGTCATGCTTGCTACCACAAGACCAGCTCTCTTCCCATAATAGCCTCTCATGAATGTAGAACTTCTGATTTCTTTCCTTCAGGGTTGGTGGCTTACATACCATGCAGCCACCACTGATGGAAGTGTGAGCGCTGCCTCCATTCACTAAAAGCATCCGCTGCCTCCATCCAGTGTGAGCACTGCCTCCATCCTTCTCAAACTGCATTGGCACTTTTAGCAACGGTGTGGGAGGCTCCATACATGACAAACGGCACAATGTGTCAGAGCAATTCTCTAACTCCCACCGGATATGTTGGGAGTCTGATGGAGTACTCTGATACAGCACACTGTTTGTATACAGAGGCTTTTGTGTGCCAATGTGGTTTGCAGGACAGAGACAGCGCACATGCCACCCACTTCCTTGGTGGGTGGCTGCATACTATGTAAGCCAGTATGTATGTAAGAAAATCAGATCATGTGCCTAATAATATGAGGTATGTGTCACTTGAAGTTAATCCTTCTCTGGATGTCACTGGCTGACATCCAGGTTAAGTTACTCAACAGTGCTACTCCGGAGTTAACCCTGCTAACTGAGCAAAGAGAGAGGGACCTTTTAAAGTGGTAGCAAGGGGAAAGCAACAGTCCCTAGCCATCTTAGGGTGCCCTCTGCAATTGACTGAGGAGGAGGAGTGGGAGTGCTTCCACTTGGAAGCATGGCCCTAGAGTTTGCATGCATGTCTAGGGTTAAGCATGAACACATTCTGATCTGTACCTGCTTTTCTGCTTTAAAGGCCACTCCAGGACTTCAGCAGACTGAAAACTGTGTTGGCTTAGCTAAACCAGTCTTTGACGGAATACGAATGCAACAAATATTTAGATATTGCTTTTCAATCAAAATTCCCAAAGTAGTTTACATAGAGATAGCTAGCTAGCTAGCTAGCTAGCTAGCTAAATAAATAAATAAGCAAGCAAGCAAGCAAGCAAGCCCTGCCCCCAAAGGGCTCACAACCTAAAAAAGAAAACACAAGATAGTCACCAGCAACGGTCACTGGAGGTACTGTGCTGGGGGTGGATAGGGCCAGCTGTTCTCCCTGCTAAATAAAGAGGATCACCACTTTAAAAAGGTGTCTCTCTGCTCAGCAGCAGGGATCCATGAGAAATGTGAGTGATCATTCTGGAAAATTTTTTGCAGTCTTCTGATGACCTAACAAAACCCAAATACTTTTGGTATGAAAGTCTGGTGACAAGTCTGAAAAACCAGAAATCCTCAAGAAAAATTAGAGAAGAAAACACTGAAAATATTTCAAGTCCGAAGGCAGGCCGGTATATAGATCTATAAAAAAATGTATATATGATGGATGTTGTTGATGTGCACACAAACTATTGTAGAAAACATCCACACTCATTCTCCATCTTTTTCCTTCTCAACTGCTCCTTGAAGTAAACTGCAAGCCACTTTGTAAACTCAGGAAATTCAAAATGTGACTGAGAGGTTTTGAACAGTTCCTAGAAAGGAAATAAATGTGAAACACAAACCACAGGAATCCTAGTTCTTGATCGCAATATCTCCAGATCTTGATACTACATGATGAAAGAGTTCACGGAACATGTTTGTGGTATCGCAGCCCATCCAAGCTATCCCAAAGGCTTTGTCAGACTTGAGAGAGTAGCATCTAAAGCAACAAGAAGCATCAGGGGTGGCATTTGGGCATGAACAGAAGTGAGACCTAAGGAAAGAGACAGGATTCTACAACCTTGTAAGCATTGGCTGGAACAAGAAACCTCTGTGGTGTGTGTATGTGTATAAACAAGCTTTCTGTGACTGAACTATTAGAACATTTTAATCTGGATTAGTCACCCTGTGACACATCTATTAATTATACCTTTTATTCAGAAGTCAAAATCATTACAACAAGGTATAACAAGCAGATTTACAGGATTTTAAGAAGGGATTTTTAAAATCCTAATCCCTAGTAGGAGATCTAAGGGGAAAGGTCTTATGTGCTATGTAGGTACACTCAGATGGACATTTTTCCCAGACTAATAACCAAAATAATTCAGTGCTACCCAAATTGCTTTCCTTTGGGTTTTCCTTGCTCATGTAATTGTAGCTCAGCTGTTGTGAAACTATACATTACACATTTAAAACATATGCTTCTGTGGATGGTTTGTTCTACCCAGGCAAATAGCTAATGTGGGATAGAGTCCTATAGGATTGGGGGCAGGATCTGATTTTATGGAATACCTCACAGAATACTACTTAGAGATCTGCCTGAACAGTCTTCAAGTACTGTACTGGCACACTAAGTAATGTGTGGGAGTCCCTTCAATTGTAGTAGTGCTACATCACAATAGAGTTGCCAACTAGGGAATTTTATAGAGGACATGCAATGATTTGGGGGGCCAAATGCCTTTTTTTTTTTGGCATTAGGAAGATTAGAGACTATTTTGGGGACCAAACCATTTTTCTTGCATGTGTTGTGGTATCTGGAGTTCTGGGGAGCAGCTGGAACATTCTGTTCACTCTGAACAATTTGCTCTCATGAGCAGCTTCTCGTCTTCTGCTGCCTTCCCCTTGCTACTGACCATCCATCCAATGGGGAAGCCAGAGGGGAGGTTCTGCTTCAGTGACACGTTGCACAGATAGGCGGGCCTGGCAGGTGCAGCTTGCTTCCTTCATGTGGGGGTGGTAGTGTGAAGTTAGCAGTTAGCTAACTAATTTTACGCAGACAGCAGTTACCCCTACTGAGGCCCTAAGCTACGGCACGCTTGAAAGGCCCCATAGCATTACAAATGTATTACAAAAAAAGAAACCTTGAGTTTCTTTTTAGATTATGAGCCCTTTGGGGACAGAGGACCATTTTATGATTTATTTTTCTTCTAAAAGTACTGTGAAATCTTCTGTTGAAAAGCTGTATAAAATGTTTGTAGTTGTAGAGAACAGCAAGCGAATGGGTGACCATGTAGGCACTGCTGCACCAGCATGCAAAGAGGTTGGCTTGGTGGCTAGCTGGCCAGCCTGCCTTGAGCCATGAGGTGAAGTTGCTGGCCTGGCTGGGGAGAGCAGGCTGGGTGACCTGTGGGGGAGGAGGATAGAGCACTGTGTGTGTGGTAAACCTAACCAGGAGATGAATTTACGGAAGCAGGGGCCTTGAGAACTCTGCACCTAGACAGCAGACTGAGCAGACATACAGCTCACTTGGTCATCAGCTTCACAGTGGTGAGCTATATTCTCTATTTTTATCAAAATAAGCATATATAATACCAATAGACAATAACTATATGCAAATTTTATGCAAAAGTGGAGACCTTTTGGAGAGCTTTTTTGTTGAAAAGCGTCCTCTATTTCTACTTCGTTGGTGATGGATATCAACTTTTCCCACCATCTGGACCTGGCAACCCTACATCACAATGCTATGCATGTTTCCTCAAAAGTAAGTCTCACTTTAATGGGATTTAGTGAGTGTGCATGGGAGGAGAGTTGGCCTTGTGTTAGCAAGCATGAATTGCCCCCTTTGCTAATCAGGGTTTGCCCTGGTTTGCATTTGAATGGGAGACTACATGTGTGAGCACCTCAAGATATTTCCCCTTAGGGGATGGGGCAACTCTGGGAAGAGCATCTGCCTGCTTGCATGCAGAAGGTTCCAAGTTCCCTCCCTGGTTATCTCCAAGACAGAGCTGAGAGAGACTCTTCCCTGCAACCTTGGAGAAGCTGCTGCCTGTCTGGGTAAACAATACTGAGCTAGATGGACTAATGGTCTGACTCGGTATAAGGCAGCTTCCTATGATTGCAGCCTTAGAGTGTATTCTAAAACATGTTTACTCAGAAGCAAAGCCTCTGATTCCAATGATATTAATTCCCATGAAAGTGCTCATAGAACTGCGGTCTAATGTACCAGGTTCTAGAAGAATTCCAATTCAGGTTTTACCTCCTGTAGTCCAGTTTTCCACAGGCTGCTTCTGGCAGGAGGCCATGAAAGAATATGGTAACTCTATAGTTCTCTTTGATCCTGATTTGTTTAATAAAACCAAGCATTTTTTGTTGTTGCCTCTACTGCATCTGCCTATGTAATACCTTGCGATCAAAAAGGAACATTTTTCTCTAACCACCAAACAATTAACATATAAATTAAAAAAGCAAAATAAAACTACATTCTTTTATGCTACAAACATGAAAAATATGTATTCAAACGATATATAACCGCAGACTTTATAAAATAATCAGTGTACAAACAAAGCCAAGATATTGCCTTAAAGAACTATAATAAAAAGCTAAACAACTAGCTAGGAAGAAGGAGAAGTGATTGTGTGGAATGTATCCCTCCTCCTACCTAGCTGTTTACACCCACACAACCAAACGTAGGGAGCACACAACAGCTCTCAAACCTGGGTAGAACACAGTTTTCGCCTGTGTGAATGACCTCACATTCTAGTAATACTTTTATTAGAACCAACCAAAATACAATATACTGACTAGTTAGCTTTCATGGCCTTAAGAGCCTTTCATTAGGCTTCTTCATCATAAGAAAAGGGGGTGGGGTTAACAAAGGGGGAAGATTACTGGGCTTTGTGAAATGGCCTGAAAAAGTCTGCATTTTACAAAATATGGAGTCAGGAGTTGCTCTTCAGACTTATGTTGATCAGCTTTGCTATATTTTAGACATGGGACTCTTCCAGACAGTGATTTATTCCAACTTCAGTGCAAATTATGACAATAAATAAAATGAGAAATCCACACAATGTAGAAGATGTCGCATAACATTCTTAATGCCATCGGCTGGCAATTTGCTGCAATCCATGAATAAATAATGTATTTTCACACTTTTAAAATTCTAACTTGGAAGAAACAGTTGGGTGTGTGGCCAGAGTCAGGAGGGGATACAGGATTTTACCTAAGTCAGCTCCATCTCATGCTGCCCTTAACACACATCTGGCCCAACCCCATTTTGGGGCCTCCACCAGATGGAATTATGCTGGCAGTGAAGATATGCCAATGTATCTTTCTGCTGGCATAGGGCTGCAGTTTCACTAGTGCAGCGGAGACCAATCTTGAGTTCCCCGATATAAGGGGGCTTACCAAACCATTTTGTAAAAGTATAGGATTGTGCCCTCAATGAAAGAATGGTTGCCACAAATTTCATCTTGGGGTAAGGACCAAACAAATGCTATAGAACAGGGCTATACAGCTTGAGCCCTCCATCCGTTTTTGGACCACAACTCCCATCATTTTCAGCCACAGTGACCAACAGTCAGAGATGATGGGAGTTGTTGTCTAAAAACAGCTGGAGACACAAAGCTGTGCAGCCATGCTATAGATACTACCACATTAAAAAATAAGCTTAAATTAGGAAAATTAGCTTAAAACCAAGAGTTAAATCAGTGTTAGAGTTATTAAAATAAGGACAGCATAAGAAAATGTATGGTGAGTGAACGAAATAGGATTTTATTCTAGCTTCTTGATTTTGTTATTGTGTATTAGGGATGTGCGAACTGGCTCGACCTCGAGCGGGTCTGACATTGAACTGGCCTGGCTTGAGAGCTTGCCCTTGAGCCAGACTGGGCCTGGTTTGGCTTGAAGTCAAGCTGAACCTGTTGGGCAGGGCCAGTTGGGTAGGTTTTTTAAAAAAATTAAAGGTTATTTTAAAAAGTGGGCTTACTGCCATTGCCAGGTTCCAGAGAGTGCTGTTGCAACCGCAGAGGGGTGTGTGTCTCCTGATGTCCCCCCTGGTCGTTTTAGGCCCGCTACAGGCCTGCCTGTGGTTGTGGTGGCCATTCTGAAGGCCACCAGGCATGCTCAAGAGACCTCTGTGTGGCTTGCCCAGGCCATACAGAGGTCCATTTGGCATGTGCAGTCTCCAGAACGGCCGTCACATCTGCCAGCAGGCATGTTACAAGCCCAAAAATGTCCCATAAAGGGCCGAAAATGACCGGCGGTGCAGGAGGACATCAGGAGACAGCCTGACAATGGTGGTAAGTCCACCTTTTTAACTTTAAAAAAATTCCTACCCTGAGCCAGGCCTAAACTGGTTCGGACTAGTGCCAGACTGGGCCCAGTACTAGTGTGCCCAGAACTGGACTGGACCCAGTTCGGTTTGAGTAGGATTGAACCAGGATTTCCTGTTTTGTGCACACCCTTATTATGCAACACAAATGTATGAAAGGCTTTTTAAACATTTAAACAGGAATCCCTTTTACAAGGAATATCTCTTCCCCCTGCCCCGCAACAAAGTAATGAATTTGTCTGTGAGCTCCTCAGACCAGGTCTCTGTCTTTTTGTATAAAATAGCCTCTAAACTGCCGTATACATTAATAGTACTCAATTAATTAATAATTAAGCAAACTCATACTTATTTGTTCTCTCTACAAGGAAAAGTAAATATATTTTGTAAAACTATGGAACAGAAGAGAGAAAACAAAAAAAAGAAAAGCTAGGATTGCAAGCACTGAAAAGAAACAGTGCAAAGATTTAAGCCATGGGAATCTTTGTGACACTTTCACCTTCACTGCAAAAACAATGTTAATTTTACAATTCAATTATGCTAACAAAAATTACAAAGCTTTATTTCCTAGCAACCAATAAGCAACCCCAATGAAACTGAAATCCCCTATACCAATTTGCAGTTTTTTCCAGTTGTCTTTAATTGGTTGTGACCAATTGTCAATACTTCCCTTATCCTTGTTAGGTTTGAGCATGGGAGAGAGATTTCTCAGAGCATTTTGGCATGAAAATGGGCACCCTTTTAAGCTAAAGACAAGCAACAACAGGCAAAACGTAATCCGTTAAACCACAACAGCTGGTGAATAAAATGTTCACTTTTGATACTTCTCACAGTAGGCAGGCCCAGTATACAGAAACGTATACCCATTAGAGGTGTGCACAAAACCAGCTGGCCCAGTTCAGTTTGAGTCCGAATTGGAACCTGACTGGACCAGTTCGGTTCTGCACCCACTCAAACAACCGCCCGCCGATTCAGTTCAGGGTTCATGATCTTAATTTTTTTTTTTAAAAAAAATAATTTTACTCACACTGTCTGGGGGGCTTCACCAAGGCCAGAGGGGGGCAGTCTCTGGAGTTCTCCCTTTCCCCCATTGGCCTCAGTTTATGGTAAAGGTTGCCCGGTCTGGGTGGTCTTTGGCCCATTCCGGCCCTGTGTCGCGGTGGCCATTTTGGAGGCTGACACACATGCCCAATGGGCCAGGCCATGCAGTGGCTCATTGGGCATGCACGGTGGCCTCCAAAATGGCCACCACCACGGAGGGCAGGCTTGGAATGGGCCGAAGACATAATGGAGGATGGCGGGGGGAAGGGGCATTCTTGAGACATTCACAGCCCATGGCCTTGGAGAAGCCTGAGGGAGGTGAGTTCAATTAAAAAAAAAAAAAAAAGATCGCTAACACCCCTGAACGGCCAGGGTTTCCCCCCGGTCCAATAGTGAATAGAACCAGGGGAGGTTTGTTTCAATATCGGACCATCGAGCTGAACAGGTTTGATGTCGAACCTGTTCACACATCTCTAATACCCATCAGGTTGCAGAGGAGTATCAGCAGCAGAGAGGGCCTGCCCTCAACTCCTGCCTGTAGGCTTCCAACAGGATCTGGTGGGTCACTGTATGAAACAGGATGCTGGACTAGATGGGCCTTGGGCCTGATCCAGCAGGGCTGTTCTTATGTTGTTAGGTTTGTGTATTGGCAGTATTTTATCTTGGCAAGGTCAGTAAAAAAAAAAATTCCTGTTAGGGGTGTGCGAGCCAGTTTGATTTGAGCTAGGTTTGAGGTCAAACTGGCCCGGTTCGACAGGCTCGAGCTCAAATCTAACTGGCCCCATAAAGAATGAGTCTGATCTGAGTTCTAACTGAGCCGAGCCCAGTTCTAATTGAAACAGTTTGAGTGGCTTGAGCAGATGGCCATTTCACAGTGAGTTGTGGTGGCCATTCTGTGACATGATGTGTCACAATGCACAATTGGCTGTGGCTGGTTGGCCAGCTGTGCCCTCTCCTCCAGTTGGCTTGCTATTGTACCACTCAGAGAGTTGTTGGGGAAACTGTGCCCCCATTGTTGGGGGGAGGGACAAGGGGTGTGTGCAGGAAGGAGGGGGATTCAAAATATATTTAAGGACATACCCTGGCCTAGCAAAATTATTGCTTCCTGGAGCTGCCTGCTTGATTGGATGGAGCTGCTGGTCTACTCACAGATTTGCCTTGCCTTGGATTCTTTAATTGTCTCCAGTCTCCTGCTTCCTGCCCAGTCACCCAGCCAAGCTCTGGGCCCTGCTGGGCACTCTGGGACTGTTGGCCTTTTTAATTTTAATTTAATTTAATTTCCCCTGGCTGGCATTTGGCCCTGATCTCCTGCAGAGTGGTTTTTGTTTGTTTGGAACTGCAGTCTGTGACTGGGCCTAATTGAGACAGAGGGAGGTTTTGCCTCTTTCCTCTTGGTCTCATTCCCCACACCCATCTCTTTTTGCCTTTTGGCTTTTAAAATTTATTTTAAATTATGGTTTAATTTCTTTTGTTTGTGTGGGTAGCCCTGCTGACCCCCATCTGCCCTCCTCCTGGTTGTGAGTGAGTGCCAGCTTGGTGTGCTGCTATGCTAGAACCTGCTGGCCCCGAACCACCATAGGTGCTGCTGCCTACGGTATCTGCTGGTAGTGCTGGGTGGTAGGGAGCACTCCCTTGCTAGAGAAGCTGATGTTTCAGTGGCAGGAGAGGGCTCGATGGCTGCTAGCTCAGCCAGACTGCCCCCCTTTTTCTAGCCTCTCCTCAATAATCTTGCCCCTTAGTGAGACCCCCTACCATCGACATCCAGTCTGGGACTGGGTCCTCTGGGACTGAGTCTCAGGAGGAGCCTGCTGAGCCTGGCCCTTCTCATCTCCAGACAGAGGGTGGTGGTGGTGGGCAGTCAGCAGCCCCAGTAGAACCGCCATCACTCAAGCGGTCCAAGACTACAGCTGTCAGTGTCAACATTAGTAATCTGGTATACTTGGTGATCTGTGTTAGACCTGAGGGGTTAACACATTTGCTGTAGAAACTGCAGCAGGGGTGAATCTACAATTGAGCAAATGTGGCACCAACACAAGGAGCAGCCACCCTGCATTTCTGACAAATCATAATTTCCCCATAGGAATTAGTGGGGCGGGGTGGGGGGGTGGGGGTGGGGAACAAACTCCTGAATTGCTACGCAGAAAGCTTGAAATTTCATATCATGTTCCTACACAATTATAGAATTAAATATAAAAATGATCATTCAAAAAGATCAGCCTACCTGTCTGAAAAGGGCCAGTGAGCTAGAAACTGAACCAAGCAGCCACTTTAATTAGCAAAAAATTACTTGCTTCTTAAGGGCCTATTTTAACGTTGGTGATGTTTCAAATGTCCTGAAGCAAAGCAACAATTTTGATGTTTCTTACCTCATACCAGACTTTTTGTTGTGAGTTTGTTGCTTTCTTAAGCTTGTGGGAAACCATGAATTCCTTTATGCTTTTCAAGCCAAGCCATTTCCTGGAAATAAAGATTTCCCTGCCCCTGCACATCCAGTTCTCTGCACAAGTCTGTTTCCATGCAAGGCAAAGGTGTATTTTTACTTAACTTGGAGAAGTATATTTTTCTGTCTTGTGAGAACAGCTAGATTGCAGTACCTTGTAAACAGCAAAATCACCTTTCAGTCTGCAAAACAGTAACCAAAATGGTCAGATGAATGTTTAATCATGATAGATATCTTCTCTGACTAGTTTGAAAAGGCCAGTGGGTCTGAAATGAAACCAAGTAGCTATTTGCTTTGGCAAGAAAGGACTTACCTCCATGTTAGTAGTAATCACCTGTGATTTTTTACACTCCCTCCTTCCTGAAACAGTGCAATGTGTATCATCGGACTTCTTTCTTAAATTCTTAAATTGATTAAAAACTACATATTTTAAGCCAAGCCATTTCCTGCTAGTAAAGCACATTTTGATGGCATTGCCTCTGATTCTCTAGGAAAGAAACTAAATGGCTGCTTTCTTTAGCAATAAAGCACTTACCTCTGTGTTGGTGATGTTAATATCTGAAGTCCAACTCCCCCTTTTCTTAACAGTGCAATAAAGTTATATTCGTTACCTTGCATCACAATTTTTATGAGTTTTTCTTAAACTTGGCAAAATCTATGGTTGTTGGTTTTTTTTTTTTTTAGCTTTTCCAGATGATTCCTAAAATGAAGCTTGCCTTATTGTTGACCATTTGTTTGTAGTTTCCTGTTCAAGTTGGTCTATTTCCAGGGAGGAGATCCTTCTCCAGGCAACATAGTATCTTTTCCCCTACAGTCTCCATTATTAAGCCTTGGCAAATATTATTTACAGTACCAAACAAAGAAAGGAAGCAAAATAATTTGGCATTAAGAGATGCTGAAATACTTTCACATTCCTTCATGTGAGCTCTCACTTGCAACCTGAAATGATACTGTTGGGGCACAGGTTTATTTATCATGTTATTTGAGCCCTATTCCTATGTTATTTTAAATGTGTGAGTAATCTGTGTACAGTGTGTAGAGATCTGTACACACATTTTAATGAATGCACATACAGCAGTACATTTCCATTTCTGGGTCTATACTCTAGTTCACTTTTTAATTGAATGCATGTACAGTCATTTACACAAAAACAGATCCCTGAATGCACAATGTAACATTGAATAGGACTCTATTTTTTAAAATTAGGGGAAAACTTGACATAATTTTAAATGTGTCACGGTCTAGCTAGGTTTATTTTTACTTTTAAATAGCAGGCCTTTGGGGGCCCAATTAGGGATGTGCCTGAAATGCAGTTTGAAGTGCAGTTCAAGCACTTGTAGGGAAATTAGATGGGGAACTTTAAAGAAAAGGAGAGCAGGCACTTACCTGCTCTCCAATACCCCTTCCAGCTTCCTGCTGGGGCGGTGCACATCCCCAAACGTTCTGTGCACCATCAGCAGGCACATGGTATCTGTGCATGTGTGGCCACCATGTATATGCTGATGGCACGCAGGGCTGATGGCATGCGGGGCCATCTAATTTCCCTTCAAGTGCTTGAACTGTGCTTCTGGGACATCCCTAGGTCTGGACTACAGTACAGCAGTAGGAAACGTATAATTGCTTACTTCTGTGCCTTTCCCCCAGGGGTAATCTCTCCTCCTGCCCTCTAATGGTGGTGGGGAAGTAACTTGTCTAGGGAGCAAGAGGTTGCTGATTCGAATCCCTACTGGTATGTTTCCCAGACTATGGGAAACACCTATACTGGGCAGCAGCGATATAGGAAGATGCTGAAAAGATAGCAAAGATAGCGGGAGATAGCAATGGTAAACCCCTCCTGTAGACCAGGGATTCTCAAGCTTCGGTCCTCAGATATTATTGGACTTCAACTCCCATAATCCCCAGTCCCAGTGGCCTTTGGTTGGAGATTATGGGAGTTGAAGTCTATCAACATTTGTGGACCCAAGGTTGAGAACCCCTTCTGTAGACAAACAAAGGAGTCGATACCAACTCGGCGGCACACCTTCAATCTCTCCTCCCATGGGACTCTGATGTTGCCATTTGCTGCTGAGGTTGCCAGTTGCATGGAAAGACCTATGCAAACTGCCCACCCTCACAGCTGTGTCCTTCACACTCAAGCTCCATCCCTATATGACTGCCTCACTCAAAAAATAGCTCCCACATGGCTGTGACTGAGTGCCAGAGTTGAATTTAGGAGGGTGGGGTGGGGAACTGTAATCATATACATTCTGGTTTCATAACTAACAGATATTGACCTACACACAGGGGCGCACCTAGGTAATTTTGGTGCTTGGATCCGAAGGGCTTTGGAGCCCCCAGCCCCGTTAAGATTAAAAAGTTAAAGATTTTAAAATAAGTTAAACCTGCTCTCTCTTTTTACCTTCAGTGCCTCCAAAATCCCAGGGAGGCCTCCTGCCATTACCTGACCCCACAGCACTGAACTGCAGTGCAGAAAACTCCAAGCATTTGTTAATGAAACTGCCTTGGGGGTGATTGGCCTGCACCTTTTAGTTCGGGCGAATGTGGGGAATTTAGCTCAAATGGGGAGACAGTTCCAATCAGCCTTAATTTCTGCAAGCGTCTGAACTCAAGAAAACCAGCTTGAGAGAGAGGTTTGAATTAAATAAAAAATGAGTTTATTAAAACTAAAACCAGACAAAATTACTATGTGGCCCTAGTTTAAAGGCACTACAAATATGCTAAGAAACAGACTACTGTAAGGCACATTCAGCTTAAAGTTCCAAATTATGTGTACATTCCCAGGCGGGCTAGAGAGGTACTTTAAGATAGAGGGGCAAGATTTCAGAAATAAGAGAAAGGGATAGATTCGGCCCTGAAGGAGCAGGGCAAGAGGCTATATCACCTCTCCTGAAGAGGGGAACACCAAGGTGGTCTGCTGGAGTTTCTTGTTGCAGTCTGATGAGGTCCAGAGGCACAAGCGAACAGTGAGATGTTTTGCAGTGGGAGTCCCAGGTATAGTAATAAACGAGGAAGCTCCCTGGGTCATGGAATTAGGGATACTTATATTCCCAAATGCGCCTTGAGGGCACTTGTCTTTTCTCTGCTGAACAGGGGAGCTCAGACAACCTTTTGTTAGAATGCATTGTGTCTTAGTCCTTCCTGGGTAAGAATGTGTGTGAATTGCCTATGGCATTAAAGGCTTATTATGAGGACAATTGGAGTGTGCAGGAGCATTTAAAGAATACTAGCAGACCTGGCGCACAACATCTGCACCCCTTCCCCCCCCCTTACGCCCCAGTCCATTCCCCATTCCCTCCTCCGCCATTCTCCATCCCCCCAGCTTCCATGCCCACAACAGCCCCAGTTGCTCTGCCAGCCTCCGTCTGGCCATTTTCAGGAGCCCGCCCTGTGGGCTCCTCTCGGTGGCGTGGCTCAGCTGCCCGCTGCTTCCTCTTCACCCCTTTTTGACTCGCCACCCTCACTTTTCTTGTCTTGCTGCCCGTTACCCTCCCGCCCCAGGCAATGTTGCTGCTCCTGCCCATACCTTCCCAAGAGAGCTCCAGAAGGCATCTAGACGTGTCTCAACATCCCCATTGAGTTCTCTACCGGGTCGACCATAAGAGAATTAAATATATAGAGATCCTGTGCTGGGAAGGGCTTCCCAATAATTCTGTCCAAGGTTTTGATGTGCACCTCTTCAAAGTTACATCACTGACTCATCCCTATTGTAATGGAGGCTGCAGTTCTTGTCTTCTCTGTCTTTTCTCCCTGGCCTGATAGCCAGGTATTGTCTCTCTCTGCAAGAGGAAGAGAGGAGTTTAGATTTCATTCCAAGGTTGAAATGATCTTACATGCCAGACACTTGCAGTAGCTAGTCCTGGGAGTCTGCTTAGCTGGGCACCCCCATAGAGTGTGAAGCTCATCCCCTTTCCAATTTGTGGGGCTTGTAGTCAAATCTAGGGGCAACCAGTCTACAGCCAACTAAGTGACTTGTCCCCATGTATAACATAGACTGGGAGCTCACATTGTGGTGCAGCTCCTGAGCATAGCAAAAGTGTAATCTCCGAGCCTGGAGATGCACTTGCAACAAAGGAGGCTTCTGGGAGCAAGCGGAATAAGCTCAGCCGGTAGTATATTCTAGAAGCATCATTTGTGCAGCCGGGGGTGTGTGTGGGTGAGCCGAGTAGGCCTCCCCCACCCCCGTGGGGGCGGGTGGAGCAGGCGCAGCCGCTGGGCTTAACGATTCAGACCAGTGGCCCATGAGAACCGCAAGGAAGAAAGCTCCACCTGCTCACTGAGCAGGCGCAACAGAACTTACTCCTCGCAGTTCTCAAGGGCCGCTGGGCCAAATGGTCGAGCCCAGCAGCTACTCCTGCTCAGCCCACCGCTGCAGCCATCACCACGGAGGTGGGGGAGGCCTGCTTGGTTCACCCCCACACACCCCGGCCATGCACATGGTGCGGCTAGAATGCTTGGAGTTTTCAGCACCTCAGTTCGGCGCTGTGGGGTAGCAGCGGGGTGGTGTGGTGGCAGGAGGCCCCCTTGGAATTTTGGAGGCCACAGACTAGGTCCCCAAGGTCCGGGGATAAGAGCACCTCTGCCTACACAAAAGAACATTTCTAGGTGCAACAATCTATTTTGCTAGCAAAGGGTTTTATATGGTTTGGGTTATAATTGGGGAGATGGCTTTTACTCAGTTTAGCCTCACTCAGACTTTTGCCAAGTTTGCAGGCAAAAGCTATCCAGGATGCAGCCTGTATACTTTGGGTGGGTCTTTCAACAGAGACTGGCCTTCCTATATGGAAATATTAAGACTCTTAAGATTAACAACAGCAACAAAAGAAGCCTCTTGAAATAACTTTAAAAACTAAATGGCTCATTCCAAAGCCCATTGCAATACACAAAGAGAAACTTTGCTTATGGAAAATGCTATATTGGAATGTCTCCTCTTATAAGCAGGGGAGATAAACTTTCTACTTGTTTACTGTGGCAAATGCTGTTGCTTAAAATTGTATACATTTTATGCTCTGATCCCACATAGTAGCTATCTTTGGGGTTTGTATAACAGAGGATATTGGGTTTTGGATAACTTCATGAAGTTTTGGGGGGTTTGGAGGAGAGATCTATCAACAACTACTAGTCTCAGGTCTATAGGCCACCTCCAGCCTCAGAGGCAGGACGCCTCTGAAAACCAGTTGCCAGGGAGTAAGCAGGAGAGAGGGCTTCCCAGCAGCATCTGGTGGGCCTGCTTGTGGGCTTCCCGGCAGCATCTGGTGGGCCACTGTGTGAAACAGAACGCTGGCCTAGATGGGCCTGATCCAGCAGGGCTGTTCTTATGTTGGGATTATAGGTTTTTGTGCACTTTCAAGTGGACCACAATTACCTCTCCCTTTTTCTTGACACAGTTTGTTGTCCATCGTTCATTAAACAAAACACCTGTTTCTTGGCCACGATTTCCAATCTTGTTTGGACCGTTAGAAGCTGACCTGTGTAGAGATTGTTCTCAACAAACAAACTGATCAGGCAAAGCAGTAGGAACATTCCAAGCTGTGGGCGTAGTATATATGTCCTGTCTCTTTAAGATTAGGTGTGTGTTTGGTTGAGTGTAGTTTAGCTTTCTTGTTTTAAGTGCAAACTCTGCCCAGAGCTCGTTGTAGTCTTGTCTATCCAGGGAATTGAGTTATTTGTACAAGCCGAATAAAGAAAGATTTTAAACCTACTTGGTATTCAGGCTTAAGGTCAGGCTAACAGAGAGTGATTGGTTGTGAGTATACCTAACAACCTGACCTAAAGGAAGATACTACAGTGGGAACTGTGAATAGTTCAATCTGTTCTTGTTTGGGCCTAACATGGAAGAAACGAATAGATTAAGGGCACAGTAAGGAAATTCTTGACTACTAAAAAGTAGAAGGTTGCTGGTTCGAATCCCTGCCGGTACTATATCGGGCAGCAGCGATATAGGAAGATGCTGAAAGGCATAATCTCATACTGCTTGAGAGGAGGCAATAGCATATTCCTCCTGTATTCTACCAAAGACAACCACAGGGCTCTGTGGGCGCCAGGAGTCGAAATTGACTTGATGGCACACTTTACCTTTTATCTTTACTATCCAACTGGTGCAAGGACCGTATTTTTACTATGTCTCAGTTGCACCAAATGTTACCTGACATTGCCATACTGAACAGATCTGAGGGGCAGTTTAATCACAAAACCGACCACCACCGACACCAAACTTGAAATGTGTACTTGAAGCTCCAGAATCAACATGTATTCCTGTTCCTGCCGTAAATGGCCAGTCCCAGTCCCTGCCTGTAGCCTCACAACTTTCCTTAGAAATTTCTGCTGCAGTAAGGTAAAGGTAAAGTGTGCCGTCAAGTTGATTTCGACTCCTGGCACCCACAGAGCCCTGTGGTTTTCTTTGGTAGAATGCAGGAAGGGTTTACCGTTGCCTCCTCCTGCACAGTATGAGACAATACTTTTCAGCATCTTCCTATACTGTTGCTGCAGTACTAGCACAGTATTATCCTGTTCACATGCGAAAACCACCTGATAGGTTCATCCTATAGCTGTATTGCTTAACTATTCTCACATCACAAAAGCTGTTGGTTAACTGTTGTTGTTTTGAGTCTTGGGATGTTGTGTATGCTCTTGCCAAGCCTCTAGGGGACCTTCTATTATTCCGCCTATAAGATCTAGCAAGCTAGATCTGTCAGAAACTTCTGTCAGAAGTTACCTCTCATGTCTAGTGTTGTGTGTGGCCTGCTTAATTAACAGCTAAGGAGCGGTGTGTGTGTGTGTTGGTGAGTGTACCAAGCACACTCCCATTCTTCTCCTTCTACCAGAGAAAACTCAGTGTTGACAAGTTATTCTAGTAGGAACTAATCTGCCTACTTTCCTTTCACTCTCCCTGCAACTGGACTAAATTTGGTCCAGATTAGCCCACTAGCACATTTGTGCCTCAAACGTTCATGCAGCTGCCAGCTTGAATTGGGGTGGATGACATAATCATAAGCTATGCATTTTGAAGTGTCCCTATGTGTCCCTACAACTGTACCAAATTTGGTCCAAATCAGTTCCCACTGCACCTCAAATGTTCATGTGTCTGCCATCTTGAATCAGGGTGGATGACATCATTACAAACTATGGCCTTGAGGTGCCCCTACACATTAGGCGGTTCACAAGTTAGCTCAACTGCGCCTCAAATGTTCACGAATCCACCATCTTGAACTGGTGGATTCAAGTTCACCATTGGGTGGACTTGACATGGCCTTCAGCCATCCTTGTGTGTCACTCACTACAATTGTACCAAATCTGGTTCAAATTGGTTAGACAGTCCACAAGTTATATCACTTGTGCCTCTAATGTTGCACCACTTGCGCCTCAAATGTTCGCTTGTCTGCCATCTTGGTTCGGCGTGGATGACATAATTACGAACTACACCATTAAGGTGCCCTATGTGTCACTCACTACATCTGTACCAAATTTGGTTCAAATCAGTTAGATGGTCCACAAATTAGCCCACTTGCTAACGCTTACCCATCCACCTTCTTGAATCGGGATGGATGACATCATCACAAACTACGCCATTGAGATGTCCCTACAACTCTACCCAATTTGGTTCCTATTAGTCCAGGCAATTGCAAAGTTGAGTGGGGTGGGGACAAACACATGGAATGCCAGGTAGTCTCATAAACCTACTGAAAAGTAGGGTAAAAACAAGTTAGTAGGAGCTTTCTCTTAAAAAGCTTCTTTCTCTTAAAGTAACATTTAAAATGTATTTCTATATTGGATGCTATAGTAATCAAACATAGAAAGACAACAGATACGAGTATATTAACTGGGTAAATGCATGATTCTTGAGTAGTTTGGCTTATCTTGCCTACATGTAACGCTTTACATTTGCCTTTTCAGGATACATGAATGAATACATTTTATTGGTTAACTAGTTTAAGTGGTACAGCGGGGAAATGCTTGACTAACAAGCAGAAGGTTGCTGGTTCGAATCCCCGCTGGTACTATATCAGGCAGCAGCAATATAGGAAAATGCTGAAAGGCATCATCTCATACTATGTGGGAGGAGGCAATGGTAAACCCCTCCTGTATTCTACCAAAAGAAAACCACAGGGCTCTGTGGGCACCAGCAGTCGAAATCGACTTGATGGCACATTTTACCTTTAAGTACCCGGCATTGCTTGGGCTTATGGTGCAAGTTTCTCTTTGTTATTGCATCCATAAGTTTTGTGGATATACCTGTTGTATATCTGTCTGTCTGTGCAAGGTGGCTGTTGAGGTTCCTGGGTACCCTATGTTACTCATAGGGTCCTAGGAGGTCACTTTGCAAAGTTTGGTCCCAATAGCTCAAAGGGCGTGGAAATGTATCGGGAACAGACAAACAGTCATTCAGTTCAATTTTATATATATATAGATTGGCCATATCAAAACCATTTTTAACACCATAAACTGAATTGTTTTCCAAATAATCATCATATAAAATCACAAAATGCTAACAGTATTTAATTTTTAAATTCCCATTTAATACCCACAGGTTTCAAAATCTACATGGCAATTAACCCCAACAGACGCCTAATACCTTTCTCTTAAACTTGAGGCCTTAATAGCAAAAATGGATACCCTCTCTGTAACATACTGATTTGGTTTTAACCTTTAAAGCCTTAAATGGCTTGGGACCAGGTTATCTGAATGAGTGCCTTGCCCAATATGACCCAGTTCTCAAGATCCTCTTTGGGTGCTCTGCTCTGAGTGCCTCCACCAAACGAGGTGAGATGTGTGGCTACTAGAGAAAGGGCATTTTCGGTGGAGGCACCCCACTGATGGAATGACCTCGCCAATGAGCCTTGCCTGGCATCATCATTATGTTCTTTTATTTATTTCTTTAACACATATTTATACCGCCCCATACACAAGTCCCTGGGTGGCTCACAATCTAAAAACAAACACAATTAAAACAGTTTAAAATACAGATAGAAACTCTAAAACTCTAAAACTATGAACTAAAATCCTGACGAAATAGGTATGTTTTCAGGTCCCTCTTAAAAACATCCAGAGGCCGTTTCAAGTTGCCATCAACTGAGCCAGTGGAAACCTCAACCGGACCTCCCAGATGATCTTAATAGGCAGTGGGTTCGTGAAGAAAAAAGCGTTCTCTTAAATACCTTGGACGCAAGATGCTCAAGCATTATAGGTAATAACCAGCACTTTGTATTTCACCTAGAAACTTACTGGCAGCCAGCGTAGTTTTTTAAAAATAGGTGTAATATGATCTCTTCGGGTAATCTCAAAGACCTGCTGCTGTGTTCTGTACCAACTGCAGTCTCCGGACCACAGACTAAGGCAGCTCAACACAGAACACATTATGGTCATCCAGTCTGTCTGGGTGTTATCAGCATATGCACCACTGTTTTAATGTTATTTATCTCCAGAAATGGACGTCGCTGGCATATCTTTTAGACACCAGGTCTTGCTCATTCAAGCTTTTAAAAAGTGTCTTTGCTTTGTTTTGAGCTGTATTGTTACTGTAGTTTTGTATGTTTATTCTATTGATGTTTTCCTGGTTTACTCTGTGAGCCATTCAAAGAACAATTATTACGGAGTGGCCAATGAATAAACTTCTTCTTGTCGTCGTCATTATTCTTCTTGTCATTGCAATAGAAAAGTCAGTTTATCTTTTACATTCCAATATTTCATTTTCCTTTAAAATAAGGTGACAAAACTTGTTACCCAGTGGCCTTGAAATACTGGGATTGCAAATACACATAAAAGGTAACCTGAAATTTTAGTGTATTTGCAACATATGTATGATTACACAATGTGCAGTCAGCATTTTTCACAAACATATCTCTGGCATCTAGATGCCTTTTCAGCAGTTATACAGCTAAAACTTCAGATTTTCTTTGATGTTTATTTGGAGTCTTAATTAGGTTGGTATTTCAAGACCACTGGGTAACATCTAGACAAAGTTAGTCTTGACTAAGTACCATTGAAATTAATGGGACATAGTGAAACACTTCACATGACTGGTGTGAAGCACCTCGCAGTGGTTTGCTTAGCGTGCTATCCCCGCAGATGATCAAACATGTAGCCCTGGGTGGCCAGACAGGCCTCCCGCACGACTACTGGCTCCATCATGGAGCCGGTGGGGGCTGCTCGGCCCCTGGAAGTCCCAGGATGCCCCGTGTGAGTGTGCAGGGTATTCTGGGGGGACCCCTGGAACTGGGAGGCTGCTTGTAGCCTCCCGGCCGGGGGTCTCATGTGTTGCCATGTGCCATGGCGGCACAAGAACAAATAAATTAGGTTAACAGAGCACTCATTCTGTTAACCTTGTTTAAGGGAAGGGGGGATTAGGTAGGCTAACCACCTTGGAACCACTGGGCTTGCTCGCAAACACCAGCAGATGACATGGCTCCCCAAATCAACACAGACTGTGGAAACTTCACACTGGACTTCAAGCATCTTGCATTGTGTGCCTCTCCATTCTTCCTCCAGACTCTGGGTCCTTGGTTTCCAAATGAGATGCAAAAGTTGCTCTCATCAGAAAAGAGGACTTTGGACCACTGAGCAACAGACCAGTTCTTTTTTTCTTGAGCCCAGGTAAGACGCTTCTGACGTTGTTTGTTGTTCAGGAGCGGCTTGACAAGAGGAATATGACATTTGAAGCCCATGTCCAGGATCCGTCTGTGTGTGGTGGCTCTTGATGCACTAACTCCAGCCTCAGTCCACTCCTTGTGAAAGTCCCCAACACTTTTGAATGGCCTTTTTCTGACAATCCTCTCCAGGCTGTGGTCATCCCTGCTGCTTGTGCACCTTTTTCTTCCACACTTTTCCCTTCCACATAACTTTCTATTAATGTGCTTTGATACAGCACTTTGGGAACATCCAACTTCTTTTGCATTACCTTTTGAGGCTTTCCCTCCTTATGGAGGGTGTCAATGATGGTTTTCTGCACAACTGTCAAGTCAGCAGTCTTTCCCATGATTGTGATTCCTAATGAACCAGACTGAGAGACCATTTAAAGGCTCAGGAACCCTTTGCAGGTGTTATGGATTGATTAGCTGATTGGAGTGGGACACCTGGAGCCTAGACTGTTGAACCTTTTCACAATATTCTAATTTTCTGGGATTGTGGATTTGGGGTTCTCATGAGCTGTACGCCATGATCATCACAATTATAACAAATTAAGGCTTGACTTATCTCGCTTTGCATGTAATGCGTCTATCTAATATATCAGTTTCACCTTTTAATTTGCATTACTGAAATTAATGAACTTTTGCACGATATTCTAATTTTCCGAGTTTCACCTGTAGATAATTTGATCCGTTTCCCCTCCAAATAAACAAAAATGGAATTCTAAACATTTCTATATGTTTCTTGACACCTTTTTTTAGTCAAGAAGAAAACTAATTAAGCTAGCAAAATCACGTATTCTGTTACCACTATTATATTATGCTAGTAAGTATATATAAAAACTGGTACACTATGATGTTTTGTAAAAAATATAATGCTTGTAAAACAGAAATAGCCAAATACTCAAGAGTGTTGTGACCTTACCTCCAGTAATATTTGGTGTAGACATTCCCTTGTATGTCCCTTTAGATTTCAACCATTCAGCACGCAAAAATGGTTCTTAAAGCATATTTTTCTTACTTACTCATACAAGATCCTCAGCTAGTATTGGATTGTTATTGTTTTGTGCTCTACCCCGAGCAGTAGGGGGTTGAGAACATCCTTTGCAGGGGACACCGGAGGAAATACCATGGAATCTTAACTGCCTGTGTGCAAATGCATTTACCTGCGTACTTACAAACAGGGCTGTGGCGAGTGTTTATGGATCCAAACATGAATCCCCCCCACTTTTTGAAATGTGTCAGTTTTCTTGCATCTGTCCCAGTTCTTGGCCTGCTTTCATTGAGCTTTCCAGATTGCGAGCCTTACACTGCAAAAAGCGGTGTAAACTGCAGTGTTTTGTGGAGCCGAATTCAAACTGCATTAGAGATCTGTTGTAAGCGGGCAAGCCTCCTACAACAGGCAAATATAGCTATTTTTTTTTGCAATGCAGATGCCACGTTATAGGGCTGTGACGCAGCAATAAAATCCGAAAGAAGCCATCAAAAATATGAATGGCATGTTCCTTACAATGCACAGGCTGCAGTTTCAAAACACAGGCAATACAAAGGCACATTTAAGGGACCCATTGCGACACTGTGATAGTGTGCAATCTGGAAAGTGCCCAGCAGGTCTGTAACCAGCCTCAAAAGTTTTTTTTCTGGGGGATTGCAGAAGTCAAGGGAGGCAGGTTATAAAATGTTTAGTGAAAACAGTCAGTGAGGCTGGGGAGGAATAAGAATTTTTTTGGTGTGGCATATACACGCCATGCCACCAGCTGGTTACAGGCCCGGTGCCCAGAGTGTTATTCACACATGGCTTCATGCTGCGGGGTAAATGTTTAGTTGAAGCTACTTCGGATCACATTCGCAGCATTGAGGGAAGCAGCTCCTCCCCTCTGCTCTTGGGTACTGTCTTGATGCAAGTCCACATGTTTTCCTCCTGTGTTTTCCTTCTAGCCAATGGGAGGGGAGGAGAGTACTAAGGAGCTACATCTGCATCTCTAAAGAGAGTATTCTTCTTACCATGCTAATGATTCTACATCAGTGCCTCTCCCTATATTCTCCAAGATTTAAAAAAAAAAGTAGCTTAAAACCAGCATTTAAAAAAACCCGGAAATACCTCAATAAGCTAGAATTCACAAGACAAAGTCCGATTTGTGTATGGAGTGGGTCCAAGAATCTGGAAGGGACTTCAGGGCAAGTTTGGCTGGTGTGTGAATGCACACAGCCTCTCCTGAAGGAGATTTGGGGTAGAAGCCCTGCCTGTAAAGCCTCCTGGTGCTTTATCTGATTTCCTAAGTTCAGCACTGATTCCTAAGTTCAGCACCGATTCTTTTGTAAGAGCAGTCTAGTTGCCAGTCACTGTCCTCATGCCCTCACCTCATGCCATCGTGGTAACAAAGAAATGTTGAACACAATGTATAAGAGAGGGGCTTGTGAGCTACATTTGAACTGTAGTATTATACCACTCTAAATCATTTAACCCCAAATGGTACTTCTATTGGTAAACTGCCACAGGGCAAGGCTTCAACAAAACTGACAATTACGCAAGAAAAATAGAAGATAAAACTGCTTCTATTCCAGTGCAGTCTTGATCTTGGGTAAGTACTCAAGACTTTAAAAACTCCCAAGTGGAGAGTGTTTCTGTACAAAATATGGCAGACATCAATTTCCAGGATGAGCAAAGTTGAATCTTTCCACACACAACAGTTAAAAGCCTTTTCCTTCCCCCATCTCTTCCAAAATGGAAGGTAGACTTGTGAGTGCAATTTTCCTTAGGACCTTCTTGACCAATCAGGCTCGGAGCAGGGTTGGATCTTAGAGAAGTATTTGCAACATTTGAATCCACCCAGTATGGAAGTTAGCTTTGAAACTGACCCTCCTGGGAAGTGTGCTGACTGCTTCTAGGCGGATAGGAAAGATTATTATTACTTCCCAGCACAGAGATAAGGGGTTGTTTTGGGTGTTTTTTTTATTTTTTTTAAATAAACTTTCCTAGTTTAACTTGAACATTTCATCAGGCTTTTGCCTGGCAAGATATGTAGTGGAGCTGAAGAAACAACAGGGGTGTGACAACTCCCTGGGGTGCTTTCACTCTTTCCTGCTCCAGGATTAGTACATTTTATAAAAGGTGAATGTCTTAAGATATCTCAAAAAGGGATTTCTGTCCCATTATAATGATCAAGTGTATGTTGAGCAGGCCTTCCTAGTGATATATTTTGTATTTATTTTCTCTGGTTGATTTTATTCTCAGTCCTCTGCACATTATTGGAAACAATCATAAATTGCTCTTTCAGCCACTAAAAAGTCCAGTCCAATTTCATGCTCTCCTTACACTCTGCTTTGGTCTAATTGTTTTTTGTTTGTTTGTTTAAATCCCATTAATGATCTTATGATACTGCTGCTGACTCATCTGGGTTCTGACTTTAAAAAAAAAAAATCATTTTCCTCATGTGTTGTAACTTCCTTTTCAGTTTTGTGTTTCCCATATTTGGCTTAAGGATAATAAAAGGAAAAATAATACCATTATTATTAAACTTTATGCTTTACTATTAATAGTAAATTAAACTTTGCTACTTGCATTTCACCAGAGCAGAGCTGCCCGATTTTCCCAGTCTAGGCTCCTATGGTAAGATTATTAATCCATGTTTAAAATAAATAATACTCACAGCCCTTATCTCAGTGAGCAAAATGACACTTTCCTTCCCCATCCCTCTCGACTTTACTACAAACACAGATAAAGGCATAAGGAAAATGGATCGAAGTTGTCCCATTGAAATTAGAACAAGTTAGGCATTGCCTAACTTGTTTTAATTTCAATAGAACTACTCAGGAGTAATTCTCATGACAGTCACTGACTTTGCTGCAAAAAGCTGAGGCGAATTCAATCAGATAAGATCGCCGATGTTGCTACCACAGACTGGATTTACAATCTATGCATTCTCGCACCCAGAGACTACATGTTGACTGCAAAGGGAAAGGAATCCCGCTCTTACTCTCAGAAGTGCCCACTGATTCATCCCAAAGTAAGCACGCACAGAATTGCGCCGCTTCCGCACCGCAACTGCGAAGCAACTCCGACCGGAGGTTGAAAGACGAATCTTGCACGGGGACTAGACCCGGCGCACACGCGGCGCGCACGCGCGCTCCCTTCAGGCGCATCGCGTGCGTCCCTGTAGCTCCCCCTAGAGGGGCCTGCGGTGGCTGCAGGTGAATGGAGCCGGGTGTCGGGTTTTCCGGAAGCGGCGGCGGCTGCTGTGCCGAAGAAGTTTATTCTTCCCCCGCCAACCTTCGCTTGGCGAGTTGCACCAGGCGGTGCCGGCTAAACGTGGTGCTTGCAGCAGCAGCAGCAGCAGCAGCAAGCAGCATTCGCCGCTAGCAACAGTCGCGCCTCCTCCTTCTCGTTCTCCTTCCCCGTGGACAGCGGCCGATGGAGGTGCTTCCCACTCGGGACGATAAACACAACCCGCTGAGCGATGCCAACTTCTGCTCTCGGCTCTTCTTCTGGTGAGTCGAAGGCAGCCAGCAACCGCCAACGACGGCGGCCCTCTTCCCTGCGGCGTCCCAGCCCTGGAGGCGCGATCGCTGCTTGCCAGCCCCAGCCTGGGTGGGCTCGGGAGGAACTGGCTCGCTTGAGCAATCAGGCTTGCCGGTCCTGCACGTTTGAATGGCTTGATACTGTGTGAACAGTCTTCGGGGGAAATGGGCGGCGGGTGGGGGGTTGTCTTCCATTCAGCCTTGGAAGAAGATGAGACGGACGAATACAATCGAGGCTCTTTGGGCATGTGTGGCGCCACAGTCGCTTCTCCCTTAATCCGGCCCCGACCACTTGAGTTTCGGGGTACCTCTTCCTCTGGAGTACGATGTACTTCAAGAAAGTAATTGCGGAGTAAATTGCTTTGTGGGTTCTTCCCTGTATCGAGAAGTGTGTTTTGGTTTTTCACAGCCTTTGAAGGTGTACAGAACGTGTAGGGTTGTAAAGCACGCTGTACACATAGAGGTGATAGCAAAATAATTCGTAAGAAATCATTCCACCCAGCTTTAACCCCAGCACCAAGTGAAGCAGAATTTGATGTTACTAGATGGTTAGTGAGTAAATGAAGGTGTGTTTACATAAACCTGTAACACAACCCAGCCAAAACATTATAAAAGCCTTGTGTTTTTTGAAGAGCGTTCCACAATCATGGCCAGTGTCGTCCTCGTTCTTCATATGTCCTTCTTAGCTTGTATTAATGGATATGCCTATTGCTCACTTAAAACTGTGCTACTCCAAGGGTATACTTATCAATTCCTTAAGGTGATTTCAGTCACCAAGGGTGGGGGAAAAAAGACAGATTTAAATTGTCTCCCCTTTTGTAATTTGCACTTCCTGAAAAAAACTTCATGGCAACCAGTTGCTGTAACTATTAGAACTTCATTTACAATGAAGTCAAATTTTGATGGTACCTAGAAAAATAATCCAAAATCTGCGGCCTTGCAATCTGCTTGTCTTGTGCACTAAAGCAGAGTTGTGCCATTGAGTCGCTGACAACTCCTGGTGACCACAGAGCCCTATGGTTGTCTTTGGTAGAATACAGGAGGGGTTTACCATTGCCATCTTCCACATAGTATGAGATGATGCCTTTCAGTATCTTCCTATATCGCTGCTGCCCAATGTAGGTGTTTCCCATAGTCTGGGAAACAAACCAGCAGGAATTCGAACCGACAACCTCTTGCTCTCTATTATTATTATTATTATTATTATTATTATTATTATTATTATTATTATTATTAATAAAAAATTCAATTTCTATACTGCCCTTCCAAAAATGGCTCAGGGTGGTTTACACAGAGAAATAACAAACAAATAAGATGGAACCCTGTCCCCAAAGGACTCACAATCTAAAAAGAAACTTAAGACAGACACCAGCTACAGTCACAGGAGGTACTGTGCTGGAGGTGAATAGGGCCAGTTACTCTCCCGCTGCTAAATAAAGAGAATCACCACATTAAAAGGTGCCTCTTTGCCAAGTTAGCAGGGGTCTAGGCAGGTTACTTCTCCGCGGTGCCATTAGGTGGTTGTCTACATAATTATATATATAGGTAAAGGGGCAATTGTAAAACTGATGGGTTTTGTTTGTACTTTAAGCAAGATTAAGTAAGATTCACTTACTTGAAGACAAGGGCCACAGTCCAGTAAACTCACATTCCAACACACCTGAGTGCCCAGAACTTTCTACAAGTAAGGCTAGTAATTACTGAGGAAAAACAGGGTTTCTTTGTGAGATGGAAATGTTAATGATGTTTGGTTGATGAAGCAAAACTATTCATTTGCTTCAATAATATGATACGTGATCTATTGTATCAGTTATAAAATTTGTCCTCGGAAGTCAAATATTTGTTCTTGCATTTTTCTTTTACATAGAAGAGCAAACCTTTATCATTGTAGAGGGTCATGAATTTTAACTTTGGGAGCATGATTTCATTTTAAACCAGGTTCTATTTTTAAAAAGTGACACTATAGAATTTAAAATAAAAAATCAGATTTTGGTTACAAATTTGGATTTTAAAAAATTTAAATCCACCTTAGATACTTCTCTATCTCTGCTCACCACAATTGTCAGGGACCCCAACCGCACATTAACTGATGAAAAGCACAAGCTCTTTCTTGTTCAGTACACATTTCCACAGGTGACTAGTGTTGCTTGTGGACGCAAAACAATGCATGTCTGAAAACATGTGGTACACGTGTGCTAGGATTTGCTGAGGTTTCCAAACACATATTTACTGTGTGTTTCTCTTCCATCTGTTAAGTTTGTTGTAGACACACATGGATGGCAGCAAGAACTCCTTTCCCCCATAATTACATGGTGACCGTAGGTGCTCTTCTTCTTTACCTTGTGGCGTTGCAGTGTTGCTCTGTTCTTGAAGTGGCTGAGAGATGAAGCTGTTCATGAAGTCACTGGTTCAGATATTTTCTCTGCAATGGCCTAAAAATGCTCCCCCTCTCCCCTCATATCTGAAATATTTGGACCAATCGAACTATATAAGGATTACAAGATAATGTATGCGACATGCTTTGAACATTTGAAAGCACTATAAATGCTAATGTTTCTTCTTCTTCCTAATCTTTGTTATTGAGGTCCAATAAGTATTTTGGCTATTTTTTGTTACAAAGGGCCAAATCAGATGTGATCTATGATTCATGTTTCCCATTCAGGAAACTCCAGGATTTGGGGGCCCTCAACCTTGAGGTGATGCCGGGGGTGGCCCGACATTTGCCTTCGGACACCACTGCAAGCGGCTTACCCTAACCCTGGGTCCTAATGACTTAGTAGTATATGTGGGGCTACAGTGTACTGGCCTGGCAAAGGGTCAGTTCATGTATTTATATAACTTGACAGAGGTCTGAATGTGCACACAAGGCTGGATAAAGGTGGCAGTGGGCCTCCTGATGGTGATGGATCCCGAAAGGTGCTTCAGCCATTGACAGTGGACTGGATTCTGCGTTTTTGTTTTGATAATAAGGAGATTGGTGGAACTGCACTGTAGATCAGGGAAGTGTTGTTCTGGTGCAGGATGTTTAACCCTTTCCCTCATATTAATTTCCATACCAGATGCTGTTAACTCCAAAGAGGAAAAAGACAGATGTTTCTGCCCTTTTCCTTTTACAGCGCCAAAAATAGTTTTTGTGTATGTGTGTAGTGTTTACATTGGGAAAGGGTTAAATGCCCAGATCAATGCTTCCCTGATTTCCCACCAGGCCACTGATGATCAAAACAGAAACTGTAGAATCATGGATCTGTGTCACAACAGACATACAGCTTGGCTTCTAGGAGTGCTGTGCTGTGAACATAAGTGCTGTGAACATAAGAACAGCCTTGCTGGATCAGGCCCAAGGCCTATCTAGTCCAGCATCCTGTTTCACACAGTGGCCTATCAGTTGCCTCTGAGAAGTCCACAGACAAGAGCTGAGGGCATGTCTCTCCTACTGTTGCTCTCTTGCAACTGGTATTCAGAGGCACCTTGCCTCTGGTGGCTTGTAGCCACCAAAATAGTAGCCATTGATTGACCTGTCCTCCATGAATTTGCCCGAGCCCCTCTTAAATCCACCCAAGCCATCACCACATCCCGTGACAGAGAATTCCATAGATTAATTATGCACTGCGTGAAAAAGCACTTCCTAAATTTCCTGGCCTTCAGTTTAATGGGATGATCCCTGGTTCTGGTATGAGAGAGGGTGAACAATTTCTCTGTCCACTCTGTCTATTCTATGTATAATTTTATACACCCCAATAATGTCTCCCCATAGTCAGCTCTTTTCCAAACTCAGAAGTCCCAAATGCTGTAGCCTTGCCTCGTAAGGAAGGTGCTCCAGGCCTCTGATCATTTTGGTTGCCCTCTTCTGAACTTTTTCCAGTTCTACAATGTCCTTAAGATATGGTGATCAGAATTCCATGCAGTACTCCAAATGTGGCTGCACCATAGATTTGTATAAGGGCATTATAATGTTAGCATTGTATTTTCAATCCCCTTCCTAATGATCCCTTGCAGGGAATTTGCCTTTTCCCCCATTGCCACTCACTGAGTCGACCCTTCTAGTGTGTTCTCCACCAGGACCCCAAGATATCTCTCCTGGTCAGTCACCACCAGCTTAGACCCCATCAGTGTATATGTGAAGCCCACTGAAGGTCTTACGTACTCTGCCTAGAGGTTTTATAGTCTTCAGTGCTAATCAAAATGTAAAGGCAGCAAGAATTCTGACTAAAATTTCGCTTCCCTCCATGGTCACCTCGCAAATAAGGAGGAATGTGATTGTTCCTCCCCTCCACTCAGGTGCATTCAAGTAGACACCTGCTAAGTGCTTGCTAATATTTATGCTAGCTGGGCTTGTAGTCTGAGCAAGATTACATAGCGGTATTTTATACACTGGGAACTGTATGTATTAAAGGCTAAGACGAGATCACAGGGAACTCTAGGTCAAAGGTCAGGGAAGGTCTGCTCTGTTTTGTTACAAGCAAAGCCTGCCTGCTTTTGTAAAGCTTCTCATTTTGTATACATCAATTCAAACATGCCTGAGGATGTGTGTCTTAGAGGCATGTAGTCAGGAACTTAGGAACATAGTTGTGCTGGAGTGTGTGTTTATTTTTTCATTGAATTATGAACTTCTGGAAATTGCTGCAGGTATCAGCTCCCCAAAACACGTGTAAGGTTAAAAAGCAAAAATAAAATCTCATGATACATCAGTTCCCATGCTATAAGTGAGGTATGCCTTTGTGTGCAAGTATAGTTCCGTTTGCATGGGAAAATGTAACGTGACAACCCTGTCCTGTGGGTCTGGACCTGATGAGGATGTGTATCCAAAATCACAAAACACAGATTGGTTGCCACTTAGCACACACAGTCAAGTCTGGCAGGGGGGTGTAGGTAGAGAACTGTGAATAGAGAAGTTGGAGGTGGCATGAGAACAATCTTGTATGAATTGAACTCAAGACACACAAGGGGTTTCTGAAGAGGTAGCCTGCCTCCTTTAGCCTCCTGGCTTCTCCAGCTTGCCCTTGAAGTTTCACCTTTCCACTGCCATTGCCCCCACTCCTTTTTCTCTCTCTTGCCAGGAGCAATCACAGATCCTTATGAGACGGTGCATTTTATTTCATGGGACTTGTGATTTCCTTCATGGTGGCAAGACGGGGCCAAATTGGTCTCCCTCACCCCACCTTGCCCAGGTTACTCTGCTTTAACACTGATCCCCAAATCTCAACTGCTTAAATAATCCTATATAATAAGATCCCTGGTGTCTGCGTCCGTGACTCTGACAAAGGTTGGTGTCTGCGTCCGTGTCTCCCTCGGCTGTTCTGGGCATGTATGGTGCGCGTGCGCAGAAGAGCCGAGGGAGACATGGACGCAGGCGCCGGCCACCATGTTAGTCGGTTGGTTGGCCCGGCGGCGGGGAGGGCAGAGGCGGCGGGTCCAGCCCGGCGGCGGGGAGGGCAGAGGCGGCGGCGGCGGGTCCGGCCCGGCGGCGGGGAGGGCAGAGGCGGCGGCGGCGGGTCCGGCCCGGCGGCGGGGAGGGCAGAGGCGGCGGTGGCGGGTCCGGCCCGGCGGCGGGGAGGGCAGAGGCGGCGGCGGCGGGTCCGGCCCGGCCGTGGGGAGGGCAGAGACGATGGCGGCGGGTCCGGCCCAACCGCGGGGAGGCGGCGGAGATGGAAGCGGAGGCGAGGGGAAGGCTGGGCCTGGGCCCACTAGCGGGCAGGAGGACTGACCCTGCTGGCAGCGGCAGCCACGGCGGGGGAACTGGCCCCGCTGGCGGCAGCGGCCGCTGCGGGAGAACTGGCCCCGCTGGCGGCGGTGGCGGGGAGACTGAGCCCGCTGGTGGGGGCGGAGGCGGCCTGGCCTGGCAGCGTGGCAAAGGCGGCGGAGGCGGGGGGATGGCTGCCCCCGGGTCCACTAGCGGCCAACACAACTCTCCCAGTGCTGGTCTGGAGGTGTTGGCGTCGGGAAAAGCCAAACCGAACGCTGGGCCCCGGGCAGATCCGGGTCAGCTGGCCCCCGTGGCGGGCTCAGCACTCGCCTCTCATCCGCTCGCCTCTCATCCGCCGCCGGCAGCTCACGCCCAGCAGGAGCGTTTGTGCAGCAGAGCTTTCGTCCTGGACAAGTGAGTGAAGTTACCGGGTGGGTGGGTGGGTGGTGGGTGGAGCGCATGACTCTTCTGGGCAGGGGGGAGGGGGAAGGGCAAGAGGGAGTGGGGCAGGGGGGAGGGGGGAGGGCAAGAGGGAGTGGGGCAGGGGGGAGGGGGGAGGGCAAGAGGGAGTGGTGAGGGCAGGAGGGACTGGGGCATGAGGCTGACAGGGAGGGGAGGGTGAGAGAGGTGTGGGAGGGGGAGGGAGGGGAAGAGAGGCAAGAGTGTGGGGCAGAAGGGAGGGAGGGAGAGTGGGGCAGTACTCTCAGAAAAGGGCCCCCACTCTCGGCCAGAGGAGGCGGTGGAGGGCCTGGCCGAGAGTGGAGGAGGACGCGGTGCGGCCGAGGCGGCGGTGGAGCCTCGGCCTCGGCCAGAGGAGGCAGAGTTAGCTGGCCCCAAAGGTCTACTAGTGCCCATTAATTTAACAGGCTTAAAGTTACTAGTAGTTCATATTTATGTACACTCGGCCTATTCATACTGTACACCTCAAAATTTTGTATCGGAAGGATTAGGATTTGTTTGTTAGGATTTGTTTGATTTCACAAGTGCGTTCTCATTATAGTGCTGTGTTACTGATGTTGCTGCCCTTTTTAAAAATCATTTGAGAGAATGAGGAACAGGAAGCTAAGAACTCTGTTATTTGCAGTTAGGGAAAAGCTTTTGTATTATCAGTTAAGCTTCAGATATGATGCATTCTGATCTAAATCATCATGTTTCCTTCATTTGCAGTTTTATTTAACTTAACATTTGAATAGTTCGTTTGTCTTCTAGTAAATGGCCCAGGACTGATGTATGTTCTGACTTTCCAGCATTGCACAATGGATCCTAACTGGCTCAGTGCCTGTAAGCACTTCACACCATACAATCAACTTTAAAGAGTAGCCATGTGGCTCTCTGGGGAATCTGCCAAGGCAGAAAGAAGGCTGTGTCTGGCTTGTGTGCACTCTGTGTTGAGGCAAACTCCGAAATCCATGTTCTGTACATGGAATCAATGATGTAGATATGTGTATTGTAGAACTTCTAAGATTTGGGTTTGCAAAGATTGTGGTTATGATTGTGTGGTTGAGGTAAGAGTGTCCTTGGAAATCAGAGGACCAAGTGTGCAATGCTCAAAGTGCTTCACATTATCTTTTAGTTCTTATCTTGTGAAATACAACAACCTGTTAGGTCAGTATTATATCTGACCTAATTCAGATGACAAGATAAACCAGAGGTTGACCTCGGAAGCCAAGGTGTAGATGATCCGGCAGCTCCAGTTTCATTCCCTCCATGAGAATCTCCCTCTCTTCCGCTGAGCGTGTCACTCGACCAGCAGCCATTGGTTGTGAAATGAAAGGGTGTGTTTGTGCTCATGGAAAAAGCTTAAGCACAAACCATAGGTTGCCACATTAGGATGGCATGATGGGGTCAGTGGGGCTCTGGTTCCAGCAGCCTGCCCAACTTCAAGCCAAGGGTTCAGTCTGTGTTTCGGAGGCAACAGTAGAACTGCAGTGGTGGGATTTCCCCACATTCAGATGATGGGAAATGCCAGCCTCAGGTAAGTGTAACTGAGGGTTGGCATGCCATCTGAATGAGACCTTTATTGAAGAAAGAGGCCTGAGATTGGCTTTCCTAAGTCCACCTAACATTTTATGACAGAGATAAGATTCAGACCAACGACTTCCTGATCTACAGCTCAGTTTCTCAGCCTCTATGTTATACCAGCTGTAGGAACTATGAAAGGTGCCCAGACTTCAGAAATATCAATAAAAAGCAGCAAAAAACCACATAAATTGACCAAATAAAGTGCCCTACTGTGCTTCATGGGCTTCCTCAACAGATGAGCCACAAAATGGCTCTTCTCCACAGAATGGTGGCTGAAGATGACCTCTGAGGTCATTTTGGGCCACCCCGACCCACGGATACACAAGTTTAACCCTCCCCCGTTTTTTCCACATATGCCAAGGTCGGGTATCTATTTCCTGACTGCGGATACACGGATCTGCGGATGGTGAATCCGCAGATAGAGAGGTTCTCTTCTATACTGCCTCTGACCATGAATGTTCCATTTAGTTGTCATAACTAATATCCAAGTGGAAGAAGAGAACGACAGAAATAAAATAAGGCTTCAGTAAATTATTGAGTTTTCTAGAAGCATTTCTACAACTACCTTTATGCATGTGGTTTTTCTTGTACATTGCTGGTCTACTGAACTCTGCAAAAGAAATGGACAAGTTGATGTTTGAAGGGGATAGAAGGCAAGGAATAGTGAAATGACTTAGATCTCTGAGGGTTAAGCCAAAGTTAAGCAGACTTGTCCTGTTGATTTCACTGGGAGAGCTGAGCACTTAACTCTGGCTGAATTGTGCCCTGAAAAATTTCACTGTAAGGGTTGATTCACTTGTGTGTACTTCATTCTGTTGATTGCAAGATCAAGTGATTATTTGTATGTGTGAATGAAAAGGAAAAGAGAAGCCAAGATGTACTGCAGAAGAACAAAAGTGCAGATTGGTTCAGGAAGGTTTGTTCTATATGTATTGAGGTCAGGTTTTCATAAGCAGAAAATCCAATATCATGATAATCCTTCAGTTTTCTTGGGCATTTCTTGAGCCTTTGAAGATATCTTTGGAACAGTTACTGAACCTAAAGGTTTATATTGATCTTCCTTCTGGGGAGATCCTGTGATTTCATTCTTCTCTGATATGCCTTGGGTCTGTGAATAAACATAAACCCCACATATAGAACTTTCATTCAGTTCGAACACAGTACTCTTCAAAGGAGTACATTTAGTTGAATCATCTAGTGTTGCATACAGGTGCTGAGAAATCAAGTGATCCAATGCAAGTTTGGCTAGAGATAAAACCTGCTGCAGACTCCTGCTATCTTTTCTTCTAGAAAAGGTCTCTCTTTCTCTCGGCCTTCATTTTTTCTTTCCAAGATGCATTCAGGGAAAGACAAACTTACACTTGTGCACTTGACAGTTTGCAACTATGGACAGCATTCAGATTAAATTAGTCTTAAATTCCATTGAAATTAATGAGATCTAGGTTGGTCATGATTAACTTGTCTTATTGATTTCAGTGGTCCTTAATAATGACTGACTAGTCTGGATGCTGTTCTGTTTTTTAACACAGTTTTTGAGAACAGAAGTGAAGAATAAAGTAAAATCACAATTTAATTATTTTAAATCTTGTGTAGGAAGGTCATGTAGGAAAGCAATTTGGATTAAACATATTTTCTACTACTTACATTTAAAATGGGGCAGGAATGTTTGAGATTAAATACAATTGAAATACCTTGTGGATTGTGGAAGAGAAATCCATAGTTATCTAATTACAGCAGTTATCCAAGCAAGAGGATTGTATGTTAGCTAATTAGACCTGTTGTATATGAGAGAATCCAGCCATGGTTTACTTATTTGGAAACAAATGTTACTGTAGAGCTCTCATGTTTATAGTGGGAGTTCTGATCGTTGCTGAAATATCAAAGTAACCTTATGTTTCTACATTTTTCCCCTTGGAATAGTTTGTATTAACACAAGAGATTTACAGCATCTGAAAATAGTTTTCAAGGCTGGATGAGCAGCTAGATGTCCAGGCAACATAATCTCGCTCATGACTGCAGAGCTAGTTTTCACGCTCCCTTATATTATGTCTTGATTGTCAGCATTAGATATGCAGGAGACAAATTCTACTTATTTGGTTTTGCAGAACTGGTGCTGGTTTGTAAGGTGCTCTTTATGGGGCAGGGGAGAATCAGACTCCAAAGGATTGCTCTGAAAGAGCTGTTGAGACCTTTTCTTGTTGTTTGGGCTGAGCAGCAGCTAAAACTTTGCTTTGGAAAGTTTGGGTTGAGACTTTTAAAATTATGAACTATTGCTGAAACCGAAGGAATGGGAAGAATCCTGCTGCTGCTATTTATAAGTGCCCTTGTTTTGTTTGGAATAGGTCTGCACAACTTGTGAACGAGTAAGGTGAACAGGGCCCAACAGCTATGTATGGTGGCTTGCCAGGGGTTTGGCACCCCTGCCCTTTAGTCCCAGGCAGCTGGCAAAAGAGGGAGGTTCATTTAGCCCCCGGGAGGGTGTCATACATGTGGTGGTCTGGGCCCTGCTTGATGGGGCACAAACTGTGCAGAGCTGCTCTCAGAACTCTTTGCCACTATGATGGGTTTCTGGATTTGCAACCTGATCTGAAATAGGCTTGCTCAAGAATAAGTTCCAGTGAATCCAGAGGGGCTCTTTTTTCCTAATAAATATGCTTAGAATTGTAGTGACCCTTATGGTTAGTGTTGTTAACTTACATAGTTTATGGAGAGCTGAGGAATCGTCGTATCTGATCATCTATCCTTTGGAACTTTATCCTTGGTGATGCTCTTTTGAGCAGCGTCCCCCCAGCCCCCACCCCCATTATGTGGTGACTGCCCAGCCACTGTGCTTTGGATGTCTTATCAGACTCTAGCTTGGGGAAAGCCTGGAGGATACTGTGGCAATTGCTGGTGGGTCAGTTGCCTTCAGACAACCTCATTCGGATTTGCAGGATGGGGGTAAAATATTGTCCAGTTTCGTAGCTGGACTTATTCTGGCAAAATGTAGTTAGAGCATTGTCTAGGTTTTGCACAGTTGCTAAGATCCTCTGTAATAGTAGTACACAGGGATCAAGAAATGTTACTTCACCAGCCAGACAAAATATTTTACTTGTCAGTGCCTTAAGCTATGTTGGTGTGTTACTCATCAGGAATGTTTTCACTTGTCAAGCATCATTTTTCACTCATCACAGACTAGTAGGCTAGTGGATTTCCTGAGCCCTTGGAAAATGTAGCAGGAATGATACCAGGTGTACACATTGCCTGTATGCCTGACCTCCAAGTGCTGAATGTTGCAGCATCTGTAGCCATAGGTGCTGGGAGAGGAGAAGGTGGATCAGATAGACAGTGTACTTTAGACAGTAATCTGGTGGTGGCATTTTGCACCAGCCAAGGTTTCTGGACTTTTTCTAAGGGCAGTTCCATGTGTGGTCTAATCCAGTCTAAAGGTGAGTAAAGCATGTGTGTGGCCAGGTCTGCCTTCTCCAGGAAAAGGTGCTGCTAGCATACAAACCAAAGCTAGTAAAGGGCATTCCTTATCACTGTTGCCTCCTTAACTTCTTAAAACAGAGCAGGATCAAGGAGTACCCGCAAGGTGCAGAGCTGAGTCTTCAAAGGGAGCGCAACCCCGTCAGTTTTTAAAAACTAAAAAACAACATCTGTATGTCAGGCTCTCCATCCTTCCATCATGTGCTTCTGTGGCTTAGAAGCAGCAAAAGCATGTGTGCCAAGGCAGTCCTGAGGAGGGAAAATCCCTTCCATCTGCTGCCACAAGAAAAGCTTTGCCTGAGGCAACAGCCTAGTGGAAAGGCTGGCTCCGCTGGGGACCAAGTACTTAAAATCTCATTCTTCTCGGGCTTTAATAGGAGCAAGCATTAAAGCACCACTAATGAATAAAAGACTTCAGTGGCAGTAAGACCTTGCAGGGTAATTGAAAGTCTAAAGAGCAGTGAATCAGAAAGGTTTCAGAAAACAAAGCTGTTCACAGACCTGAAAGAAAAGGGTTATTCTCCTGCACTAACCCCACATGTCTCTTGCCCTTGGGGTTGCTAGTAGCTACTGACTGGGTCAAACCAAAGTGCAGCTGCTTAGAAATGTTGGCCTTAAGGAACTGTTTCTTCACTTGGTGTGAAATGGCAGCTCATTCTGCTTAATGTGTTAATAGCAGATGATTTTTGAGCTGTTGTGCAAGGTCAAGAACTTTTTTTTGAAGTGCAGTTTTTAAAAAGAACAAAGGAAAATGTGGCATTATACTGATGTTTTCGCACCTGCATGTCTAGGAATGCTGAAGTTGCCGCTTGCCCCAATAAAACACTGGAGAGAGGAGGAGACTTAGCATTTTATGGCACTTTTTGAATGTTCAGAGTGGTTCCCGTACCATTATTTGCAGTCATCTGTACAATAACTGTGTAAGCTAGGGCAATATTATCCCCCTATATTGTAGGTGGAGGAGCACTAATTTAGAAGTTCAGCTCATCTGTGTTACCTGTCTGATGATGGAACACAGAGTCTTAATACTGAGGCTGCTAGTTCTGATTCTGTTGAAGATAAAGGTAAAGATAAAATGTGCCGTAAAAAGCCACCTGATAGCTCAGCGAGGAAGTAATTTGCCTAGGGAGCAAGAGGTTGCTGGTTTGAATCCCCGCTGGTATGTTTCCCAGACTATGGGAAACTCCTATGGCAGTGATATAGGAAGGTGCTGAAAGGCATCATCTCACACTGTGCTAGAGATGGCAGTGGCAAACTCCTCCTGTATGCTACCAAAGACAACCACAGGGCTCTGTGGTTGCCAGGAGTTGACACCGACTCAACAGCACAACTTTAAAGTGTGCTGTAGAGTTGGTGCCAGGTCCTGGCTACCACAGAGCCCTTTGGTTGTCTTTAAGACTGCCTTAAATTAGGGCTACCTATTGGGTGCAGTTGTTCTCTCTGAGGAGTTATATTGCTGTGTGCCATGTAATGTTGGAGCTGGCAGCTCATGCATCTCTGCCTTGGCAGCTTCTGTCATCTCCGACATACATCTGAGAACTCTGGAGGCTGGCCACATCAACTTCAGCTGAGGCAGGGGAGCTCACAAGAACAGGCAACTTCCTTGAATGAAAAAAGTGACCCAAGGCAACATAAAAAGTCTCTTAATCAAAGATGGTGGGTTTTCTTTTGAGAGCTAGTTACAGATGTTGATTGGTTTTCATACTTTTTTTTTTTTTTTTTTGGCGGTTGATTTTTGAAATTTGTTCTGTCTTGCTTAACTATTGTATATGGTTTTGGATCATCTTGCCAGTGGGGAGGACTATGGGCAGCATCCAAACTAGTCATGAATAAGCACTACTGAAATTAGTGAGAGTAGTTAGTCATGACTAATTTAAGTGTGATTGACATCAATGGGACTTAGTCATGATTAACTTAGTCTGGGTGCTGACTGATAAAAGCAATATCAGTTACTAAAATGCCAGTAATAAAAAGGAACAATGACACACATCAAATTCATTTTAAAATGCCGGGTGGGGGGTGGGGGAAACGGACAGAAAGATGTTCATTGTGTGTCTGCACTCCACAAGCCATGTGACTGTCTGACTGCTTAGGGTGAGTTGTCTAATTCAGTGCAGCAGAACATGAGTGATTGAGCTCCGCTTGCACTGCTCTGTGTGTGTAAACCCTGCCTGCACTGTTCCAGAACAGGGCAGTTCCGCTCTGACCTAAAGCTGCACGAATGCAATTGCGCTTTGAATTGCACAAATTGGAAATAACGGGCATTGCTCACATGACTATGGTGCTCAACTTTCCACATTTTGCTACAACGTATGTGAGTCACTGATTCCACTGCTGTGGTGCAATAACGCTTTGTTCCGAATCCCAACGAAGTTTAACTTCTGTATGTACAATAAGGTGTAGACTTCTGCCTGCTGTGTGCACAATATTTCTCTTTTTCTGTCTGTGTGAACCAACCCTAATGCTTTTATGGAAGCATAATGTCAAAATTATGGTATTTTTTGAGTGAAAGAGAGAGACTGATTAAGTCATGCTATATTATTTAAACAGGTGGCTGAATCCTTTATTTGCTGTTGGTTATAAACGGAAACTGGAAGAAGATGATATGTATAAAGTACTTACTGAAGATTCTTCAAAGGTGCTTGGAGAGAGATTGCAATGGTGAGTAGATTAACAGTAACACTTGGCATATCAGCTTATTCTACCTATCAGTTTGCCCTGATGGTGATTGAACCTTTTTCTTATTCTGCAGCTTGACTTCTGCAAGTGTGGATCTTTTCTTGATATGATTGCAAATCTGTTGTCCTTCAATACAAAGATTATCGAAGTATGTGAAAGGAGAAATCCTACAGTTCCAGCACTCTGTCTGATCTGTATTGTACTAGCTGGGTTTTAGAGTGCTTGCAGCTGTTATGAAGCAAATTTTAGCTCCATTCAGACATTACTTTGTACGTGCATACATGTGTCTGTACATATGTTTGTGGGGTTTTTTGAGCTCTACACACGTTGAGTTTAAAGTGAGACTGGGCTTATATAGCCTTATTTAGCTATTTAGGCATGAATCACAATCTGGCACAGCTGAGTTTGCTTAATAGGGTGTTTAAAATCAATAGGTTAAAGACACTTACATCTGTGTTGGATTGTGGCCAGTGAGTTTCCTGTTGGAGTTCTACCCTCCCTCGCCTTTGAGGTCTCTGGTTCTCCAGGAAACATTAAGACTTTGCAAAAAAATAAAAAATGCTGTAGCGTATGTGTAAATATGAACACCATATGTTTATTAAAAAATGCTTAATTTGGTGAATCAAACTGTTCCTTGAGATAAACATGTTTAACCTTTAGTCTTTCAGAAGTAATTCTCCCTCTAATCCACCATGACAATAATGTCAATTGTTTTGCCTTCCATTGTCCCATTTTTAGAATAGCCCAGCATTGTTTGCTCGAGAGCTGGAGACCATTCAGTTCTCATTTGGCTGCAGATTCTGTTTTTGTTACTGAAAGCAAACATTCTCCCTCTTACAACATGTATGGCTACTGCCTGTCAGATACCTGCCTCATGAAGAGCAGTAGAGGAAGGTGCCATACATAATGATGCTGAAGTGGTGTAATGGCTACAGCTGCTATCTGTGCAATTGGTGCTGCAGACTGGTAGAAACGTGAGCTGATGACCCATTCTTTATGGAGATCCTGGAGGGTTTGTTATTAGGTTTAGGACCAATTTAATATCTTTTTGTTTGTCGTTTTGTTGTTTTGAGCACCAGTGGGTAGAACAATTGATAAGAGCTATAAAGAAATACTAATAAATTGGGACCTCACCTTTGTATCAAGATAAACCATCAAAGCACAATTAATGTGCACAGGTCTCATGTTATGATAGGTTTCCCCAAACCTTGTTAAAATTGGGCTATTGACTTTTGTGTATCCGTTCTGTTAATGGAGTTAATTCCAAAGCCTATCAAAATAATAGTATGAGATTCTTGGACAACTATCTGCCTTATACCAGTAACATTTGCTTCTCCTTGCTTTCTCGGGGAATGAATTCCTTTACGGGTCCTCTCCAAATTCCATTAGTTGTGGAAGTGAACCTGTTATGCATCAGGAGTGGGGCCTTCATTGTGGTAGCCCCAATGTAGCTGAATGACTTCTCAATGTAGCTGAATGACTTCTCTGTTGACAATATTTATTTTAACAAAAAACAGTGACTAAGGTCTTGTTCTGTTAGGCATTGGGGAGCTGATGGAAGTAGAGATTGCGTTTTTCTTGCTGCGGCATTGTCATAGGATTCTTATTTCAACATGATTCCCTTCCTAATTGATTTTATGTTGTTTGGTGTCTTGGGTGTTTTAAAAACTAAAATGAAACCCTGCTGTGGGTCTGAACGGGTTGCTGTGTCAGCACCTCCTGCTTCCTCATTATTTTCATATCCTGCCCTTCCTGTTTTGGGAGTCTAGTGTCCACTGTACAACCACCTCTACATTTTTTGGAGTCCCACATGCTTGAATGTCCTTGTATACAAAAATGTTTTCTACATATAGGAAACTAGCATGTCTGGGAAAATTCTATGCTGGAACTCTTTTTCCTGACATGCTAGTTTTCTGTACGCATAAGTTTATTTTTGTATGTAGGATCATTCAGTTTTGTGAGCCTCACCCAATCCAGATGTAAGTTTGTCACTTCACGGAGAATGGGACCTTAGTGCAAGTTGAAGGTATGCTTGCTGGGCAGTACTAACTATCGCTCATGTTGTTTTCTTCCACTTGGCTCCTATGTCTCTTCCTCTGCTCATGGGTCTTAAACCAGCTATAGCCCATCATAGGTTGAAGTTAACCTCAAGGTTTCTGGTTTGGTTGTTTGTTAGGAGCAGAATGGTTTGACTTTATTCTGGTCAATGTTTAATTATATAATTAATATCGTTTTTGAGTAAAGAGCAAACAACTTGTTGCTCTGATAATGACGAGAGCACTTCTTTCATTTTTAGCAAGGTTTTGTTCTCTGTTCCCGTGCAACTGACCAATCAAAGCAATCATTTTGTGGACTGATATTTGCCTTGTGGTTTCCTTGAATCTTCCCCCCTACGCCCCCCCCCAACTGCACTATTCCCCTTCAGTATCCTTTACCTTTTGTATTTTTATCTTTATAGGTTCTGGGACAAAGAGGTGCAAAAGGCTAAAAAAGAAGCAAGGATGCCACATCTTACAAAAGCCATTATACTTTGTTACTGGAAGCCGTATTTAGTTTTGGGATTTTTCACACTGGTTGAGGTAACAGCCTGAAAGATACATGCTGTAAAAAGACTTGTATATCAGAATCAGGGAGTGGTCAGCCTCACCTTCCTCCCTCTCTCCTGCAGTGCAACTCTGAAACGTCTGACAGTAAAACCAAAAGAAGCAAAGAGTCACAGATGGCTGCCATTAGTGCTAGACTGTGTAATTTGCTTTAGCATCACTAAGAGAAGCTGTTTGTTTTGGCTCCCTCTCTGTCTTTTGACCTTAAAGGTAAAAGGCAGGAAAATAGTTTGGACTGACCGAATTGATCTCAGCTTGGGTCTGCTGGGAGGGAAAGAGGGTAGCAGTCAGAATGTGCCACTCTGTTTCCCTGCTGTGATTGTCTCCACTCTGATCACTTATATTTTTGCCAGGTAAGATAACAAAAAGGGGAGTCATTGTGCAGACAAAGCAGCCACAGTGTGTTTGCTGTGTTTTCACAGCCAGGCAGGACCCAAATATGAAGTTCTGCTATAAGATGTAGTTTTAATGTGTAATATGCTTGTATTATAGCCTACAGACTTCCAAGAGACAGCTGGTAAATTAGTAGAAGGCACTTGCCTTGTGATTTTTGGTAGAGTGCGGACACCTGGCTCATGGGCAGATTATTTTGAGAAAGAGCAAGTGAGCTAATGTATCACCCAGTGAAGTTGATTGTAAAACAACATTTAGTAAACAAAACCAAAAAATTACACCATGTTAATTTTATGTGCTGTAGAAATACCTGAAAAGCTTTTTTCCAATAGCCAGAAGTATTTCAGCTAAAAATATTTGATTGGGAAAACAAATCAGTAAAAGGACATTTAATGTGGTTTAAATGTTAGGTTCCAACAATTGCAAACATTTACTTGGAAATTCTTTTTATCGGAACACTATGTAAATATTTTAAAACATGAAAACTCAGTTGCATACACTTCCTTATGTTGTTTAAGTTTTGTGGGGAGGAAACCTGAGGGCACTGAAAACTGTTCACATACTAATTTCAGTGCACCCAAGGACTAGGCAATTTTTAAAAATATATTTTCATGCATACTGCCTAGGGATAATCAGCTGAAAAAAAGTTATTCAACAAATTAAAACGCCATTTATTGTATTCCATTTTTATAAATTTGACTGTTTTTTGAAACAATGCATTTGTAGAAAGGGAACATATTCTGCAGAAAAATATAGCAGCAGAAAATTTCTCACCCCGCCACTGCTAATACTGCAGTGCATAAAAAACTGAATTATGAAACGGGAAGTGCCAGTTTCAAATCTTACCAGTGCCATGAACTTGCTATCTGTAGGCAAGTCACTCTTTTAGCTTCATTCCAACATCTGTAGTTGGAGCAGATACTAACCTCTCTTAGAGAATTGTGAAAAATACTGAAGCAAGATTTGAATTCAGGATATCCTGACTCATGCTCTTAGTCACTCTTAGCCAGATATGTCTACCACTTTCTGGTCAGAGGATGGTGATATAGGGACAATAACTTGTCTCATATGTCCACTCTCGTTAGCTAGTTAACATTAGATAAAATGGCCTGATTATTTGCTGAATTTATTTTGATTTTGTAAGCAAATAAAATGAGAGAGAGAGAGAGAGAATGAACATAATCACTTATAGAGGAAGCTCTGGTTTTTAAAATTTCACTTTTGGAACCCTCCCCTTTTTCTTTCTTCGTAGGAAACACTCAAAATAATTCAGCCAATATTTCTGGGAAAGATCATTGGTTATTTTGAAAACGGTTCTCATGGTGATGATGCTTTGAAATATGCCTATTTGTCTGCAGCGGCCTTGTCTGTGTGTACTTTGATTTTGGCCATAACTCATCACTTGTATTTTTATCATGTACAAAGAACTGGCATGAAGTTGAGAGTAGCCATGTGCCATATGATTTATCGGAAGGTAAGTACATTTTCTTTATCTGAATAAACAGAGCACTTAAATATCTTGGATTTTGTTTTGCGTTGTATGTGCTGCACTAACGACCTTTCAAAGCAGCTGCCTGAAATGGCTGGTTTGCCATTTTGGTGCGAGGGCAGGGGAATGATATGTGGATGTTCTTGAAAATAATATCTGGGTTAGGGCTGGATTGTGTTTTATCCTGCAGTTAATTTCTGTCCAACACAAATGCTTAGCTTGGATGAGACTTTTGAGGGCTGAATTCCCTTTTTCGTTAGAGAAGCCATTATATTTGTCATGAACCCTGCCGCCCAGTCTTCTTTGTCATGAACCCCACCGCCCATTGAGATCATCAGGAGAAGTCTGTCTGCAGTTGCCATCAGCTCGTCTGGTGGCTACTCAGGGATGGGCTTTCTTCGCTGCTGTCCTGAGGCTTTGGAATGTGCTCCCTACTGAAATAAGAGCCTCCCCAACTCTGACAGCTTTAAAAAAGTCTTTAAAGATGCATTTGTTCGCCCAGGCTTTTAATTAAAAAATTGTTTTAATACTGTTTTAAATATTATTTTTAAATTTTAAAATCATTGTAACGTTTTAACTTTTTGTTTTTTGTTTTAACTAATGTTTTACTTTTTCTGTTTTTACTTTGTTGTAAACCGCCCAGAGACGTAAGTTTTGGGCAGTATAAAAATATGCTAAATTCATCATCAGCATCAGCAGCATCATCATCTGTTTCACTTCTTACACCTTAGTGGCACATAAGACAAGAGACATAGTGGGAAGATTTAGCTGTCAGGATGTAAGAAAGTGTGTTGTTCTTGGAGGAATGAAGGAGAAGCCTGGGATAGTAGAAGATCACTTGCCAGTGGCTTCTTGTTTGTGACATAGGACTTCTGCCTACCAGCTTTGGTACAGCTGAGTATTGGCAGGACTGGGGTCCTGGGCTTCCATCTGCCCGCCCCTGGGCTACTTTTGAGACTGCCAGTGGCGGCGGAACCGCCACCGGCGGGGCCGTCACTGAAGGGGCGGCACCAAAGGGGGTCGCCACTTTGGGAAGCCACTTCGGGGAGCAATGAGGGCGAGGGCCATCCCCCCTGCTTCAGTATTTCTTGGGTTGGGGGGGGCAGCAACTGAGATAAGGCTTGGGTAAGATTTGTTTTGAATATTTTGGAGCCTGTCTGGAGATGGGGAGATCGGAGAGCGTGTCCATTGGTCTCGGTGCAGCAATCCCAGTAGTGGTGGGGAATAGAAGAAGTTACGTTGGTAGGTCAGCAGGCCGTTGCAAGGGAAGGGAAATCAGAAACTTAATAGCTGTTTCCCCTTCTGGCTGTCCTGCCAGCTCTTTGACCTTGGGGCGTAGTGCCAACAACCCACAGAACCTTGCCTTGCTCCTTTGTAACGCCAGGTCAGTACAAAATAAATCTGAAGTAATCTATGATTTGATCAGGGATGAAGGGGCTGACCTGGTGTGTATCACAGAGACTTGGTTGGGGGAGGCTGGGGGCCCAGTTTGGGCCCAGCTTCTTCCTCCAGGGTACTCTGTAGAGGAGCAGGTAAGGGAATGTGGGCGGGGAGGTGGAGTAGCTGTGGTCTTTAAGGATAATATCTCCCTTACCAGGATCCCTATCCGAGTGTCTGATCATATTGAATGTGTGTATGTACGTTTGGGGACCAGGGATAGATTGGGACTTCTGTTGGTGTACCGATCACTCCGCTGCCCAACAGAGTCCCTAACTGAGCTCGCGGACTTGGTCTCGGGTTTGGTGTTGGAGTCCCCCAGGCTTATGGTGCTGGGGGACTTCAATATCCACTTTGGGACTGGGTTATCTGGTGCAGCTCAGGAGTTCATAGCGGCCATGACAACTATGGGCCTATCCCAAGTGGTCTCTGGACCGACACATGTTGCTGGTCATACTCTTGATTTGATCTTTCATTCTGATCAGGGTGGTGTTCCGTGGGTGGGGACTCCTGTGATCTCCCCATTGTCATGGACGGACAACCATCTGGTTAAGGTCGGACTCACAGTTGCCTCCCACCTCTGCAGGGGTGAGGGACCTATTAGAATGGTCCGTCCAAAAAGGTTATTGGATCCAATAGGATTCCAAGAAGCCTTGGAAGGATTTAATGTTGGCCCTGCTGGCGATCCGGTTGATGCCCTGGTGGAGAATTGGAATAATCAGCTCACCAGGGCAGTAGACATGATCGCTCCTAAGCGTCCTCTCCGACCCGCTTCAAAAATGGCTCCTTGGTATACGGAAGATCTATGGGAGCTGAAGCGGCAAGGTAGGCGACTAGAGCGCAAGTGGAGGAAGACTCGACTCGAATCCGACAGATTACGACATAGAGCACATTTAAAGATCTATGCTCTGGCTATACGTTCAGCAAAGAAGTGTTTCTTTTCTGCCCGTATTGCTTCTGCAGGCTCTCGTCTGGCGGAGCTATTCAGAGTTGTGAGGGGTCTAGTAGGGCCCCCTACTCCCCTGAATCCATCTTTGGAACCATCAGTTGCCCGCTGTGATGCTTTTAATGAGTTTTTTGTGGACAAAGTCTCTTGTATTTGGGTCGATTTAGACTCCACAGTTATCGCAGTGTCAGATGCAGAGGTATCCAGCAACTCCTCTTGTGTGGTTAGACTGGATCAATTTCAGTTTGTGACTCCTGAGGATGTGGACAAGCTGCTCGGAATGGTACGTTCTACCACCTGTCTGCTTGATCCTTGCCCGACGTGGCTTATACTATCTGGCAAGGGGGTTGTTGTGGAGAGCCTGGTGGCAATTATAAATGCCTCTCTGAGGGAGGGCAGGATGCCTCCTTGTTTAAAGGAGGCAATTATTAGACCTATTCTTAAGAAGCCTGCCTTGGACCCCTCAGAGTTTAATAGCTACAGGCCTATCTCCAACCTCCCATGGTTGGGCAAGGTGATTGAGAGGGTGGTGGCCTCCCAGCTCCAGGCGGTCTTGGAGGAAACTGATTCTCTAGACCCATTTCAAACTGGTTTTCGGGCGGTCTATGGGGTGGAGACTGCCTTGGTCGGCCTGATGGATGATCTCCAATTGGGAATGGACAGAGGAAGTGTGACTCTGTTGGTCCTTTTGGATCTCTCGGCGGCTTTCAATACTATCGACCATAGTATCCTTCTGGAACGTCTGAGAGTGTTGGGGGTGGAGACACTGCTTTGCAGTGGTTCCGCTCCTACCTTTCTGGCAGATTCCAGATGGTGTTGCTTGGAGACTGTTGCTCTTCAAAATCTGAGCTTTTACATGGAGTCCCTCAGGGCTCCATATTGTCTCCAATGCTATTTAATATCTACATGAAACCGTTGGGAGAGATCATCCGGAGATTTGGTGCTGGGTGTTATCAGTATGCTGATGACACCCAAATCTATTTCTCCATGTCAACATCATCAGGAGAAGGCATATCCTCCCTGAATGCCTGCTTGGAAGCAGTAATGGGATGGATGAGGGATAACAACTGACTGAATCCAGACAAGATGGAGGTACTTATTGTGCGCGGTCGTCACTCGGGAAGCGATATTGATCTACCTGTTCTAGATGGGGTCACACTTCCTCAGAAGGAACAGGTACGCAGTCTGGGAGTGCTTCTGGATCCACACCTCTCCTTGGTTTCCCAGGTTGAGGCAGTGGCCAGAAGCGCTTTCTATCAGCTTCGGTTGATACGCCAGCTGCGTCCGTTTCTTGAAGTTCATGATCTCAAAACAGTAGTACACTTGCTGGTAATCTCCAGACTTGATTACTGCAATGCGCTCTATGTGCGGCTGCCTTTGTACGTAGTCCGGAAACTACAATTAGTACAAAATGCGGCAGCCAGGTTGGTCTCCGGGTCATCTCGAAGAGACCATATTACTCCTATATTACAGGAGTTGCACTGGCTGCCGATAGGTTTCCGGGCAAAATACAAAGTGCTGGTTATAACCTATAAAGCCCTAAACAGCTTAGGCCCACGGTATTTAAGAGAGCGTCTTCTTCTGCATGATCCCCATCGTCCACTACGTTCATCAGGGGAGGCTCGTCTGTGGCTACCTTCATGTCGTTTGGTGGCCACCCAGGGACGGGCCTTCTCTGTTGTCGCCCCGAGACTTTGGAACGCACTTCCCGTGAGAATAAGAGTCTCCCCATCTCTAGTGGCTTTTAAAAGGGATTTAAAGACTCATCTTTTTACCCAAGCTTTTTAGCTTTTTAACTTTTTAACTTTTTAACTTTTTAATTTTTAAACTTTTGATTGTTTATTATTTGTTTTAAATTGTTTTTAGTATTTGTTGTTGTGAACCGCCCTGAGACCTTGGGTTAGGGCGGTATAGAAATGTGTTAAATAAAATAAATAAATAAATAAATAGCAATCTTAAATTGTGTGTGTTTTCACTCTCTGCCTGTTCAAGAACTTGAGGTAATGCCTTTCTTTAGGACCCTAGTGCTGAAGCAAACTTGGCCTGTGTGAGAAACAGGGATTTTTTTGTTGGGTGATATTCTAGTTTTGGTTTGTTGGCCCTTTTGAAAATATATATTTTGAACTATATATGCCTAGGTGTTATAAACTGTTTTTAGATACTGCCTCCTATTTTAGGAGGTCCTTGTTCTATTGGAATTTATTTATTTTTGGTAATGAAATGTATTGTGTTTAAACTGCTTGGAGGACTGCTGCCAAATTTTATATATATTTATATAAAGTAGTAACAGTTAATAGGTGTATGTGAACATCTGTTGTATATTTAATGAAAAGTTCTGCTTGGGGCCCAAAGGATGCTTGCACTATTTTGTACCCCAGAAAATTAAACAGAACTTTGGTTGACTTTTTCCTCATTAACTTGACACTCAGGCCTGATGAATGTATTACTGATACAGCACAGGGATGGCTGCTTTGTGTCTGGACCCTGCACAGCATGTCATTTGGAACTCAGGGTGTCGGTATTTCAAGTGGGAAAGGGGTTCTGTACTATTCAGAATTCGTGTAGTTTTTCCAACAAAAGTGTTCTAGTGATGATAAGCACGCTTAAAGCTGCATATGTCCCATTCCTTTAAGGATAGGAACTTCCTTTCAGGATAGGAAATGTACTTCCACACATTACGATAGGAAAGTACTTCCACACATTTCTTTGGTGTTTAGGCATATCATGTGGGAAAGGTTAATTCATATTTTCCCCATAGATATTGCTGAAAATATGAAGGAATGCTTTCCTATGCTTTTGGGAGGGAAACGAAGGGTAATAATAGCATGCATTATTTTTCATTAGCTTTCCAAAAGAATAAGGGATCCAGTCCCTTTAAGAACCCAGAGCAGGGCATCCTTTTGTGGTTTACTCTGACACTGTGCTGAGAGGTACTTCTCTCATTGGATCTGCTGAGCTTCCTCAAAAGTTCTAGGAGCTTCTGCAATTTTCCTTAGCTTTAGGGATGACTGGCAGCATAGTCTGTTTCAGGAAAGGAGAGGCTGGGCTGCCTTGGCTTTGTTCCTTTATGGAGCTATCTTTGGAATCTAGCACAAGGCTGCAATGAATGCATATGTGTGTGACAGGCAATTGTCTGGTTGAGACACAAACCGTGTTTAGTTGATATGAACGTATATCTTTTAGTAGAACCTTCTAGTCTGCACTCCAACACCCCCCCCCCAATTTTTTGGAAGGGGAGGAGGATAGAAAGCACAATTTTCCATTGTGTCTAAACTTGAAAAACTGTGTTGGTACCAAACACATTTATTTAACACAGGATATCAAATCAGGATGTGATGCTGGTTTCATATCCTGGCTTATTAACCATGATATTTATTGGATATTTATTAACCAAAACCTCAGTTTCCCAAGTTTGAACAAACTGGGAAACTATGGTTTGTGACAAACATGAAAACATACTTTACATCTCTGTCCCCTTGCATGTAAAACAGGATGGGTGTGCGCGCGCAAAAGCTTGAGGCTGATGCTGGCTTGTACTCATAATAGCAAACCGTGGTCTGTTTTATTTGAACCTCTTATATCTACAGCCATCTTGGGAGAGATGAATTTGTTTTTCATACATACACTCACTCACTCACTCTTCTACTACCTGGGAAATGATCTCTCAGGAGCTCTGCTGTAGAATAGCACACTGCTTCTTTGTACATAAATACATCTCGAAGGTATTAATTTGCTTTTCCAGAAATGATGGTTCAGTTTCTTAGGGATTAATAGAGTAGCCTTTGTAGTTAATGGTTGATGCAAAGTAAAAACCATTTTGGACAGAACACTTGGAAAAACAAATTGGTTTATATTGTGATGCCTTCTTTTAATTTTTAGAGATGTGATTAGTTTTGAATTTTACCTCATATCCCCATTTTAAATGTTCATAAACAACCCCAGAAAATTATGGCATAGAAAACAATAGATGCTTATCATCTGGACCCATGGGCAGGAGGCCCTTGAGAAATTCCACATGATTTCAGCAGGTTTTATCTCATCATCAGTCTGGGCCTCTCATGCAGCAGATCCACTTTTTTGACACAACTATTCATCATCATCTAGACATATAAACACCACCTTATATCAGAAATCCACTGATTGCTGCACACACCCACATGTTTCTAGCTTCTGTCCAGAACATATCACAACATATGTTGTTTATAGCCAAGTCCTACTGGATACCTCTGAGCCAAGATGGGTGAGCTGGAGTGCTTGGTTGCTAATGAAAACAGATACAGCGGTCCCTCGACTTACGAAGTACTCGACATCCGAAGATTTCGACATACGAACGACAAAAAATACCGGAAGTCGTTGCCGGTTTAGATGCGGCTTCCTCGACCTGCGAATTTTTAGATGCGGTTTCCTCGACCTACGAATGTTTCCGGACCTCCGTGGATGCGCTTTTCGACTTACGAAAATTCCGACCTACGAACGTGCGTTCGGAACGGATTATCTTCGTAAGTCGAGGGACCACTGTATAGTGGACATAATGGAAACCTGGTAGAATGGTGAGAACCAGTGGGATGCAGTTATTCTTGGATACAACAAGCAAGGACAGAGCGGGTGGAATGCTGGCGGGGTAGCACTGTATATTATAGAAGGGATAGAATCCAACAACCTAGAAAATTTAGGAGGACTGGAGTCCTCCACAGAATCATTATGGGTGACAATGTGACTGAAAGGAAATGTTACTAGGGATATGTGATCACACTCAGGATCAAAATGCTGAAAGGGACCTAGAGTTAGAGAAGCAAATCAGAGTGGCATCAAAGAGAAACAGAGCTGTAATAATGGGTGACTTCTATTACCCTCACATAGACTGGGCAAATTCATGTGCGGGTATTGACAGAGAGGCCAGATTGCTAGACATGCTAAATACTGTGTCTTATAACAGTTGGTCACGGAACCAACCAGAGAGAAGGCGTCTTTGGATTTAATCCTGAATGGTTCCCAGATGTGAGATGTCAGAGTTGTGGAACCATTGGGGGAATAATGACCATAGTGTGATTAATTTCAGCTTATATACAAGTGGAACATTGCTAAGGAAGTCCAGTGTAGATTCTTTGGACTTCAGAAGAGGACACATCTCAAAAATGAGGGGACTGGTAAAAAGGAAGCCGAAAGGGAAAGTCGGGAGAGTCAGATCACTTCAGGAAACATGGAACATTTAAAATACATTCAGTTGGAAAGAAGGAGGAAAGGTGCCACCAAGTTCAGGAGGATGCCAGCATGGTTAACAAGCAATGTTCTCACATTTCCCCCCATCTGTGTACAGAATGAGTTTTGTTCTGGGTGGAAGTATCAAGGCAGTGTGTGCATACATGCATTCAGAATGGGGCCTTCCTGATTCAACCTGAGTATGATCTAAAATCAACTGAGCGGACATCAAAAAACTTGTGAGCGCAGGCATATGTGCACGCCTTAGAGGGAACACTGTTAACAAGTAGAGTCAGGGAAGCTATAAAAGGGAATAAGACCTTCTTCAGAAAAGGGAAGACCTGGCCAAATGAAGAGAACAGAAAGGAAAATAAACTCTGGCAAAAGAAATTCAAGAAGACAATAAGGGATGCAAAAAGAGAGCTAGAGGAGCATATAGCTAGAAGTGTCAAGGGGAATAACAAAAACTTCTTTAAATATATCAGAAGCAGAAAACCTGCCAGGGAGGCAGTTGGACCCTTAGATGATGAGGGCATGAAAGAAATTATTAAGGAGGACAAAGAGATTGCAGAGAAGCTGAATGAGTTGTTTGCATCTATCTTCATGGTGGAGGACACTGGCCATATACCTACTCCAGAACTGAGTTTCTCAGGATTGGAGGCTGAAGAACTGGGCCAATTTTAGGTGACGAGAGAGGATGTTCTAAACTGTCTTGAGAGACTAAAAATTAACCAATTGCCAGGGCCAGATGGCATCCACTCAAGAGTTCTGAAGGAACTCATATGCGAAATTGCTGATCTCCTAGCAAAGTTATATAACTTGTCCCTACAATCAGGCTCTGTACCAGAGGACTGAAAAGTAGCTAATGTAACTCCAATTTTCAAAAAGGGATCTAGGGGCGATACAGGAAACTTCAGGCCTGTTAGCTTAACTTCGGTGCCGGGTAAGTTGATGAAAGCCTACTTAAGAACAAAATTGTTAAACATACAAAAGTACAGGTCTTGCTTAAGGAGAACCAGCACGGCTTCTCCTTAATACTTGAACTTAATACTGAATACTTCTCCTTAATACTTGAAGTAATACTCTTTAATACTTGAACACAGAATACTTGAACTTCCAAAAAGCTTTTGACAAAGTTCCCCACCAAAGGCTATTGAATAAATTTAGCAGTCATGGACTAGGGGGACAGTTTTATGTGTGAATTGGTAGTTGGTTGAAGGACAGGAAACAGAGGGTAGGGATAAAAGGGCAGTTTTCATAATGGGAACAGTGATCCTTAACTTGTTCATAAATGATCTAGAAGTTGGGGTAAGAAGCGAAGTGGCCAAATTTGCAGATGACACTAAACTATTTAGGGTAGTGAAATCCAAAAGGATCTCTTCAAACTGAGTGAGAGGGCAACAAAATGGCAAATGTGGTTCATTGTAAGTGTAAAGTGATCCATATCACTTTGGCAAAAACAAACCAACCAACCAACCTCACATATACACTTAATGGGGTCTGAGCTGTTGGTGACTGACCAGAAGAGAGATCTTGGGGTCGTGGTGGACAGCTTGTTGAAAGTGTCAAGTCAGTGAGTGGCAGCTGTGAAAAAGGCAAATTCTATGGTAGGGAACATTAGAAAGGGGATTGAAAATTAAAATGCTTATCTTATCATGCCCTTATATACAAATCTATGGTGTGGCCACATCTGGAGTACTGTATACAGTTCTGGTCACCATATCTTAAGAAGGACATTATAGAACTGGAAAAGGTGCAGAAGAGGACAACCCAGATGATAGTGGTGTGCACGGAACCGGCACCTGCTGGTTCAAAGGAGGGGCCATAGTTCTAAGGTCTGGTGCGGGTGCTGTTACACCCTCCCCCCATGCGGTCATTAAAATTGGTCCCGCTGGGCAGCAGCGTACCTCCTTGCTGCCCCAGTGTAAGTTGGGCCAGAAGTGCTTGGTGCATGTGTGCACGTCAGGGGAAACATTTCAATGTCAGCACTGGTGGGGGAAACGTGGAACACCCTCCCCAGTCCTTAAAGCTATTCCTCCCTCCTTTGAACCACCGGACCTTCAAACTGGTTCGGAGGTCCGTAAAAGGGCCTCTGAACTGGTTCGTGCACATCCCTACAAGATGATATGAGGCAAAGCTACAGCATTTGGGGCTTTTTAGTTTGGAAAAGAGGCAACTATGGGGAGACACGATTGAGATGTATAAAGAAAAATTATCCATGGAGTGGAGAGAATGTTTGGAGAAACCTTTTCTCCCTCTCTCACAACACTAGAACCAGGGTTGTGGTGATTGCCACCAGCTTGGATGGCTTTAAAAGGGGCTTAGACAAATTCATGGAGGACAGGTCTATCAATGGCTGCTAGTCTGGTGGATATAGGCCACCACCAGCCTCAGAGGCAAAATGCCTCAAAATACCACTTTCAGGGGAGCAACAGCAAGAGAGAGGGCATGCCCTCACCCCTCAGAGGCATCCAATGGGCAACTGTGTGAAACAGGATGCTGTCTAGATAGGCTTTGGGCCTGATCCAGCTTATGTTATGTTTTGTGAGGTGTGTTGTGTTATACAACTGCTCCATAAGGCATTCCTAGATCAGGCATTCCTGAAACTGCAATGAATTCATTAGCTGAGTGAAAAAACAGGTTAACAGAATACCACTTGTCACCTCTAGCTCCCAGCTAAAACCACTTCAGTTGTCAATGACTTACACCCCATTCTGGACAATGACATATCCTTTTCACAGGCCTAGCTCAGTAGACCTGACCCTGCTTACAGACCCCTACCACAAACCCAATGTCAACTCTATCCCCAAATCTACCCACTGTTATAGTACCTAATAAAGCCAGGGGTTGATCCACCTGCTCATTCCCAAATGTGATGTGTGTGTGATCACTTTCATTGGACAGACACAGTCTGTAGGCAAAAGGAGGGCACAAATATGATCTAAAAAGTAGTCCGTAAATAGAATTGATGGAATGTGTACTTTCCACTTCTGTTAATATGGTGACTCTTACCTAGGATCCTCTCCTACGTGTTGTGAATTTGGTTTTTATTGGAGCATCAGCATATGGGCTACAAAGGGGTGTTGCTTATATTTTGAATGGCTGCCATCTTGAACCTATATATTGAATTGGTAAGAACAATACACCCGTCAGGGCCCCTTAGGACCCTCTCCCATTTGCTTGGAGTTTGATTTGCATCTGGCTGTTGACGCAAAGGCTATTAGAGGGAAACACAGAGACGTGGTGGTCTCTTAAGTCTTGTTCCCTTTGAAAAGTAGGCTTAAAATGGCAGCCTTTTGAATTCTGTGGGAGAACATTTCAGTCTTTCAGGACACTTTGCTGCTGCTGAAGTTACCGTTCTTCAGCAGAGGAACTTCAAAGGGAGACTTCAATGTATAATTTATCAGAAATTTTGATTCCATTCATTCAGGCTTGATTAGAGATAACAGTTGCTTTTTCCGTTACAGGTGATAATTACCTGAGCATGACTAGAAAGTGTTTTCACTAATTATCATGATTGTAAATTGTCACTGTGCTTATCTTGTATATTTTAAGCTTTAGAAAGAATTGTCCCAGACTTAAACCTCTCATGGCCATTTGACTGCACGGTTTATAATTTTTTTTTATACACCCACACACCCACCCATGCTGGTGGTGGTATTAATAATAATAATAATAATAATTTAAAAAACAAGAAATAATAATAATAATAATAATAATAATAATTTCACACTTTTGATGGAGAGGAGAGCTGGTCATGTGACAGCAAGTATGACTGGTCCATTTAGCTAACCAAGGTCTGCCCTGGTTGCATATGAATGGGAGACTTGATGTGTGAGCACTGGAAGATATTCCCCTTAGGGGATGGAGCCACTCTGGGAAGAGCATCTAGGTTCCAAGTTCCCTTCCTGGCATCTCCAAGATAGGGCTGAGAGAGATTCCTGCATACAACCTTGGAGAAGCCTCTGCCAGTCTGTGTAGACAATATTGAGCTAGATAAACCAATGGTCTGACTCGGTATATGGCAGCTTTCTATGTTCCTATGACTGTAGTCACACAAGCCTGTGTTTTAAGACATGTGTGAGTTTTTAAGGAGCCATAAGACTCTGTTGTGAATTCTTTATTTCTTTTGAGAAGTTTCACCAAGTGATAGAAAACCGATTTCTACATGCAGTACTTCATTGTTAGATGGTATTTCCTTTTAAAACCTCAGAAGTTGAGGATCACAACTGTGTGTGCAGTTGGCTGATGTAATTGGCCTGGGAAGCAAGGACATAAAGGTACAAGTTGTTCCAAAGCTGATGCTTCAGCTGTGTTTTTAGTACTCAGACAATGGACTACGGTGTATGTTCACAATAACAAATTATATTCCTAAAATGTTGCCAGCACTACCATGTGAGACAGAAAGAAAAATGGACTCTTAGTCCTTGATTTCAGCCAAAATATTCTCCAGAAATATTTTGATAACTGCAACAACCTTCAACATTTATCTTCATTGAATTGTGCGAGACATTCCGACTCACATTTGTAATGTTTGCACACAGTCACTTAAAGTGATAAGTACCTGCAGTTGTGACAATGCATTTTCATAAACTGGAATCGCAAGTAGTGTCATGGGTGACTGATCCCAGCATCTTAAGTAGAACTGACCTGAAAGCACTAGCTGAGTTTCATGAACATTTTTGTGGAAGGAGAAAACCAGTCCTCCCGTCAGATAGCACTGAAGCAGCAGTGAGGGGAAATGAGGCCTTCAAATGGGTACAAAGGGTGGCCAGAACCTCAGGAGTATACTTGTGAGTCAAATGGGTACAAACCAGTGGTGGCTGGTGGTTCTGGGATGGGGGGGTGGGGAGGAGGATGCTATGCAGGGCAGTGTTGGGTGGAGCCACAGGTAGTGAAAGATGGAGCTGGTTGTGGGCAGCTGTGGAGGTGGAGCAACATGTAGATTTGTAGTTAATGAGTGGGATCAAAATGCAAACACACACACATACACAAACACAAAATTGCTAATCAACAGAGATACAGAGAAATGTGGAAAATATCAGTTGCTTTATAGTGCTTTATAGGACTACAGTAGTGTGTAGATTTGTAACTAATAAGGCAGGATCAAAACACAAGCACACCCAAGCACCGTTCCCTCTAAGGCGTGTACATGTGCACGCGCTCACAAGTTTTCTGATGTCCACTCAGTTAATTTTCGATCCGGCTCAGGTTGAATTAGGAAGGCCCCACTCTGCATGCATGAGCGCACACAGTGCCTTGATACTGTCGCCCAGAACAAAACTCATTCCAAACAGAGATGAAAAAAATTTAGAGGGGCCACTACACCCAAGAAAAGCACAGACCAGCCACAAAAGGCTGCTTTTATGGAGGGTAAATACATTCTGAAGTTACTTGGGCATCTCTGTCTGCCTGATTATTTCAAAAATGAATACTGCTAATGATAAATAACAACAAGAAGAAAGAACTCTCAGCCAGGGTGGTACAGTGATTAGTATGCTGGATTAGACTGGGGAAATACTAGTTCAAATCCACACTCAGCCATGAAACTCACTGACTGACTCTGAGACAATAACTTATCTCTCAGTATAACCTTCCTCACAGGGCTGTTGGGAGGATAAATGTACCCATGTGCACCACTTGGGGCTTCTTGGAGGAAGCACATGCTACATATGTAGGGACAGATCCAGCAGGACATTACAGGGGATGCAAAAAGAACCCCCCCCCATATAAAAATATTGGGGCTTGGATTTTATTTCTCTTGCAAATATACTCAGCCGGGGTGGCATGCTGGACTTTGCATGGACAATCCTGCCTCTCTCGCTTGCAGAGGTGTTACTAGGAAATTAAAAGATCCAGGGCTTGGGCCCACAGAGCCTGCCCAGGCTCACCGTCTCCCCACATTTTGATAATTAAACACTTTCATTCTGCTTTAAAGGTATCAAATACTCTCCTCCCCGTTAGTTTTCTTCCCTGCTAAAAATGAATCTGCTTTCCCCTCCTGCATCAGATTTCTTCTGCAATCAGTACTCACACAGTTGAGAACCAGTGCAGTGATTAGAGTGTGAAGACTAGGATTGGGGGATTTGTGTTCCCCATTCAGTCATGAAACTCACCGTGAGACTTTAGGTGAGACATTCTCTCCTCCAAACCTTCCTCACAGGATTGTGTGAGGATAAAAGTGGGGAGGAAGAACATGTACACTACCCTGAACTCTTTGGAGGAAGAATAGGATATGTTTCATAATAAAATATAAGAATATGTTGACTTTTAGCCACATGCACTTCAGTCCTAAGCATGTAAACTCAGAAGCAAATTGAAATAGCTATTTGTACACCTATGACAGCCGCAAGCAGCCCAGTTTGATCTCTTAGAGGACAGCAGAATGTCATATATGGAGTTACCCCAATTTCTTAGGATTAAAGACAACCAAGCATTTCATTAGCAAGGGAGTTTTAAAAATGAGTTTCTTGTGATCTTATTTACAAAGCCTTATTTTGAAGCAAGTGTATAAAAATGGTGGGGGAGGGGAAATGCTTAATGTTCATTTTAGCCATTTGTGAAGCTGTTTTCAAGAAGTTGAAATATTTTATTCCATTAAAAGACAATATGAACTGAAATATTTTTATTTATTTGTTTTCATTTATATCCTGCTCTTCCTCCAAGGAGCCCAGAGCGGTGTACTACACACTTGAGTTTCTCTTTCACAACAACCCTGTGAAGTAGGTTAGGCTGAGAGAGAAGTGACTGGCCCAGAGTCACCGAGCTAGCATCATGGCTGAATGGGGATTTGAACTCGGGTCTCCCTGGTCCTAGTCCAGCACTCTAAACCACTACACCAAACAATTAAAGTTGTTTAGAAGTTTTGAAACAAATCCAAAGCTTAAGGCGGAAATTATTTTTATTGGAAGATTCAATAAAACATGTATGTACTCACTTCCTAGGGATAATCGCTTTTAATTAATTAATTGCAACTTTGAAATTGACAAGCATACCTAATATTGCAAACAGCGTCTGTTCATTGTTACTAATGAATTTTATGAAATAATGACCAACATACAGAGTAACATTGCATGCATGCAGCAGTGTGAGTGCACTGCATGCAGCAGTGTGAATGAGATTACTGCTACACTGTCATTTGAACAGGGGAGGGACGATTTTCTCCAATCTTCCCTTCCCTCTCAATTCCACTCAGGGGATATATTTTAGTGATGCACAGTGGATTTCAGAGAGAAGGGGAGATTGGTGAAACTTGCCTTTTCCATTGCTCAGATGATGTCACAGTGGTAATCTGGAATTCACACATTGCTAGTCTGGCTGTCTAATGCATCTATCTATCTATCTCTGTCATTTTTATACCCCCTAATACGTACATCTCTAGGTGGTGTACAGAGTTAAAACACAACAAATATAAATCAGAGTAAAAACAGTTTAAAATTTCATGAGATAAAACAATCTCACAAGATAAAAACATATTAGTTGAAAATTAATTTCAGTTAAAAGCCTGAGGAAACAGGTGTGTCTTGCGGGTCTTCCAAAAAGTAAAAGAGAAGGAGATGCTCTTTTTTTTTTTTTTTTTTAAACAGGGAGCATATTCCAAAGCTTCGAGGCAGCCAAAGACAAGGCCCAGTTCCAAGTGGTCACCACCAAATGAGCCAGTGGCAACTGTAACCGGACCTCTCCAGATGATCTTAATAGGTGACAGAGTTCATGACAAAGGAGGCTGGGATTACTCCTGTGGCTGATGCAGGAGGCATTGTCTTTACTCTGAACTGTTTTCATTTGTCAATTACGTTATGACAAAACCAAACTTGTCTTACCATCATGTTCACTACCAGATCCCTAATAATATGGAATCGGAAAAAGTGGTACCGACGCGGCAGAGAAGGGAAACAAGGTTAAACGTTAAAATTGAACGTTAAGGAGTGAGTGTGTGTGTTTCAGGAAATATTTCTCCCTCTCAATTTCAGCCCCAGAACTGAAATGAGTTTAGCCCCGGCTGCTTCTATGTTCACATAAAGTGATATCAAATTGGTACAGCACCAGAGTTCTCATCAAACTTCTTGAGCTTTTAAAATATTTCTTGACCTTTTAAGCACTGCTGTGTGGAAGTTGTGACGCTGTCACAACTGTCTTTGAAGTTGTACAGCAGCCCCGACAGCTCCTTTCCTTCATCAGGAGACTGTAGCATGTAAGCTAATGTGTCTAAAATATTCAGCATTATAATTTTAACGGCACTCTCGCCCACCCTCTGCTTTTTTAGGCACTTCGTCTGAGTAATAAAGCCATGACACAAACGACAACAGGTCAAATTGTAAATCTTTTATCAAATGATGTGAATAAATTTGATCAGGTAAGTCTTATTGGCAGCCTTTGTAAATAATTTATCCAAGTTGATATGGATGATAGACTTGGGTTTTTGGGTAATCATTAAGATAGGATGAATTCAGGTTGTTGGGTTGTTCTGGATTCCATCCAAAGGCTTCCTTGCTTGGGAGCAAGGGGAACCTTTGAATGCAACCTCCTCAGCATATGTGAAAAACCGGATATAGATGCATATCTAAGGCTGCAGACATAAGAGCACTGCCTTAGATGTAGATAATTTTCAGTGCAGTGTAAATTCCAAGCACATGTGGCTTAGGATTGTGGTAAAAGGAATAATTTACTGAGGTAGTTTTCTGGCAGAATTTGCTTGTATGATTTATGTTACTTTTTGCAGGTATTTGAATGCTCTAAAATACTTGAGAGTCTGATTCATTCAAACTTGTGACAACAGTAACTGATTAATAGTTGGCAATAAGCGGAATGGGCAGAAGTAGTGACGCTGAATTAAAAGAGCATGACAATAAGTCATGCACACATGAATAGTTAACTTAATTTAAACAACCCTGCTTACCTAAAGTTTAAAGGAAAAGCACTCTGCATTTTTTGTTATACTTCCCATGCTTCATAGACTTCATCTAACTTTCAGAAATTTGTCCAGAAATTTGAAATTCATTTAACTTTCAGAAATTTGTCCAGAATACCTCTGTGTGCTTTCCCTGTGAATCCACTGTGGGCCCATATAATCATGAAGCTGCCTTTGTTAAGAGATGTAGAAGATGCAGTTTTCCAAGCCTTTTAAGGTTACAGCAAGGAGCCATCACAGTGTCTGGCTTACTCATGCAGCTTCTTTCTGATAGCACACCCTGCAGCAGACATTTACTTTCTACGTCAGGTGGAGTTTCTGTCATGCTCCAAAAACAGCTCATTTTCCAAGAACTGTGTTCTCCAAGGCTCTAGAGCAGGGCTGCTCAACTTTGGCCCTCCTGCAGATCTTGGCCTACAACTCCCATAATCCTTGGCTATTGGCCACTGTGGATGGAAATTATGGGAATTGTAGTCCAAAAACAGCGGGGGGTGGGGGCTAAACATAGTAGGCGTGTGTGGGTAAACTCTGCCTTCCAGCTGGGAATAACAGGAGTCATAGTTCAGCAATAGGTGGAGGGCCAGGTTTGCCCATCCCTTCTCTAGGAAAATGTCTCCAGGGTTACGAATGACTACTGGGGATTTTAAAATGAAGCCACTTCCCCGCCTGTGCTCATTTGGTGTGGGAGTGAGGCAGAATGAATTCTTGCACTTGCCCTTTCCACCTCTTGTGTGCGTGGATGGGCAACCTTTGTCATGTGAAGGCAGTAAGCCGGTCCAAAGGGGCTTGTTATGGTGAAAAAGTGGTGAAAAAGCTTCTCCTCTCCTGTTCAGTTCCAAAGTATTTGTGTAGTATTCTCTTTTGATAGAGTTCACACACATGAACTTGCTGCCAAAATGTCCTCCATTTGCAGGCTGCAGATAGTCCTAAAGCTCCCTCCAGATAGTCCTGTCTGAACAGGAAGCACATGTGTACAAGGCTGCATAGGACTGCATCAAGGAGTGTCATTTTCCGTTCCCCCAATACTGTCTCCATGCAGAAATGTCTGAGCCCAAGAATGGGGGTGGTGTGGGGTACAGGACTTATTGGCACTGCTGTATTTGTGAACTGGACCTGTGGCTATCATATTTCAGTTGACACAAATGTGCGTGTTTCATGTGTGATTCTTCTGTTTGTATAGGTCACTATTTTCTTGCATTTCTTATGGGCTGGACCACTTCAAGCGATAGCAGTAACTGCACTTCTTTGGCTTGAGATTGGCCCATCATGCCTTGCAGGAATGGCAGTTCTTATTATTCTGCTTCCTCTGCAAACCTGCATTGGGAGGTTGTTCTCATCTCTGAGGTAAGCGAGTTTTGATGTTTAACGTAGTCAGGTTTACGGAAAATTAAAGGCAAGATACAAGACATCTACAACAATAAAGCTGCATATTTTAGCTGTACAGGTGAAACTTGGAAAATTAGAATATCGTGCAAAAGTCCATTAATTTCAGTAATGCAAATTAAAAGGTGAAACTGATATATGAGACAGACGCATCACATGCAAAGCGAGATAAGTCAAGCCTTAATTTGTTATAATTGTGATGATCATGGCATACAGCTCATGAAAACCCCAAATCCACAATCTCAGAAAATTAGAATATTACATGGAACCAAGAAGACAAGGATTGAAGAATAGAACAATATCGGACCTCTGAAAAGTATACAGTGTACTGTGCTTGATTGGCCAGCAAACTCGCCTGAACTGACCCCATAGAGAATCTATGGGGCATTGCCAAGAGAAGGATGAGAGACATGAGACCAAACAATGCAGAATTGCTGAAGGCCGCTAATGAAGCATCCTGGTCTTCCATAACACCTCATCAGTGCCACAGGCTGATAGCATCCATGCCACGCCGCATTGAGGCAGTAATTGCTGCAAAAGGGGCCCAAACCAAGTACTGAATACATATGCATGCTTATACTTGTTCCTATACACTCTTTCTACTGGTATGCATGTTTTGAGTAAAATTGTACTGCTAGGAAGATCTGATCTCCATATTTGGGCAAGGCTTCGAAAGAAATTGCTTATTGGCATAGATCCTAGAAAAATAGAAAACATCCATGTGCTGTCAATTTTTCAAATACTCTAAGTCATCTACTTCCAATTAGTTCTTGAGTGCATGTGGATTGTGAAACTATATCGACTTTCTTCTCACCCCAGAAAGTTTATAAAAATTCACATATTGGAGATAGTTTTATGGCATAATGCAAATGCCCTTATCAAGTCACATTTCAAAGCACAGATTTCAATTAATTTATTAATTTAATTTACATTTATATCACTGCTCTTCCTCCAAGGAGCCCAGAGTGGTAGGTCTCAAACCAGCTGCTCTTTCCCCTTGAAGTCCTCCAGGTTTAGACCAGGATTATCAATCCTACCAGGACTGATAAAATCACTAGTGGATATTTGAGAGTATTCAGCTAGCCAGGAGAACCTTTGCTGTAAATGTTTCAGCAGTGTTGCAAGAGTGGGGAATATTTTTAGAAATGATGCCTTGAAGGTTCAACTGAATAAAGTACTGTACATGCAGTTGCAGTGGATTGTGCAATTGTGGGATAGCCCTCATTTCTGAATGAAGATCTTTGTAGGATGTGGCTTAGGACAGCAGCAATTGTATAACATATTTATTCATTTTAAAAAATTAGAACACACACTTCCATTCTTCTGAAAATCTCAAAACAGCTTCCAGCTATACTTAGTTATTTTACATTTTTAAAACCTGATCACTTTTTCTGAAGAGATCTGGGCAGTATACATGGGTCAGCCCCAATTTTATTGTCCCAACAACTCTGAGGTTGGTTAGGCTGCAAGTTTGTAATTTTCCCCAAGGTCATTCTTGAGGATCTGCGAGACAACTTGTACTTTGATTTTCATAGTCCAGCTCTCTGTCCTTTACACTGCACTGTCTAATCTAACAGCAACAGCAACAACAACAACAACATTGACAATAAAATTCTGGCATCCCAGGTCCTTGGGAAGGACTTGATGTCTGGATAAAACAAACCAGTCAATAACACCTGTCTGACTGTGTAAAATAATGAAAATAATAAATAATAAATGTGTTACCCACCCAAATCTGTCTTTAACTAGCATTCCTCCATCACAGCTCTGTGCTGAAGGAGCGGGAAGAAGGGAGTGTGTGGGCTCTGAGCTCATTGTAACTGCGTTTCTGATCCAACAAAATGTGGTCTGTTGGATCATGTGATCTTGGCCAGGGTGTTGGCTGCAGATTTTGGGAAAGATTCATTCAGTGTGTGGCCCCCCCCAATCTGAAGCGAATGCAGCTCTTTCTTCTCCAGTAGTCCCCTGGCTCTCTTCCTCAGTTCTGAGGGAAGAATTTGGTAACATTTTTTCAGTGAGCTTGCGTCCAACTTGCTACTGCTGCTCCTCCTGCTTCTTGCTGTTACCACTGCCCACTCAGTTGCCAAGTAGAGGGTGACCTGGAGGGAGGATGACCAGCAGCTGGACCCAGGTACCACCAATTCCTAGTAAGAAGGGCCAGCAAGCAAGTGAGCTGGCAATGGCTTCTCATCTTTGGTGCTTATTTTCTCACCCCCACCCCACCCCAGTCAGATTGAGTGTGGGCATATGAGGGTAGCAATGGCAAGGAGGAGAAACAGCAGAGAGGACCGGCTGGGGTATAGATCTCAGCCAATTCATGATGCCTGTTCTGAAAGAGAAAGAGATGTGGTGATATTTCAAGAGATAAGAAAGCTTGATGGGGGCAAGGAGATGGAGCTGTTGCAATAGCTCAGCTTCACCTTCTGCCCATGAAATGTCATGGGACTTCTGCTTTTCAAAAGTATTGTAGTTTTTAGCAATGTTGAAGCTAAATGTGACACCAAGCCTAGGTAATTTTTGTGTAGATAGTGAGTGTGTGTGTTGTGGGGGCGAGGGCTAGATGTCTTTACTAAGCAGCTGTGTTCATTAACAGTTATATATCCCTTTTCTTTCTGAATTAAAGGATATATCTAAATATCTGAGGAGCAGTTAGCACTGTATGGGCAAATGCATATTCTAGAGCTTAAACACTTTTTTTTTTTTGAGCTACACATTTTTCAGATACTAACTTTGTAGTTTCTGGTTAAAATTACAGGAGCAAGACAGCAGCCTTCACTGATGCAAGGATCAGAACCATGAATGAGGTCATAACTGGAATGAGAATAATAAAGATGTATGCCTGGGAAAAATCATTTGCGGATCTTGTGAATGGCATAAGAAGGTGATCTGTGCCCTACTGAAAGTTTTGCATAAGATTACTGTATCACCTTTTAGTTTTTTATTTAACATATGCATTTTTGAATAGGATTATAATGTGTGTCTTTCCTCATCTTAGAAAAAGAATTTGAGAATATTTTTCTTGAAGGTGTGAAATGGCTCTTCTGTTATTAATTCTGCACTGCCAGTTTTCTTCTTGTTTATACAGTGTTGACATCACGGTGGTCAAATAATCATATAAAAATTACAATTTTCACATGAAGGAAATGAAGTAATTGCTTTCTTTAAAATATAAAAAATACAAAATATGTATTTCCCAAACTTGTACACCGCCTAAAACTTTCGTGTCTTGGCATAAAATGAGTTAAAACACAGGAACATAAAATGAGTTAAAACACAGGAAATAAAAACCTTAGAACAATTTAAAACTGGAGTCAGATTAAAAAGCTTGGGTGAAGAGGTAAGTCTTCAAGTGGTTTTAAAAAGTTCTCAGAGATGGGGAGACTTGTATTTCAGTAGAGAGCACATTCCACAGTCTCGGGGCAGCAACAGAGAAGGCCTGTCCCTGTATGACCACCAGAGACAAGCCAGTGGCAACTGGAGATGACCCTCTTCCAGATGATCTCAGTGGGCGATGACGCTCATAATGAAGATGTTCTATTCAGTACTCGGGGCTTAAGCCGTTCATAGTTTCATAGTTGTAACCAGCACTTCATAGTTATAACCACTTATATTTTACCTGGAAACGTATCAGCAGCCAGTGTAGGTCTTTCAACACAGGAGTAATGCGGTCTATCTGAGATGACCTAGAGACCACCATGGCTGCTGCATTCTGTACCAACTGCAGTTTCTGGACTGTGTACAAAGGCAGCCCCATGTAGAGTGCATTGCAGAAGTCAAGTCTGGAGGTTACCAGCAGATGAACCACTGCTTTGAGGTCATTCATCTCAAGAAATGGACGCAGCTAGCGTATCAGCCAAAGCTTATGGAAAGCACCTATGGCCATCCCACAAACCTTAAAAACCTTAAAAATAACCACCTACCCCATCCGGAAACCTTAAAAACATGCTCCAGAAGAATAACCATATCTAGTCTTTTGCAATAAAAGGGTTGTGGCAGCTGAAAGTCAACAGAGTTTTTGATCCCACGAACTACTTTATCAGATATTTTCAGTATGCTTATTCATTTGGTCTTTTTTCTGAACCATGTTTATAATTACAAATATGGATTCACAACAAAATGCTGCATTATATTCCTGGTATACATGTGTAAGCTGAGCCTGTTCCTGAGACTGGTGAAAGGTTTAGGCACCTCTCTGTTTGAGAAGTAAGAGGGGTTCTGACTGTCTTGAGGATGTATTCTTCATGCTGAGAAATTTCCCACTCTGTTCAAGTTGTCCTCCCTGCGCCTCCGTGCCACTGTTCTGTTAGCTCTGCCCACCTGGTTGTTTAACTGCCCTCTGAATCTGCCAACGTTCTGCTGCATTGAGTTATATTGCAGCAGTTTGGGGTGGGGTTTTGCCCCCTTGGGATTTGTTCTTGCAGATTTTTGTGAAACCAATTTATCTGTAAGTTACCCAAGTCTGCTGGTACCTCCCTCTTGGCCACAGATGCTCCAGTTATGTGTCCATAAGGATAACAACATTTCCAGCTCTTTTGGAAATAGATAAGAATTCTAACCACTAAAAGTAAAATCCTTCTTCTGGTAAAACCTCTCCTTCCTCTCATTGCTTTCATCATTAGGATGAAAAGACTCTTTGAAGATACTGCTCTTTAGACTTATTTTATAGTGCTCAGATATGCATATTTCTAGAAACCTGTATGCCTTAGATACATTTGTTTTACATTGAATTATTATATTTTGCCTACATTTCAGGATGGAAATTTCCAAGGTTCTTAAGAGCTCTTACCTTCGTGGATTCAATTTGGCATCTTTCTTTATTGCCAGTAAAATAACAGTGTTTATGACGTTCATGACCTACGTATTGCTTGGCAATCTTATCTCTGCAACTCGAGTGTTTGTTGCAGTGTCGCTCTATAGTGCGGTGAGGCTGACAGTCACCCTCTTCTTTCCAGCAGCGATTGAGAAAGCCTCTGAAGCAATGGTCAGCATTCGACGAATCAAGGTATTGTTGAAAATGAGATAAGATTTTGATGCTCCGTTGCTATATTTAACCACAGCATAACTCTACAAAAGTTACTAGTCCACAAAAATGTTTGAAAGCTTGTCTGCTTGCCCATATGCACCTTAATTAGTACTTAATGGCCTATGAGAGAGAGCATGCATGCCCAGATTTTTGGACAGATTTACTTCTTGTTTGTGAGCCTTCTGTGTTTTTTTTAATATACCAAATGCTTGAAGTACCATAAGAGGTGATCGCCAACATAGTTGGTCACATTTACAGATTCAGAGCATCAAGGTTAGATTAAAGGAGCAAAGATCTTAGAGCTGTGTGTAGGAGCACACACATTTTCGCTGGCTCAGTAGCTAGCCATTAACAACATTAGAAGAGCCCTCCTGGATCAGGCCAAAAGCCTGTCTAGTTCAGCATCCCATTTTCCACAGTGGCCTACCAGATACCTCTGGGAAGCCCACAAGCAGGAGATGAAGGCAAACCCGTCTTGCTAGACTACTCCCAGGCAACTGGTTTTCAGAGACATGCTGCCTCTAACCTTGGAGATAGCATTTAGCTATCAAGATAAGTAGCCACTAATAGACTTGTTCTCCATGAAGTGGTCTAATCCCCTTTTAAAGCCATCGAAGGCAGTGGCCATTACCACATCTTGTGGCGGCAAATTCTATAAAGCTGTATGTTTAAAGAAATGCTTTCCCACGTCTGTCCTGCATTTCTGGCCATCCTTAAATTCTGCCCCCAATGGCATTGAGCTTTCTCCAGAAGATAGTGGACATAACCCAAAATTCTGCAATGTGTGAAATTATCTTTTTGTCCATCTGAAGTGGTTGTTGCTTGCCAAGCCTTACTGGCAGTCTTCTGGCCTGTGCAGTGAAGCACAAGGTGAGAAACTGATCTCTTATCTCTGGGAAGGGACTCCCCACTTCTTCTCCCACTCCTAGATGAGCTGGGACATGCTGAGAAATGGAGAGGATCAGCTTCTTAAGTTGCACTGGGAGATATCCATATACATTGCCCCATTGCTAAAATAAGACACTACAGGAAAGAATTCCTTTTGAAAATTGCTTTGCTTCATACTTAATAATGCTGGTGTTTTCATTTTGCTTTGTGCGATTCCTTTGACTCTCAAACCCCTAGTGTTAAATGCATTGCTTGTTTTCTGTGGAGGAGTGTTTGAGAATCATGCTAACTTGATCATAAATTTCTTCCTGTGACTGGCCTTGGTGCCTCATATTTGTGGTCGTGTTTCAGGGTTGATGCTTTCTATTTTTCATTGCACCCTCAGTTTCCTGTTTCCTTAAGATAGTCTGTTTTTCACTTAAAGAGTGGCTTGAATAAGTCATGAATTGTATTGGATATGGCTGTCTAGCCAATGAGGTCCTGAGATAAATGTTTGAAAAATGAAAGTAAAAGAGAGAACTCTGGCAAGAATGTCATGTGATTGAAATATTAGCAATAATAGCAGACCACTGTCTTCTTTTCTGCTTTTACACACTATTACATTTGTCCTTAGAGTTTCTTTGTTGGGCTGCTGTTGGAGCAGTTCTTGTGCATTCCTACTTTTTCATGCCATGTGGTTTGAAAGAGAATAGTTCTTCTGGGCTCTTTGCTGATGTTTAGAATTAAATATGTGAATTCTGATTAAAACAAATTAGAGTTCGATGGTGGGGGGGAGAGTAAACTGGGGGTGGGGTTTGTGGATTTTAACTACATGGATGGCATCTCTTCTCTCATGGCTTTACTTTTCTTGTTAAAGGGGTAGGATAGAAGTAGGGAGGTGGGATTGGTTCAGTGCCAAAGTGGTGGGTCCTCCTAGTTCTTTGACTGAACTAGTGCCATTTAGACTCCCTGTAAAGTTTCTGGAGGTCATCAGTGGACATGTAATGGATCTTCTATTCAGTCACTTTGTGATCAGTTGATGGGTACATTTTGGATTGTTTTCCATCTTGCATTTTAGTTTTGTGCTTCAGGGATACTCATGCTTTCCCCCCCTCTTGCTGCAGCACTTTTTGATACTTGATGAGATTTCTGAGTTCAGTCCACCGCTCAAAAATGACAATGAAAATGTCCTCCTTCATGTGCAAGATATAACTTGTTACTGGGATAAGGTAAAATCTTTTTCTTTCTTTCTTGGGGACGGGGGAGACCATTATATAGTAAGTTATTTGATTCAGCCCAGTAGTATGCTTTCTTCACTGTTGGATAATGGTTTTAAAAAGTGAATCGATTTTAGCAGTGTTAAGCATAGATTTGTCTAATATAGTGGGGTAGGTTGCTTTGGGGCACTCATGTAACGTGTGTGTGTGAGGGTTGGGGAGTAGGTAAGTCCCAGTTTCGTATGCTACCTCCGTCATGGACTCGCAAAGAAGCCACTGTTCTCTCAACTTCAGCTTTTCCCTACATAATATGGGGGTGGTAACACCAGTGGCAATATTTATGGAATATGCTAACTGAGCAAGAGACATCTTTTAAAGTGGTAATTCTCTTGAAGGGAGAGAACAACTGGCCCTATCCAACCCCAGCACAACATTCCTCCAGTGGCTGTTGAAGGTATCTGCCTTGTGTTTCTTTTTAGATAGTGAACCCTTTGGGAACAGAGGACCATCTTAATTAATTATGTATTTATTTTTCTATGTAAACTGCTTTGAGAATGAACAGATATGATTGATTGAATGGCATGTTATAATTTGGTGGTACTTGCCATTTGGCTGTGGACACACCAAAAATAATGGAAATGTGAAATAGTGGAATGACTTCTGTAATTGCTCAGAAGTCATTTTGTTTTTAAGTACTCACCTGGTTACAACCTGGAATTTATGTCAGGGTGAGTGGCATTTCCAGCTTAACCTTCCCCCCTGCCCTCCACTGTGCCTCTTCAGTCATGCTTAATGTGTTGATAACATTACTGGTAGATTCTCCTGCTGGTTGTCATTCTCCACCATCACCCACCACCCCGGTAATCTATCAGAAAATAAGTCTATGTCACATCATAGGGTTACTTTCTGGAATGTTCTGGGATTGGGGGTTGGGAATGGTGACTGGTAGGAGCTGGCTACTACTGTTATCAGTGTTTCAAGTGCTCCTGAACCTTCAGAGGCATGGTAAATAGGAATAAATGGACAACTTTCACAATGGAGGGGAGTAAGAAATGGGGTCCCCTAAAGATCTGTATTGCGACCAGTACTCTTTAACTTATTTGTGAATGATCTAGAGTTTGGGTAAGTTGTGGGGTGACCAAGTTTGCAGATATCAAGCTATTCAGGATGGTGAAAACCAAAATAGACTGTAAAGAGTTTCAAAAGGATCTTTCTAAACTGGAAGAATGGGCAACAAAATGGCAAATGCAGTTCAAAGTAAAACAAAAACAAACTGGGGAAAAAAACCCCACATGTGATGCTTGATGGGGTCCTAGCTGTTGTGGATGCATTAGGAGAGAGATCTTGAGGTCATGGTGAATAGCTCAATGAAAACATTGACTAGTGTGTGGCAGCTGTTAAAAAGGTTAATTCCATAGTAGGGATCATTAGGAAAGTGATCAAAAATAAAATGGCTAGTATTATAATGTTGTCATACAAATCTGTGGTTTGGCCACATCTGGAATACTGTGTACAGTTGTGGTTGCCACATATCAAAAAGGACATTGTAGTCTGGAAAACTGCAGAAGGTGGCTACCAAAATAATAAGGTGGCTGGAGCATCTTCCTTACAAGGAAAGACTACAGTTTATGGGACACTTTAATTTAGAAAAAAGGTGATTAAGTGGGGACATGACTGAGGCTTATAAATTGTGGTGCAGAGAAGGTGACTAGAAAAAAGTTTTTCTCTTGTCTCTCACAGCTCTAGAACTAGGGATAATCCAATTGGAAGAAGATTTAGGTGGATGAAAGGAAGCATTTTTTCACACATAATTTTTGGAATTCACTGCCATAATCGCTATTTATGTGGTGATGGCCACCAGTCTGGATGGCTTTAAAAGGGTTAGACAAATCAGTGGAGGAGCTTCAGAGGCAGAATGCTTCTTTTGCAAGGGAGCAATTGCAGGAGAGAGGTATGCTGCCTTAGGAAACATAGGAAACTGCCATATACTGAGTCAGACCATTGGTCTATCTAGCTCAGTATGGTATTCACAGACTGGCAGCGGCTTCTCCAAGGTTGCAGGCAGGAATCTCTCTCAGCCCTATCTTGGAGAAGCCAGGGAGGGAACTTGAAACCTTCTGCTCTTCCCAGAGCAGCTTCATCCCCTGAGGGGAATATCTTGCAGTGCTCACACATCAAGTCTCCCATTCAGATGCAACCAGGGCAGACCCTGCTTAGCTATGGGGACAAGTCATGCTTGCTACCACAAGACCAGCTCTCCTCTCCTCTCTGCTACTTGTGGTCTTTCCAGAAGTATCTGTTGGCTTCTGTGGGAAATTCGATGTTGGGCTAGATATTATTATTATTACTACATTTAGCAATAGCACTAGCAATAGCACTTACATTTATATACCGCTCTATAGCTGGAAGCTCTCTAAGCAGTTTACAATGATTTAGCATATTGCCCCCCAACATTCTGGGTACTCATTTTATCGACCTCGGAAGGATGGAAGGCTGAGTCAACCTTGAGCCCCTGGTCAGGATCGAACTTGTAACCTGGTTACAGGGCGGCAGTTTTACCGCTGCGCCACCAGGGGCTCTTATATCCCGCTCTTCCTCCAAGTAGCCCAGAGCGGTGTACTACATACTTGAGTTTCTCTTTCACAACAACCCTGTGAAGTAGGTTAGGCTGAGAGAGAAGTGACTGGCCCAGAGTCACCCAGCTAGTATCATGGCTGAAGGGGGATTTGAACTCGGGTCTCCCCGGTCCTAGTCCAGCACTCTAACCACTACACCACGCTGGCTCTCCCAATTCATTAGGGTGGTTCTCATATTCTGTACTCTTCTGTTCAGCAACTGTGTTCTGAAGTACATGATTTATATTTGGATCAGATTCTCAGGTGGCTGAAATTGCAAAGGTTCCTGTGAAATCAGTGCCATGTCAAATTGGAAGCAGGGAGGGGGAGAAGAGAGGCCAGCTGTTTGACCTGACATGTTTGAGTGCCCTGTGAATTAGCAAGTGATAAAACGTGCTGTTGCTGCCACCTTGTGGGAATCAATGAATAGTGTTTAAAACCACTTATGACTGTAATGAATGGTATTGCAGCTTTTAAAAGACAGAGTTGTGTCTGGGGCCTATTTCAGTAGAGACATTATTAGCCCTTTAAGTCTTGTTTAGTAAAATGCTAAGCAGCTAGGGCAATGAAAAGGAAGTAGTTAATGGTGTGGGGGACCAGAGAAATGTCTGGGATTGCATTTAATGGAGCATTTGGAGAGGCGGGTGGAGTCTTGGTTATTTTGTGCATCAGGGTTCTTTCATTGTGGTTCCTTGATTTCATTTTGTGGTTTGGCTTGAAATTAGTTCTATTCCTTGTAATAATAGCTGATTATATCAGTGGTGTCCGTAATCCTGTAGCCACCTATGAAGTCAGTGTATCCAAAGCCATCACACAGATCAAATACAGTCACCCCTCACCAACCATGGGTTTCCCAATCATGGTTTTGAGTATCCGCGACCATGAAATTGTGGTAGGTCTCGCCACCCACAACCGGAGTATCTAGTTTGGTGCAATTTTTTCCCAAGGGGGGGGCATGCTTTGCGTTTTTCAGGGGACAGTGGCATTTTTGAGGGTCCCCTTCACTGTTTTCTTGGAATGCAACCCTCGTGGTTGGTGAGGGATGAATGTACTACAGACAGCTTTCATATTAGCTCAGATTTATTTTGCAGTGAGAGGTGCTCTTAGACCAAATGCCTGCCAGAAGTGACCTCTGTGGTCACTTTCCAGTCCTCTAGGAACTGCGGATACGTGGGTTTTAGCCCTTCCTTATCAGCAGATACTTTAAACAGGTGTCTATTAGACACTCCATGGATACACAGAACCATGTATAATGAGGTCCTACTATACATGCTAGAAAGTAGTGGTTTGAACTGAAATTTGGTTCAGAATGTGTACTTTTGCACAAATTGCCTGTTTTGAGCCGGTTGCACTGTTCCTTAATCAGTGTTTGCTAATTGGAAACAAATGCCATTAATTTCAAAGGAAGTGACTTCTGAGTATGTGAAATTAGGATTATAGCTTCCTTATTCTAATAACGGTTTGGAATTAACATATGGTGTTCGTTTGCAAATTTGTAGACTCTGGGATTGCCAGCGCTCAATAATATTTCATTTACTGTCAGACCAGGGGAATTACTCATTGTGATTGGCCCTGTGGGAGCAGGAAAAGTAAGTCATAACTTCAGCTTTTTGCTATGTTAAGAACTACAGACTGTCTATTAGGCACTAAGTATGCTGTCTACTATTTCTGAGGTATGCCCCTGAGGTTTGCCCCTGCTAACTGCGCAAAGAGGCACCTTTTTAATGTGGTGATTCTCTTTATTTAGCAGGGGGAGAGCAATTGGCCCTATCCACCCCCAGCACAGTACCTCCAGTGACTGTTGTGGTGCCTATCTTACATTTCTTTTTAGATTGTGAGCCCTTTGGCGGCAGAGGTCCATCTTATTTATTTATTATTTCTCTATGTAAACCGCTTTGGAAACTTTTGTTGAAAAGTGGTATATACATATTTTTTGTTGTTGTATGTGGAAGGTAGGGCAGCAACTTCTCTTTTTAGACCTTTTTATTGGCCTAAAAGCACTCAGAGTTCTGAGTTAGTCTAATTCAAACTTTATGCTGTACTAGTGTACATATTTCTGTACACTCGTACATGTATTTGTGTGAATGACTGTACCTGCCTTCATTTTAAAAGCGAACCTAGATACAGGCCCTTCAAGTGCATGGTACATATAGGAAGTTTATTTCTGCACCTTGCGTTCAACATAACATGTGGATGACTGTATCTGTAAGAACTAGAAGAGTTTGTGAAAATCTAAATTTTAATATACTCTCTTCCCCACAACTACTCTTACAGTCCTCTCTCTTAAGTGCTATCCTTGGTGAACTGTCTGCAAGCAAAGGTTTCATTGATGTTCGAGGAAGAATTGCCTATGTTTCTCAGCAACCATGGGTGTTTTCTGGCACTGTAAGAAATAACATACTGTTTGGGAAAGAATATAAAAAAGAAAAATATGAAAAGGTTCTAAGAGCTTGTGCTCTTAAAAAGGTAATCCCCTTGCTTCTCAATAAAGTTGAGCTATGTATTTTGCCAAATTCTTTTTTTAACTTCTCTACTTCAAGATGTTCAAGTGAAAATTAATAAAGTATTTCTGGTAAATAATTTATTTGGTAGGGTAGACTAATCTTATTTAGAAATGCTAGGAAAAACACCATTTGTGTTAACCATGTTTAATTTAACATATGTCCGATTGATTTAGTGACAGTAACTTGAAAATGAATGGGGTAATGGCCAAACACTCCAGTCCTAAAAGATATTTTGTTGGGATGCTTTAGAGAAGAGATGTCCCCTATACCAGGGATTCTCAACGTTGGGTTCCCAGATGTTATTGGACTTCAACTTCCATAATCCCAAGCCAAAAACCACTAGAACTGGGGATTATGGGAATTCAAATCCAATAACATCTGGGGACCCAATATTGAGAATCCCTACCCTATACCATCTCTATGTGATGGTGATGACGGGTGGATGTGTACTTCTTGTGTATACTTTCAGAAGCTTGAAGCAGGTACCACTTCCTAAAATCATAACACAAAGATTGATTAATGAAACTGAAGAAAGTAATTGAGGCTGCCTGCTTGTTCCCATAACCTTTAACATGTACTCTAGGTTCTAAAACCCTCCTCTGCTAACTTGGCAAAGAGGCACCTTTTAACATGGTGATTCTCTTTTATTTAGCAGGGGGAGAGTAACTGGCCCTATCCACCCCCAGCACAGTACCTCCAGTGACTGTTGCTGGTGTCTCTCATGTTTATTTTCAGATTGTGAGCTCTTTGGGGACAGGGATCCATCTTATTTATTTATTATTTCTCTGTGTAAACCACCCTGAGCCATTTTGGGAAATTGAATGAATGAATGAATATAATAATAATAATAATAATAATAATAATAATAATAATAATAATAGGTGTTGTAAAAAGATCACACAGACTGACTACAAACAAAGGCATGACAAGGTAGCAGGGATGATACACTGGAACATCTGCAAAAAATACAAGCTGTAGCCAAAAATTGGTGGGACCATAAAATTGAAAAAGTGGTCGAAAATGAAGATGTAAAAATATTATGGGACTTCCGACTACAAACAGACAAACATCTGCCACACAATACACCAGATATAACTGTAGTCGAGAAGAAAGAAAAACAAGTGAAAATAATTGACATAGCAATACCAGGGGATAGCAGAATAGAAGAAAAAGAAATAGAAAAAATCACCAATACAAAGATCTACAAATTGAAATTGAAAGGCTGTGGCAGAAAAAGACCAAAATAATCCCAGTGGTAATTGGTGCCCTGGGTGCAGTTCCAAAAGACCTTGAAGAGCACCTCAACACCATAGGGGGCCACAGAAACCACCACCAGCTAATTACAAAAAGCAACTTTACTGGGAACAGCCTATATTCTGCGACGATATCTATAACAACAGCAACAATATTGACAATAAAATTCTGGCATCCCGGGTCCTTGGGAAGGACTCGATGTCTGGATAAAACAAACCAGTCAATAACACCTGTCTGACTGTGTAAATAAATAATAATAATAATAAATATATCTAAATAGATCTTATAGTTTTGTTGCTTGCTTGAGAGTGTGTGTTAATAATAATAAATTAATTAATGTAGTGCTACCTGCCTTATGCCTTTGGATGATTTTTCTATGATTTCCCATAAAGCAGGCCTCTACACTTCAGCTCTCCAGATGTTGGAGTACAACTCTCACCATCCCTGAACAAGCACCCCACTCCCCACCCCCCCAGCCTCCAAAGCAGGGCTGCACAACTACTGCTACCGCCTCATTCCTTTCTGTTGCTGTCAAACTGCAAATCCCATCAACCCTGACCATTGGTCGTTGTTGCTGGGGATGATGGGAGTTGTAGTCCAACAGCTGGAAGGCCAAAGTTGTGCAGCCCTGCCCTAGAGTGGGGCATGAAATATTGCTCTCAGTCTGATTGGCTTAAGAACAATGCCACGTCACACAGTATCCTTCTGAAGCCAGCCAGATTTTTCACAGCCATAAGTGCTAGAAAGTTGCTCCTTAAAAATAAAAATAGAAAGTCATAGTCATTTTCAAAAAATTGAAAGTGATAGAGTTGCTGGAGCCCATTGATTTCAATGGGTGGCATCTAGATCTTGGTGGAGTGGCATGCCACTGGTGCAAGCTGCTTTTGCAAGTAGAAGAGGAGATGTGTGCATGCAAGGACCCCTTCCATTTGCACAAAGAGCCCTTGTATGAATGCAACTCTCCTTCCACTTGTCAGCAGCATGTTGCTGCACTGGAGATCTAGATGCCATCCTGAGGCTTTAAACATGCCTGTGCTGGATTGTGCTAAAAACTCCCTGTGAGTTTGTGCATGCACACATTACACAAGTGTCTTGTGATGCGGCAGTGTCCTTGTAGATTTTTGGACTCATTCCTTCATTTCCCCCTTTCTTTTCTCAGTTCAGTAGCTACCCCCTCTATGAGAAAAATAGCTTGATTCATCAGTGATTTTGCTTCTCTTGGAGTTGTCAAGTGATAAACCAAATCATTAAGTAAAATTATTAAAGTGCATTGGATTAAAAAATAAATTCTGTTTTTAATAGGATATGTTGCTTCTGGAAGATGGAGACCTGACAATGATCGGAGATCGGGGAGCTACACTAAGTGGAGGCCAGAAAGCCAGAGTTAATCTTGCCAGGTAAAAAGTGGGCCTTATACTTTCTAAGGGTTTATATTTTATAATTTTGTTTAGTCTGTCAGTGTTCAGATGACAGGAGAGACCAGAATGTGCCTGACCCCTTTTCCTGTGTGACAACTCCATTATCTAATATTTTAGATGACTGCAGGGGAACCATGATTTGGATAAAACTGATGGGAGTCAGATGTGGCAAATGGATTTTCATAAGGGCTCTCCTCACCTTCCCCCACAATTTGATAAATGCTGCAGATGTTTGTGAATGGCCAATTTAATGCATACCTTGGTGGCAAGTGATAGGAAGAGCTTTTACAATTCAGTCTTGTGTATGTTTCTTCAGACGTAAGTCCCACTGTGTTTGATGGGATTTGCTTTTTCGTAAATGTGCCTAGGGTTGCAATTTTACTCTATAGGAAGTGATTAACATTTATTCTAGTAGAACTAAACAAAATATGTACGTACTCTGAGTCTGAGTTTGAGTACTCTAAGGAGGGTTTAGGTAGCAGATATGAATGCAGCTGGTGAACACCTGCAGTATCTAATTAGCCCGGTGCTGATGGTTCTTTGTAAATTATGGTTTGCAAATTCCGAGCCAGTCTTGAGGATGCGTATTCTTTCTGCTCTCTTCATCTCAGTAGCATTACCCCCCCCTCCTTCCCCTTGTTAGCATAAACTGTGGCTTAGTGGTTGCATGTGTGCCAGTGCTGTCCCCATAAACCAGAATTTCAAGCTACAGGTTGAAATGAAAGGTGGATGAGTAGCTGGCTGTAGATTTGCTGGCTCTAGATTTGCAAGCTGTGGTTTACAGAGAGCCAGTATCATATCTGCATTGGAGTATTGTGCTGTGTGATGTTTGGGTTCAGGCTGATATCTGGGTTCATAGTAAGGAGGGTCATTCTTTTTTTCAGAGGAGCGGATTGAAAAGGTGGATTTAGATTAGGGTTGCCAGCATTGCATTGGCTGACATCGGGACGGGGACTCCGAGGGGGGTGGGGGCATGGCCACCTAAAGGCGGGGCTTGTCTTTTAAAAAACAGATGTTTAGAGCTGCTGCTGATCAGTGGCAGAGCAGGACGGCGGCGAGAGCTCTCCTGCCTCCCCCACACTATGGGAATGGCTGCTCGCTGAGGCAGGACTCTCTGGGGCAGGCGTGCTGGCAAAAAGCGCACTGCAGCTAAACGAAAGGCACTCAGTCACTCATGACCACTGACTGAGTGCAGGACGGAGTCAGAGAGAAGGCAGCAAAAGAGTCCCTTCCTCGGCCCCGCCTTCCTCCCAAATGAGGCAGACGCGTGTGCAGAAGCCTGGGAGGAAGGCGAGGCTGAGGACGGGACTCTTTCGCTGCCTTCTCTCTGACTCTGTCCCTCCCTCCTGCAATCAGTCAGTGGCCATGAGTGATTGAGTGCCTATCGTTTAGCTGCAGTGCGCATGTCGCCAGCATGCCCGCCACAGCGAGCCCTGCCCCAAAGAGCAGCCATTCTCAGAGTGTGGGAGAGGTGGGAGAGCTCTAGCTGCTGTATTGTTCTCAAGCGACGGCTTTAAACGTTAATATATATTTTTTAAGGTCAAAAAGTGGGAGAAATTGCATCCTGAATGGGATGAGCATTTCCCCACAGAAAATAGGTACATCCCGCACAGTGCAGGACAGTTGGCAACCCTAATTTAGATTGGTTTGTTAAAAGAGGCTTTAAAAAAAAAATCCTGCTCATTTGTGTTAGAAGAAGAACTTATTCCTCTGTGTAGAAGAGGGACTTAGATAAAAGAGATGGGGCATCCTTCATGAATTCACATTTGTTTGGGCAGCATCTTAGTTGATATTTCCTTACATATTTTTAGAGCAGTGTATCAAGATGCAGACATCTACCTCTTGGATGATCCATTGAGTGCAGTGGATGCAGAAGTTAGCAGGCATTTGTTTGAAAAGTACGTAACTTCCTGGATGTCTTTTTTTCCTTTAAAACGTTTTATTTGTGTCAATTGATTCTTATAGGGGAAAGCTTTCTACATGGAGACTGTTCAGCATTATAATCTTTGCATGCCCCCTCCACCATCTAAATGTTTATCTTCTGGCATTTCTGTTTCAGAGAACCGAATTCATAACCAAAATGAGTATGAGAGTGTCAAAAAGGTTTTGTGTGATAATTTAATTATGTGATAATTGTGTGATAACCCCTGCTAACTTGACAAAGAGGCACCTTTTAACATGGTGATTCTCTTTATTTAGCAGGGGGAGGGTAACTGGCCCTATCCATCCCCAGCACAGTACCTCCTGTGACTGTTGCTGGTGTCTATCTTAGGTTTCTTTTTAGATTGTGAGCCCTCTGGGGACAGGGATCCATCTTATTTATTTGTTGTTTCTCTGTGTAAACCAGCCTGAGCCATTTTTGGAAGGGTGGTATAGAAATCGAATAGATAAGTAATAATAAATAAAATAAATAATTTAAACAGATGATATTGGCTTGGATCCAAAGGTATAGTTATGCGAATGGAAGAAACCTTTCAAGGGGAGGGAATTTCCAGGTTTTACCAATTTTCTCCTTCCTGCTGCAAACCACAACTCCACTGCACCACATCCCATGCCATTCTAGAGGGTCCCCCCAGGCTCACAGGAGTGTTGGAGGGCGGAGTCACAGATGAGGGAGATTGGAAACCCTCACTCTTTGAGTAGAATGTTGCTCACAGAAGTTGGGAACCAAATCATGGAAATAATGTTGTTTTCGGTCATCAGTTGAGAAGCAGTTGAGCTGGTCACAAATTGATCTCTCTCTCTCCCCCTGCTTATTAATGACACTTCCAATATTTATATAAGGTTATTTCTGTGTTTTAAGACATTTTAGTTGATTAATTGTATGGAGATTTCAACCAATTAATCAATTCTGTCTGCATACATATGCAGATGGATTAAAAAAAACATTGTTTGTTTTGAGATAATGCATGTGTCTTGCAGCAGGTACCATCTTAGAGGCATTCCCATGTATGGGGGATGGGCCTTTTCAAAGATGGCACCTGACTGTCAGTTTCAGTGGCTATGAAAACTAACTAGCTGGGGGAGCACCGTGATTATGGAGGTGGTGGCAAGCAGTGGAGTAGGAGATATGGACCTGCTCTCCTCTCTGTTAGAGTAGTTTAATGACCTGTATAATAGTGTCTTTTTATTTATGCTCTGGAAAACAGAATAACATTCTAAAAGCCATGGCTAGGGTGGCATTTGACTGGTCAAAAGAGCTTTGGGCAGAAGACCAGTCAAATATTAGTCAAGTATTTTTGAAGCATTAGCTCTGTTGGTTCAGCACCAAAAATTACTTTATTCATCAATAGGTTTTATGCTTGTTCTGGTTAGAAAAGCAAGTTCATCAACTACTATTGTGAAACAAGGAAACTTGTTAAAAGGGTTTCCAGTCTCGGGTCCAATCCCTCACAGCAACTTTACGGAGCAGACAGCCAGATCCCATGGAGGGGTTCTTGTAGGCTGCGGCAGGAACCAGCAAGATGGAGTCATGAGCTGTCCTTTGTTTTGATGATTAATGTTATTCCTGTTTGGCAATGCCTGCAGTTTTAGGATGTGGCCATTAGAAGCTTAGTTATGCTGCTTGGTTTGTCCCTGTCTATTGCAGGGCTAGTCCTCTTTCCTGCGCTTGGTAATAAATTACACTGTAATAAAATGTTTAAGTGGTATGCTGGCACATACACAGTGGCATTCTTGACTTTGTGGAATACTTGACCATGGTCAGTTAGGCAGTCAGTTGAGTAGTCAGTTGATAATATTTCACCATTCAATGAACCAGCATGCTGACCCTAGCCATGGATAACACAGCTTTTGTTTTATATTTTTTCTTAGTGCTTAAAGCATTAATAATTGGAAAACCAACCCACACCCCTCCCCCCGCCACAAGTGGAGTTTATTTTGGCTGTAAATATTAATGCATATTTTCTATGTATGAAAGATCTGATTTTAAAAGCTGTGGGAATACAGCCCTGTAGTGTTGCTTCAGAATCTCGGTGTGGAAAACATCAATGTCTTAAATTTTCATGCTAGAGAAATTCTGGATCTAAGCACCTGAGTTGTTGTCCAGTCTTAGCTAAGGAAATCTTGTATGTATATATAGCAATAAAAACAGGTGACAGCACAACGAAAGGAATAATCTACCTCTCAGTTTGTTGCTTAGCTTTTGTGATCTGGTAAGGTGTGTATCTTAGGAAAGGATATATGTGTAAATCAGAAAACTGAAAGCTTCGTGCATAAAGGTGAATTGTTTTGTTTTAAATACAGAATACATATAAAAATAATTTGTCATTTCAGGTCTACTGAAGTCGAACCCTTCTGACCTCATTGTGAAAATAACCCTCTGTGTGCAACATACTAAACTGGTGATGCTCCTACACATATCACTGCTTCACACTAGAGTGTTAGTGGCAAAATGAGGAAGGACGGGTAAGTGGCTTTTTTATAGTGCAGCGGTCTCCCTTTCCAAGCTTTTCAGTTTTGCCTTTGCAATTTGATAATGTAGGTGTGTTTTGTTTCCAGCACTTGCCTTGTAGCTGTATAGGGCATTATACGTTTAGCTCAGGTCATATCAAAAGAACAGTGCCAAATACTACTGTCACATTATTTAGTTTGAAAAGGCAATTGAAAGGCTTAAGGGCCACCCTTGTGCATTTTTGCAGCTTGTAATTTGTTGATACATCTTTTTCTTCCTTGTGTTCATAGTTGCAAACTGCACAATACAATAAAAAAGCCACTTACGTGTTCACTTCAAGTATGGCTCTAAGCTCTAGGTGTGTGTCCTCTCTTGGTATATAAGCAGCAGTAAAGAACAGAATGACATGTTATCAGGCAAGCAGTGGCTCCTAGCACCTATTTGCTTTATAATGCAAATATGGGACTCAGCATCTGTAGGGCAGAATTGGCAAGTAGAAGTGGGTGCCTTAACTTTTGTTCTGTGCACCAGTTCTCCTCTGCAAAAGCCAATCTTCACTACCACCCACTGGAGCCACTTTTAATCCAGTTTTCCCATCCCCTCTGGGCTCTGACACTAGAAATAATATTGACTTGGGAGGAGTAGGGCTAAGTATCACCCCACCCTGCATGTGTGTTACCTCAGCAAATTAGGGCTGCAATATATATGTTTGCTGAAGTGACACATAGTTCTACTGTTTAGTACATTTGTAAGAAATGATTGAGGAATTCAAAAAGCCAAAGTAATCCTTTGTTACTCTACAGTATAACTTTAACGGTGCAAGGTGTTTTTTATACACCAGACTACAAATTATCATTGGGCCTGTTCAGATGAATGTTAGCCCACTGTCCCCTTTACACGCAATAAGTCTCGAGCCCCAGACTCACATGCCATAAGTCTCATTGTGAATGTGCCCACACCTGTGTCATTCATGGATGTGCAAACACATGATTGGCTTGTCCTTTAATCGTGTGTAAGGGGTTGATAATCCAAGCTCTGTTTAAATAAGCACATAAGAACTAGGGATGTGCACGAAACGCGATTTGGATGCCAAATTGCAGTACAGCCCTTTAACATGGAGGGATTACACGTCCCATTTAACATGGAGGGGAACACGTTCATACCTGCTCCACCACTGCTCGCCACCATCACGGTACCCCCACCCCAGCTATCCTCGTGTGTGGGTGGCGCACTGCTCCTGCGTATCGCCGACATGCACATGCCCTCCACGCATGTGCGGTGACCATTTGCATGGTCAGCATGGCTGCTGCGTATGTGTGTGCCGAAACAAACAGGGAGAGTGCTGCCGGCATGCTATGATAGCTGGTGGCAGCGTGAGTGGGGCACTGCAGTTAAGGAAGTGGCGGCAAGTGGCGGAGGAGCAGGTATGAACCTGTTCTCCTCCATGTTAAAGGGGAGGTGTAATTCCTCCGGGTTAAAAGGATGTGCTGTGATTTGGCATCCAAATAGCGTTTCATGCACATCCCTAATAAGAACAGAGGAACATAGGAAGCTGCCTTATACTGAGTCAGACCATAGGTCCATCTAGCTCAGTATTGTCTACACAGACTGGCAGCGGCTTCTCCAAGGTTGCAGGCAGGAATCTCTCTCAGCCCTATCTTGGAGAAGCCAGGGAGGGAACTGGAAACCTTCTGCTCTTCCTAGAGCGGCTCCATCCCCTGAAGCAGCCCTGCAAGATCAGGCCCAAGGCCTGTCTAGTTCAGCATCCTGTTTCACATGGTGGCCTACTAGACACCTCTGGCAAGAACTGAGAGCATCCCCTCACTCTTGTTGCTCCCCTGCAACTGGTATTTAGAGGCATTTTGTCTTTGAAACTAGAGGTGGCCTATAGCCCCCAGACTAGTAGCCACTGATAGAACTATTCTCCCATAAATTTATCTAAGCCCTTTTTAAGCCATCCAAGGTAGTGACCATCTCCACATCCCGTGGCAGAGAATTCCATAGATCAATTATTTTATTTATTCAATTTATATACCGCCCTTTCTAAAGTGGCTCAGGGCGGTTTACATTAAAATTAAGAAACATAATAAAACAATTAAAATAAGAAAAACATTATGCACTGTGTGGAAAAAGTACTTCATTTTGTTGTCCTAAATTTCCTGACCTTCAGTTTCATGAGATGACCCCGATTCTAGTGTTGAGAGAGGGAGAAATATTTCTCTCTGACTACTCTCTCTCCTTTATGCATAATTTTATACACTTCTACAGTGTTCCCTCTAACAGGAATTCCCAGATGTTGTAGACTACAAATCCCAGAATACCCAGCCAAAGGCCACTGTAGTTGGGGATGATGGAAGTTGTAGTCAACAACATCTGGGAATCCCTGTTAGAGGGAGCAGTGCACCTTTATCATTTCTCCCCATAATCACCCCCCTTCCAAATTAAAAAGCCTCAGGTGTTGTAGCCTTGCCTCATAAGAAAAGTGCTCTAGACACCTGATCATCTTGGTTGCCCTCTTCTGCACCTTTTCCAGTTCTACAATGTCCTCCTTAAGATACTGTATACCAGAACTGTATGCAATGTTTCAGGTATACTACACTAGGTCATATATAATGCTGGTTTGACCTCTGGTTGATTTCCCCTCCCATGTTTTTATTTTACATAGAAAACTAAGCTTTAATCAATGTGTTTCTCATGAATTCAGGTTTTAAGAAAGAAGTATAGATACATTTTCGTTTTCAGTCAGGTTAATTTAAATAGCTTATGCTGGTCTGTGACTGTAATAAAGATTGATTGATTGATCTTAATTGCAACACTTAACATAATTGAAATAAAAAACAAAAAAACGCTGACTTCAGTTGACCATTTAGTAGAAATAAAATTTCTAAATAAAGAACTTGATTAAATGTCTAATGTTCACTCATCATTTGTTATCCAGTTTTGTATTCTTGGTGTCTAAAAGATCAGGAAGGCTCTTGTGAACATTTGAAGTTGCTTTATATTGAGTCAAACTGGACTATACTGAGTTATACAGAGTCCACCTAGCTCAATATTGGCTGCAGTGACCGGCAGCAGTTTTCCAGAGTTCAGACAGGGACCTTTCCCAGCTCTGCCTGGAGATGTCAGGAATTGAACCTGGAACTTGCTGCTTGCAAAGCATTTGTTTTGGGATCGAGCCATTAGACCTAGTTATGATGAAATCATGTCTGCTTCTGTTAGCCCCTCTCATGCTGCTCTGCTGCCAGTTCTCTGAGTCACTGGTCCTAGAGGCAGCACGGCTTCAAGGAATTGGGAGTCTTCTTCTGTACTAGGCCTGTACAAATATTTGGCTCTGAGAAGCTGAAGCGGAGTAAAATACTGCATGGATATGAACATTCCTAACATCCTGCAACTATGTGGGACCTAGATCCCTTGCCAACTCCCTACCAATTCTGAGGACCCCTTAAAGGACATGGATCCCTACTGGGGTTCAGTGCCATCTTGGAAGGTGCATGAGGACCACTGGAGGGTGTCAAGCTCAGTGGAAAAAGTATTGGGAAATGATTTTGCCTCCCAGTGCTCCTCATGTGCTTTCCAAGTTGGCACTGCAATGCAGCCAGCTCCATGATTTTCATAGGGCCCTTGGAGCTGGTCGGGAGTTGGAGTGGGTTTGATTTCATGCAGAGGTGTTCAGTACCTGAGGTTCTAAGTGAATTATTCAGGTTTGGCTATATGGAGCGTAATTTTTGCACATGTCTAATGTGTACCATAATGTGCTCTTTAATGATTTAACTTGCCAAACATTTTGGCTAGCTGCTAGGCAATTTAGCCAATGCCATCTTTGGAATAGAAGAACTGTCTCAATCCCCTGGTCTGCACCAGGTCTGTCAGCTGCTAGGCGCCAGCTGAGGTGGAGCGCTGAATTTAAGCATATTAGTCAGTGGAGGAAAAGAAACTAACCGGGATTCTCTCAGTAAAGGCAAGTGAGCAGGGAAGAGCCCAGCGCTGAATCTCTGTTCCATGGTGGGGTGCAGGAAATGTGGTGTACAGAAGACGCTCTCCCTGGCACCGCTCCCATATGGGGCCCAGGTCCTGATCGAGGCACAGCTCGTGGATGGTGTGAGGCTGGTAGTGGCCCCCGTCATGCTGGGACCGGGTCCTCTCAGAGTTGGGTTGCTTGGGAATTGCCTCTTGAGTCCGAAGAGGGTGGCAAACTCTATCTAATGCTAAATACCAGCAGGAGATGAATAGTCAACAAGTACTGTAAGGGAAAGTTGAAAAGAACTATGAAGAGACAGTTCAAGAGTTATTCCCACAGTTTACCCACACTTGAATGAAATACAAGTTTCTTCTTGCAGTCAGGTTGCTTTAATGTTTATTTATTTGATTTATATACTGCCCTTCCAAAAACAGCTCAGGGTGGTTATCCAGTAATATTCAAAGGAGAATATTAAAGCAACCCAACTCTGAGAAGAAACTTGTGAGTCATAATGGGTAGGACTGGATTTGAAATTGCCTCTCATTCTGTGGGCCATAAGAGGAATAGAAAAGTCTAAATATTGGCTTCTTACCATATTAAGCCGCTTATGGTTGAGCTATGAGAGTGCCTCAGAAGTGGTGGTTAAATACAGATTTAAAACCTGAATTGGAAATGGTAGTGGCTACTGATCTCTGGGTCCAACAGCTTGCTAAAAACATGCAGCTATACGTGGCAAATCAAATTGGACTAAAACAGAAACCAACAGAAAAATATTTTGGGTCCAGAATTATGACAGATAATTGGACTGTTTAATTGAACCGAACCACACTTTTGTCCAGGCAAAAGGGTTTGTCCTATCAAGCATGTTTTGTTGTTAAAGCAACGTAGGATGTAGATGAAACTTTATATGTCTGTGGCCTCTATAATAGAAGTATACACACATCTTCTGTGTGTACGCACTAAGTAAATTTGTACATATACTGTATCATCTTTTGCTCAAATTGGCAGAAGACAGGCTGCAAATTCCAGGTTCCTTTTACAGAGCTTCAGGTACCAGGTTCACGTACAGCCCCGCAATAGCTTTGCTAGCAAATCAAGTGGTCTGGAACCAGAAGTCCCAAAGATGCCTCACTTTTTTCCTTTTTTCTTTTTGTCATAGAATGAAAAAGTGTCATGAAGTGCTGATAAATGATCTGTGATGGTCACAGTACTGTATGTTACTTGTGATGAAATAAATGTATCTACATTGTGAAAACGATCAATCTACTCTCTCTTCCTGCTTGATATCCTTCATGCCAATAACGCTGGAAAGAGAGTTGACAATTTTTTTCTTTCGGGTTCCTCCTGTCCCTTCTTCTTCCCAACTTCTACCATTGCACAGTGACTTCTATGTCATTCTGGGAGAGCAAAAAAACCAGATTCCTTTGGAATATACAGTAGTTGAGGAGCACAGGAAATCTGCCTCTTGATTAAATCTGGTAGAATCAATTCTGTTCTTGAATCTGGGCTACTTGAATGGGAATACTCAGTTCCAGCTCTAGTACTAGGAAGTTATTAAGCATTAGGCACTGAAATGCAACAACTTTGAATCTGTTTGTATTTTGTCCTGGGGGAAAAAAAGAACCCTTGGTGTCCCAGTTTTAAAATGTTTGTAAAATGTAATATATTTTAGAAAGTGAGGAGTATTTCACTTCTTGTCCCTTTTGCAGGTGTATCTGTCAGACCTTGCATAAAAAGCTGTCTATTTTAGTGACTCACCAGTTGCAATATCTCCAATCTGCCAACCAGATCCTAATTTTAAAGGAGGTAAGTGGAGATAAGGCTGTCTTTGGCAAATTTGGCAGTGTTTGGGTTGCTATCCAAAATTGTAAAGTTGAAGGATTCTTAGAGATAAAGGGGGAAATAGCTTGTCCGACACTGAGAACTAATTTGGAAATATGGGAGAATCTGAAGGCTGGTTTCCTTATTAATTGTATTTATAAAAGCTGAATCATTTATGCAATAAATGCAGTGAGACATACAAAACAATGATAAAGCCAATGTAAAATGTGTATAAAGCATTATAAATAATCTGCCGCGGTAGGCCTGGATCCAAAAGTGCTCTTCTGGAAGAAAAAAACCTCTTCTAATCATGGAAAAGCTATTTTCAACCTAATGGAAGAATGTTGCATGAAAAAAATGACTCCAAATCCAGAGAAGATCCTACATCTGTGCAATGTTTTGTACAAGACCTTATTATCCACTAGAGTAGGGGTTCTCAGCCTTGGTTTCTAGATGTTGTTGGGACAACTTCAGCTGTAATGGCTGAACAATGTTTCTGTGTCATAGCCTGTGTCTGTCCCGCTTTCCTGTACTGTAATATGACTCCTGATGAACTATTGTTCTACACTGCCCAAAGTCTTCCACTAGTGCTCGCACAGGAGATCTTTGGTTGTTTTCTCTTCTGCTCACCGTTCACTGGATCCAAGCCATAGGGATGAAAGGACACACCCAAGATTAGGGAACATGTTGAACAATTTGTGCATAATATTTGTTGTAATTTTAAAAAATGATGAAAAATATCTGCTGAAGGCATTAAGCTGCAATTGACAAATTAGTTGATTCAGTGTTCTTGGGTTTATACTAATTTAATTCTGTTGTCTTCAGTGTTACCCAAACCAGCTGATTCAAATGTTCCAGTTGCATGTCTTGCTACTGAGGCAGTTAAGATTAGAAAGAGAAGGGAAATAGAATTTGCATAGGCCTCAGCCCTAAACCTCTAAACTGAAAGAAAGCGTCTGTGAGACTTGCAACTGAGTTAAGGGACATGGAATGCCCTTGCATCAATAATTTCTCTTTAAATTGCTAAAAGAGTAATTCTGCGTGATTAGTAGACAAATATGATGATTAATTTACATTTAAGATAAGAACAGAGGCTATTGTAAAGAGAATGATTGTGAGGAGATGTTCTAGATTTGTAGGCTTGACACGCAGATAGTGATCTTGTCTCCTTTGTGATGGTTACAGTGTAGCAATAGACATTCCAGTCGCTTTGGACCACATAATACAGTGGCAATTTAGCAATATTAGCAGACCCGACGCAGAATGTCTATGCCCTCTTCCCCCGGGCATTTCTGACGCCGGCCTGTCCCCTCCCCATCTGCCGCTATCTCCTCACCCTGGCTGCCTCCTTGCTGCTGCTGCCGCCTCCCCACTGTGGTTTGGCCCGCCGCCGTCTCCCCACCGTGACTGGGCTGCTGCCACTTCGTCGCTGCCGCTGCAGGGCCCGCCACCACCTTCGCCATCTCCCCACTGTGGCTGGGCCCGCCACCATCGCCTCCACAACTTGGCCGGACCCATCGCCGCCTCGCCTGCTTCTCCTCGCTGCCATGAGTCCAGCGAACAGCAGCCAACCGGCGCCATGCCACATCCCTACGCATGGCTGACAGCTGGCTAAGGGAATTTCTGCAACCTCTTCTCCCGGGCATCTCTGACACCCACCCAGCCTGCTCCATCCCACCCCCGCCTCCCCGGTTTCTGGCCAGCTTTCAAGCCCGCCCATCTCCTCCCCTTCTGCCTCCGCTTCCTCACCCTGGTGGCCGGGCCCGCTGCTGCCTCCTCGCTGCTGCTGCTGCCTGCCCACTGCAGCTGGGTCCACCGCTGCCACCTCCTCCCCGCCACAGTTGGGCCTGCCACTGCCATTGCCCCACCGCAGCTGGGCCGCCGCTGTCTCCCCACTGCGGCCATGCCTGCCACCGCCGCAGCCATCTCCCCGCCATGGCCGGTCGCACCACCACCTCCCCGACTTGGCCGGGCCCCTCGCTGCCTTTCCTGCTTATCCTCTCTGCCATGAGTCCGGAGAACAGCAGCCAACCAGCGCCATGCCACATCAGTACGCATGGCTGGTGGCTGGCTAAGCAAATTTTTGTGCCCTCTTCCCCTGGGCATTGCTGATGCCTGCCCAGCCCGCCCCCCCCCGGTTTCTGGAAAGCTTTGAAGCTGTTCTGTCCCCTTCCCTTCTGCCGCTGCCTCCTCACCCTGGCGGCCGGGCCCGCTGCTGCTACCTCCCCACTGCGGCCAGGCCCGCCACCTCTCCACCGCGGCTGGGCCCACTGCCTCCTCGCTGCGGCTGAGCCCTCCGCCGCCACCTCCTCACCACCGCCAGGCCTGCTGCCGCCTCCTCCCCAACTTGGCTGGGCCTGTTGCCATGTCGCCTGCTTCTCCTTGCTGCCATGAGTTCGGCGCCCGCGCCCCTGCACCCCCGCAGCAGCCCCGCAACTCTGTCAGCCAATCACCTCCTTTCTACCACGTCCCCACGCATGGCCCGTCTTGGAGAATTAATAATATAGATGATGATGATGATGATGATGATGATGTCTGATAGGATATCTGCTCTTGCTGCTGCTTTTATAATAATATTAACATGGAACCAAGGAATGATGATAACACTGTTAATGTATCAAAGCAAAAATCAAAGAAATAATGTAATTGGGACTGATGGGCTGCCATTATTTACTGTGATGGAAAATAGTTGAATCATGATCTCTGGTTTACATTGTTGCAGCAGCTGTTGCTGTTGGGCACTGACACTTTTCATGGCTGAAAGTATGTGTTGATGATTCTAGGGTTCTCTAGAGCAGGGATGTCAAACTGTGGCCCTCATCTGCAGAAGGGCCACAGTTTGACATCCCTTCTCTAGAGTGTTCGTTTACTATTCTGTTCTAACATTTTCTTTCCTGCTTCCCCCCCCCCCCCGCACTGAATAACTGAAAGAAGCCTACAGTTTTGAGCTATAGAGTAAGAACTAATATAGACAATGCAAAATGTTAGATAATGCTGTTCTAGAAATGAGGGGTTATCCAAATAATTTCATGTCAGAATCAGCCTTTGTACTAGATTTTTCACAATGTGTGATACTTGTATGTTTTGTTTCTAGGGTAATGAGGTAGGGAAGGGAACTTATTCAGATTTCCTGAGATCTGGAATAGATTTTACTTCCCTTTTGGAAAAACCTGAAGATGATGAACATGCACTAATTCCAGGAACCCCCAGTCACAGCTTGTCTAGGCTCCGTACATTTTCACAATCCTCTATGTTGTCGATGGACTCGTCTGTGCAGTCTCAGAAAGAAGGGGCTGCCGAACCTCCCTCTGTGAGTACATTAGATATATACCAAGTGGTTTGTTATAAAAAACATAATGGGCCCAACTGGACATACTCTCTGCCCCTCCCCAAACTGGCCCATGTGATTAAGAAAGGAGATGTACCAAGAGAGCATCCATCCTGATGTCATCTGAGTGCAGTGCTTTGTGATGTGTGGGGGTGAGGGTAGCACTTGTGTGACAATTGTCACACAACTAACTGTTACTCTGCACATGACCTGGGAGGATGTCAGAATGTCTAAGGAAAAACAGGAAGTCATCCTGGAGAACCATCAGGACAGGTGGACTCTTGAAGTACCCCCCCCCCCGCCTTTCTTTAATTGCCCAGGCTGGTATTGTGGTGGCCTGGTGGGGGAGGTATTGTTTGAACTGGCCCAATGTTTCTTAACAATTTAACTGATTTTATTTTATCTTGTACCAAGCTCTTAACTAATCTGGATTTATTTAATAAGTGTGTTTATTTTAGATTCATGTTTTGGAAATGTATTAATTTTTTTGCTGTTGTAACTTTAAAAAAATTCCTTAATTTTCTTATGCATTCTATAGATGGAGCCTGTCCTGACCTCATTGCCAGAAGAGAGTCGTTCAGAGGGGAAAATAAACTTTCACATTTATATGAAATATTTTGCTGCTGGAGCAAATTATTGTTTAATTTTTATAATTGTGCTTCTCAATATTTTGGCACAGGTAAGGCATTTGGCATCACAAATGATTTGTGCTTATAGCAGTTCAGCATATGTGATTTCCTACTCTGTGTGTGTGTGTGTGTGTGTGTGTGTGTGTGTGTGTGTGTGTAAAACATAAGAAGCTTTTCAAAACCATTATGTGTTTTCCCTTTGAATTGAAGGGTTTTCAAGCCAGCCAGAGGTCAGTTTGGCCCTATTCCCTTTTGTGAGACTTAAAAATTCAATCATCTTTTTAAAAATTGCATTTTTATTCTATTTATTTTGTTTACTTATCATAGGAACATCGGAAGCTGCCATATACTGACCATAGGTCCATCTAGCTCAGTATTGTCTACACAGTACATCTCTAGGTGGTGTATAAAATTTAAAATATTTAAATGTCACAGATTAAAATACATGACACAATAAAACAATAGAATAAAAGTTATTAAAACAAATTTTTAAAATTATTAAAATGTAATTCTAAATGCCTGCGAAAACAGGAGAGTCTTGAGGTTCTTCCTGAAAACAAACATAGAAAGAGATGCTCTTATTTCAGCAGCGAGCATATTCAAAAAGCTCTGGGGCAGCCACAGAGAAAACCTGGTCCTGGGTTGCCACCAAATGAGGTGGTGGCAACCGTTACCAGATCTCTCCAGAAGATTGTAACAGGCGGCAGGTTTATGACAAAGGAGGTGTTTTCTTAAATAGCCTGGACCCAAGCCATTTAGGGCCATTAACCAACACTTTGTATTTCACCTGGAAACATATTGGCAGCCAGTGCAGTTTTAAAACTGATGTTATGTGGTCCCTTCATGTTGTCCCAGAGATCAATCTGGCTGCTGCATTCTGTACCAATTGTAGGTTCTGGACTATGCAGAGCTATGTAATCCACTTAGAGCACATTACAGTAGTCAAGCCTGGAGGTTACCAGCATATGCACCACTGTTTTAAGGTTATTCACCTCTAGAAATGGATGTAGCTAACATATCATGGGAAGCTGATAGAAAGCACTCCTGGCCACTGCCTCAACCTGAGAAACCAGGGAGAGCTTTGGGTCCAGGAGCACTCCCAAGCTATGTACCTGATCGTTCAGGGGTAGTGTAACCCCATCCAGAACAGGCATATCTAAACCATCCCTCAGGTCCTGGACCCCCACAGTCAGTACCTCTGTCTTATTTAGATTCAACTTCAGTTTGTTATCCCTCATCCAGCCCATTACTGCCTCCATACAGGCATTTAGGGAAGATATGCCCTTCCCTGATGAGGTTGGCATGGAGAAGTAGATCTGTGTGTCATCGGCATATTGATAACATCCAGCACCAAACCTCTTGATGATCTCACCCAGTGGTTTCATGTAGATGTTAAAAAAGCATTGGAGACAGTATGAAGCCTGTTTGTGCCTGATCAGACTCGCGCCGAGTCTTCCTCCACTTGTGCTCCAGTCGTCTACCTTGCCACTTCAGCTCCCGTAACTCATCCGAATACCACAGAGCTGCATTTAAAGCAAGTCAGAGAGGATGCTTAGGAGCTATTGTGTCCTCTGCTCTAGTGAGTAGACACTAGAGTGCTCTATTAATTATGCTCTAGTGCTCCATTAATTATTCTATACACAAGCCTGGTGTCAGGATTGGCTGGCCAGGCACTTGTCTGGGGCTCCAGGGACCATCAGAAGGCCTGTGGTTGACCCCTTTTTGCACAGTAGTACAACTCTCTTGGCTGAAAAAGATACATGCTGCTGCTCTCTTCTTCCACCCGCAAATGGGCTTTTCCCCAGAGGCCCCTGTGATGATAGAGAGAGAGGGGAAACTGCTGCTAAGTTCCTCCCAGCAAGAAAATTAAGTCCCTCACAAAGGAGGTACCAATGGTGCTCGTCTGTTGACCCAGAGCAAGCCTTAGTTGTATGATAGAAGCTCTCTGCCTCTATCCCATTCCAAAATTTAGGTTTCAAGATTGGTTTTTCTCCATTAGAAGCCTGGCTAGCTTCTTGATAGCAGGAGTTCAGATGAGGCTGTATGGATTTGGTGCCTGTCTATGGTGGGGTGGGGGGAGAAAGCACATACCTGACTGTGGCAGGTGTGGCTGTAGGTAACCGTTTTGAAAGTGTTCCATGAGTTTTGAAAGTGTTCCATGAGAAAGTGCCTAGCTCAGGCCTATGTGCGAACATCTAATTTACGGGCACACGCTGGACTGCTCATGTTCTTACTCCCTCAGCATCCATAGGAGGATTTCTATATTAGATAATTGCCTATATATTGGTATGTATAGCTCCACTGTGTATTGGTATTCATAGCTCCACATGAAGGTTTGCTACTCATACTTGTGTTCATAAATAGCTTTCTGGGCTAGTTCTTTAACAGTGAAGGCTAAGCAAGCAACTGCTAATTAGAAGCCTGGTATCCTGTTTCCTGAAGGATAGGTCATGCATCTCTTAGTATCTACTAGCTAGTATATGCTAGCTCAATGCATACTGGCACCTGCATTTTTAAAAAATGATGCTTTCCTAGGAGAAACAGGAAAAACACCTAATACTTTCATATGCATTTTTCAGCCTCCCCTCCCCCCTAATATTTTATTGAACTTGGTTTATTCTAGGTTTCTTATGTGCTCCAGGACTGGTGGCTTTCTTACTGGTAGGTTCTTTACTTATTTTTATTTTATTTATTTGTCAAATTTGTACACCGCCCCAGACTTTCGACTCTGGGTGATTAACAATAACATAAAACAAGCTAAAACATACACAAAAACTTAAAATGATTTAAACAGTCTAAGTCAAAAGCTGAAAAGGCTTCGTTCTTTTAAAATGTTTTCGTCAATATTAAAAATGGGATTCTATAACAGGGCATGAGTCCTCATCAGTGAGAGTGGGTCCCTTACGATGATGGAATAACCATGCTTGTGGGCTTCCCAGAGGAATCTGACTGGTCACTGATGGAAACCAGATTCTCGACTGATGTGGCAGGGCTGCTCTCATGTACCTGTGTCCACTTGAATGAACATAATGGACTTGAATTCTTTCAACTCTTTGTGATATTTCTACAGGGCAAATCAGCAAGAAAAGTTGAATGTTACAAATGAGACGAAAACTCTTGATCTTGACCTCTACTTAGGAATATATGCAGGTAAAAACCTTTTATAGCATTATTGTGGTTTGTTAGGTGCTCACTTAATAACAACAGGCCTGAAAAGTTTTTCTTACCTTATGGTGATTTAGTTGCATGACTTCCTTTTAGATTGTGTCTTGGCTCCTGACAAAGTTAATTGGAAGTAACTTAAAAAGAAGTGGGGAAAGGAATGTGTAGTAGAAGAGAAAAATTTAATTTGTTTCCTGGATTTTGGAAGGCAAATCAGAAATTGAGTTTTCAGAAAGTCATTCACAATAAACATATGGCTATTTCTATCCAAATGGATTGTTTCAGTTAAATCTTCAGTTGTTATATGGATAGGCAGAAGTATTTGATCCTTGTTTTTGTGTGCTCGATTTCAATTTTGCTTTAAATAGAAAGACCAACTCGTAAAATCAGCATGATTTTGTACTCAAGCAATATAGTAAATTAGCCAGTTCCAAGGCAAAAAAGATGCACCATATATAAAGCTTTGTGCTTGTCTCAAGCGTTATTGTAATGGATTAGAAAAGCAATGTGGAAAAACAGTGTGCATGAAAAGCTCCTGACCTTCACTATCCAGCTGCAGAAGAGTGCTTGGTGTGTTCTGGGGCGTACATATGGATTTTATAGTGCAGGCATAATCTCTCTTAACCATAGTTAGGAGACAAAGAATGGGCTGTAGGATCATATGGTCCCTTCCCAGCCCTTCTCCTCTCACATGCAAATGCTCCCCTTCCCTTGCAGGCCTCAACTGTGGGCATTTCATTAGCACAGTTATAATTAGGGCTCCTTCCCCTTTATCCAAATCCTAGTAGTATAATCCTTCTCATTAGCAGAAGTTTGTGTGCCTCTCCAGTAAAAGCATACAGAAACAATTAAAACAGCTTTCACATCCTCCCTCTCCCCCAAGCTAACATCTAGATCCATCGTTTCCAAACTTCCTAACTTCAGGGATTCCTTTCTACTTGTCTTCCAAGGAACTTGAGTGCATTGTAGAAGATTTGGGGGCATGCTTTAATACATACAGTAGCATTGGAGTACTGCTAGCTAGGCCTTTTGGGCCATATGATTTATCCTGTAGGAGCAATAAGTACACCCCAAACACAAAACACTTTTCTGCATCTGGGCAGTGTAGGATGAAGGTCAGTAGCAGTAGGCAAGCTGTCTTTCAGGGAGGTTTGTCCAGCATTACTGACTTTCTCACAGGGAAACTTCTGATTAACTTGTGGGAATCCCAAAGATTCCTTGGAACACCATTTGAAAGCATTTGTTCTCGATTATTTGTATGCCCCCTGTGTGGACAAATGATGCTGTAATTAGGTATTTATGCAAGGGGTTTTTACCCTGTCTCAGAGATGAGTAATTTCATCCAAAATGAACACAGCTGTCCCTGCTCTGAAATTACTATTGGTTAGACGTTCACATTTCAAAATACTTTATTTCCCCCCCAGGTTTAACTGTGACTACAGTGGTATTTAGTATACTGAGAAGTCTACTTGTATTTCAAGTTTTGGTTAATGCTGCTCAGACTTTGCACAACAAAATGTTTCAGTCAATTCTAAGTGCTCCAGTGCTGTTTTTCGACAGAAATCCTATTGGTAAGTTGGAATTAATTCTGTAGCAGCAGATGTTATATATGTATAGATCTGTGCATATGCACTGTGGTGAGCTTTGCTCTTGTTTTTTAGCTGTTAAAAGTGCATCTAGACAATGTCTGAAATGTTGGTGCTGAATGTTTTTTTATTGTGCTAATAATTACATGATTTCTTAACGAGAATCTGAATATTTGTAGATTTAACACATAAATGGATCTCAGATTTCCAGATGCAATTAAGATCAATATGATTCTGATAAATATCTGTCATATTTACACTGAGTATTTACACTGGAGTATGTCCCGTGAGCGGCAAAAGCCAAAATGCATCTGGTATTTGAAAGTTATAAATAACTATACAGGATTAGAATTGTAATTAATATTTTTCATTTCATAAAACATCATATTGCAAAAGAGTTAGGCAGCATTTTGAAACAGCCATGGACAGGATCAGATAACAATATTTTAAAAACATTTCATATAATGTTCTAAAAGAGAATTTTCCATCTATGGCTTTCTGTGCCCCACCCCCAGAGCCTTCACATCTGTAGGGAAATGCACATTTCTTGCACATATGGCTGCTGTTGTCGTCGTCATCATCATCATCATCATCATATGCAGATCTAGTGTTAACTTTGAGAGAGCATATGGATCCTTCCACAATCTGAAGAGAATTCAGGATGGCCTCTTAGATTGTGCTAAGCTTTGAAGGAGGCAAAAGCTTCTTCTCTCTTCAAAGTTCAAGGGTCAACAATCTCTTTTGTGCCCCCACCCCCAAAGCTCAACACAACATGAGATGCCTCCTTTCCTCTCCTACACAGAGTATGGGTAAAGAGTATGTCACAGTGGCACTGAGATTTGGAGTAGGCAAGAGCCGAGTGAGCAATCGGGTTGCTTCTGCTTGCTCCACAGTCCAGTGGGATAGGAAGAACCTCCCCCACCCGCCCTTTCCTCAAGTTATGTGGAATGCATGGACGACATCAGTGAGTGAACTGGTCCTTGACAGCTACACATTATGGCTCATTAGTAAGCTAATCACAAATTTGTGAACTTCTTTCATTAATAATAAATAATCATTTGATTTCTATACCGCCCTTCCAAAAATGGCTCAGGGGTTTACACAGAGAAATAACAAACAAATAAGATGGATCCCTGTGCCCAAAGGGCTCACATTCTAAAAAGAAACATAAGATAGACTCCAGCTACAGTCACTGGAGGTCCTGTGCTGGGGGTGGATAGGGCCAGTTACTCTCCCCCTGCTAAATAAAGAGAATCACTACGGTAAAAGGTGCCTCTTTGCCCAGTTAGCATTGCTAAGTCTTTACTGGATAAGTCATGCTGATGGCTATTTCCCCACTTCTTACACCTCTCTGCTTATAGTAAGTGGCTCTCACTGGTGTATTCCTATACATACCCTCAATGGCAGGACTTAGGTCAGGAAAGTTATTCCTGTACTGTCGGTCCTCTTAACCATGACACTATCTTTGGGCATTATGTCTGCCCCAATTGATTGGTGATCATTCATTCATTCATTCATTCATTCATTCATTCATTCAATTACATTCATTGCTTTGCAAACCCTCAGCAAGATTCCGGGACTCTGCTGCTAGGTGTGCAGCTAAGGGATTGCCAAGTTAATGCAAAGTATTACTGTTGTAACAAGTGTTTTGTATGACCTTTTGTCATCTGCTCACTTTCATAAACAAATAATGTCTTCATTTTTTGTTTTCTGTTAGTCTATCACAAGAGGGCAGCATGATCTATTTTATTCTGTTCCGGGTTTATAATTCATTTTTTTAAAGGCAAAGATTTCTCTTGACTGTTTTTAGTGTCAATATTTGACAACTTGAACTACTAATTCATCAGGTTATATATTGAACTACTGAGAACATGGGTTTATGGCATTCATCACATGGAAGTAAAATGTTCTCTCAGCATCTTCTTATCCTAAGCTGCCTGCCAAAAGGCTTGTTCTGGTCCACTACTGTACTTTCTGGTTATTACCCAGTGAAAGCAGGACAGGAAAAGTAGGCTGTGATCTTATGCACCCTTACTTGGGAGTGAGTCTCATTTGAACTCAGTGGGTCTTGCTTCTACATAAACATGCACACAGTCAGGCTGTGAGTGTTATCTTTTATCGTGTTTGTGTTTCTTCCTTTAGTTTGGCTGAGAGTGGAAACTGCAGCTCTGGGGAGTAGATGTTGCAGGGCATGATTTGTGTCTCTGGATAGCTTGGATTTGTGCTACTTTTCTTATTGCTTGGGGGGGGGGGGTTGCAGGGAGGGAGCTTATAGGCCAGAATAAATAGGTCATGTGTGGGTCTAGTGATACCTGATAGTCTCTTTTTTAGAGTACTCTGTGTTGCTGTTGCTGGAGACAAAAAAAGGCAAGTGCAGAAAAGCACTTCTGTGCGAAGTTTCAATCCTGATTGTGTGAGAACTTGGGTTAACCAGTGAATGAGAATAAACATATGTTTAGCTGAGGTAGAATTTCTGAGATTCAACTTCTATTATTTTGAACAAAAGGATCTTGAGTATCAGCCTGGGAAGCTTCTTAGAAACACCTCTGCCTAAGACATTGGAGAAATGTTGCCAGTCACAGTAGACAGTAATTTGACAAAATGTCTAATAGGATTGAAGGCGGTGGGGGGGGGGGGGAGGCTGCTGCTGCTGTTGTTGTTGTTGCATGAAGGCAAAATCCACCAGTAGGTTCTACTGCACAAGCCACACTTAAAAGACTTCACTTGAACAATAGAACTTCAAGGTGGACTGTGCTATAAGTGTCTAGAAGTATTTATTTGTAAAGAAATAAGTCTCTGAAGATAGTTCTCTCAAGCCTATAGTGTATTGAACAAATATGATATGTTGGCATGCTGAAAATTAGTAAGGTGTAAGTAGGGAGTGTTAAATTACAATTCTATCAGCTGAATGGCGAGACTGCTCTTGGTAGTGTTCATTAATCTATGCTTGTTCACACAAGTGATTCTGCTGAACTGGTAGCATGTTCAAACAAGAAATTCTGGTCTGAAGGTCTTTGATTTTTATAGGAGGTAGTATTTTTGACAGATCATACAGGCCGTTTACAAGGCAAAGCTTCATGTTAAAATATTTCATTGGTGTTGTCATTCGTCATTGGCACAAACACTCAGGCTCAATGCCAGAAGATCAGTGTGTTGTGTCTGTTCGGAGTGAATTACTGAGCTAGTCTTTTTTGGAAACTAGATAAATTTTATAGTATCTTGAAAAACGGATGCTCATGCATTTTTCTTGTGAACAAGATGTGTGCGTAGAGGTATGAATGAACACATCGGAGGTTTGACAGATTGCATAAGCGCTCTCTCTCTCTAGCACACTCTCTCACTGAGCTCATTTTAGATTAGTTCTAAGAACTGGCGGCTTAGGTTTTGTTTTCTCTTCATGCTAACCTGAGCTGGTTAGTTGATGTGTATTGGGAAAATCTATTTATTGTGTGTGTTTGTTTTTTGTTCCTAAAATTAATTTTTTTTTCTCCATATTGTGTTTTTAAAAAGCCCAACAGAAGTGATCCCTTGTGAAGACAAAGAGTACAATAAATTGCATCAACCATAAAGATCCTGAACAACCACATAACATTCTAAATATTATGTTTGGGTGTTAGCATGGAACAGTTAGTAGGCTGAAGTAAGAGGTGTGGTAATTAAACTTGTTTGGCTGTCACATGCTTAAGAGCGGTGGGGGGGAGCAACACCTTAAATGTTTTTTCACATAACAATAGTTCTGTGTACTTAAAAGCTTTATCAGGGTGTGATATTGAATGATTTTTATGGGAGTTGCTCTTTTGCGACTAATAGTATCATAATAGCTTTTGTTAAAAGTTTAAATAGCCTTACTTTACACATGCATCTATTAGATTATAACTCTTGAGATTCTGTTAGCAACCCTTTTATAAAGCTGATTGCTGTAGGAGTAGTCTAAGATCAGTAAATATTACACTAAGGGTTTGTGTGCGTTCATTATCTACTAGCATAGCCAAATCCATCATTATTCCTCACCACCACCTAAATAAATAAATAAATCACTTATTGAGGATGAACCTACACGTTGCCCAAAATCAAACACAGGACGCTTGCTGAAAACAGCAGCCCCAGGTCAAGTTGTCAGTTTCTCTGCTGCCAGCAGCCAAAGTCTGGACACGGAATATGTTGGCTTAAACTAAGGAGGGGGAGAACTTGACACAGGGCTGTCGCTTTAGGTAGCTGCCCCATTTCTTTGTAGCATGATGTTCTGTACTGAAACTCACATAGAGAGACAAATTTCTAATATCCTCTTCTTATAGAGGAACTAGAGTCAGTGCCACTATTCAAGGAATGAGTGCGCTATGGCTATGTGTGCATTGGATGTGCCTCTGCATCAGAATCTTCAAGCACAGGTAAAGACAGCACAACTGGGAGTGAGCTAGACAGAGAGGTCTTTCCCGACCATACTATCTTTCTGCACACAGGGCGATTTTAATAAAGAACTTCCTGCATGTAGACTGAGGTGTAGGCCGAGTGTCAAGATAAATGTGATGTAAGGTGAAGTGAAGCATAAATTGTCCTTTTCATTTTTGAGATGTAGCCTTCTTCTTCTTCTTCTTCTTCTTCTTCTTCTTCTTTTTTAAAGAAGGCCTAAGACTTTAAGGCTTTTTGGAGCTTGTTTGTGTTGTCTCTTGCTCGTACTAATGTTAACCACCCAAGTGGAGAAAATGGCATGATTTGTTGGCTTCACATGCTCCCCTTACCTATAAATTAGAAGTAACTAATTTATACCTATTTTAACCTATTTTAATTTTAACCTAGTGGAAGCAACTAAAAATAAAACAGATCTGGTTTTTAAAAGTTAGAGAACAATGAAAAAGAAGGCGCCAAAGGCAATGGGATCTCATCGGTATAAATGCTTAAAATGCAGCCTGTTGTGAATTCTGATGGAAAACAAATGATAGAATGGAAAGAATGTTACAGTAGGCTCATAGGCAGATTAAGGATGCCTTCCCATGGTGTAGAATCTGCAATCTGACTGGCCATGCAAAAGTGATAATAGTCTCATCAGTTGAGTACCAGTTGTAGAATGACTTCTGGAGTTGCTTTCGTATGGCCCAGTTGAATGGGATTATGATCCAGCAGCCTCTTTAGGAATATAGCATGGCTTGTGAGAATGCCTTGCAGTTTCGGTTTCTTCTCATCCTTTGGTTCAAGGGTGGCATCTAAAGACCAAAAGTTCATTTCAGAAAGTGTCCTTGGCATGCAGCATGTGATGCTTTGGATTGTGGTTGTTGTCTTTGGCAACATCTGCCTTTTAAGTGTTGAAATAATGTGGCAATCTTGCACATTTTTCTTGTTCATTGTCATTATATTTGATCTTGGAAACCAAGATTCAGCTGTGGTGCCTATGTTTTCAGGCACAACACATACAACATGTCGCTATTTAATGGCTGCTCTTCAAGTGCTTGGGGCATGGAAGCCAGGAGTGTACTTTTCCCCCATTTTTATATTTGAGGAATTTCAAGTTGGAAATTCAGATTTGAATTGGGTTAGGTTTTGGTTTGGCAACTTTTCCCACCTTGTTTAAAATCACTGCAATACTGATATAAGCAAAACATTGATAAGTGTTTTCTCTCTACATTAGTTTTTCTACTAGCCAGAAAATGAGAAGTATAGCACTGCATGAATAAGAAAACAGCCATTTGGATAGTGTGACTTGGGCAGCTGTGAGTTGGAATGCACTGAAGACCCGTACAATTAAAAGTTATTTCATTAATAGTCCATCGTTTCTGCAATACACAGAATACTCTCTCCCAGATGATCTTGGGTAATCTGCACTGCAGCATCTGGATGAATTAATTAGGCTCCTGCCAGATTGCAAGCACCTGGCAGATTATATAACAGTTGTGGAGCAGTTTTGTGCTCAAGAGGATCTGGGAAAGTGTTTTTTTTTTAAAAGGAGCTTCTTAGATTTAGAATTCCAACTAAATATTCAGTGGATGAGAAAAGGGAACAATGGTGCAGGGGATTGTATAAGTTTTACCTCTTTCAAAAGGGGAAGTACTATCCGAGATTTCAAGTAATATTCCTCCTTAGATTGGGACCAAATTGCTTTTTAACTAAAAAAGAAAATGCAGCCAACAGCAAGAATATGCTTCTAAAAACTGTAAATAATGCTGGATAAAGCAATGTTTTTCATCTACTTGTGAAGATTATTTGTATTCAACTTACACTGGAGATAAATAATAAAATGCAGAAACGCACTTTACAGAAGGTTTCTCCATTATGACATATGTAACTTTTCTGCAGGTCTCAGGCAGACTGCCAGTTTTATTTAGAGATTCAGTTCTTATTCACTTAAATGCTTATCCCTTCCTCGTGAAGGCTGCTTAGAATATTTGTTTCTGGACTCCTAATCTGACCCACTGAACGTATGGGCCTTCCACATTGAGCCTGCAGGTTTCATGTGTTAGTTTTATCTGGTAATTCAAATGTTCTAAAGATGTATGTCAGATATGCACACTTCTTCTTCTTTTACTATTTATTTATTTGTCAAATTTGTACACCGCCCCAAACTTTCGTCTCTGGGCGGTTTACAGTGACATAAAACAGGTTAAAACACAGAAAATAAAAACCTTAAAACAATTTAAAACCAGAGTCAGATTAAAAAGCTTAGGTGAAGAGGTACTGTAAGTCTTCTAGTGCTTTTTAAAAGTTGTCAGAGATGAGGCTTGTATTTCAGTAGGGAACGCATTCCACAGTTTCGGGGCAGTAACAGAGAAGGCCCGTCCCTGTATGGCCAGCAGAGACAAGCCAGTGACAACTGGAGATGAACCTCTCCAGATGATCTCAATGGGTGATGGGGTTCATTGCAAAGAAGACATTATCTTAACTACCCAGGGCCTAAGCCATTTAGGGCTTTATAGTTATAACCAGTACTTTGAATTTTGCCGGGAAACGTATCAGTGGTCAGTGTAGCTCTTTCAACACAGGAGTAATGTGGTCTCTCTGAGATGACCCAGAGACCAACCTGGCTGCTGCATTCTGTACCAACTGCAGTTTTCAGACTATTTATTTATTTGAGACATTTAATATACCACCCACTCTGAAGACTACGGGCAGTGCGCAACAACATGCAAACAGGCAACATTAAAAATTACATTACATTAATAATTAAAAATTGTTTTTAAAAAACCCTAAAGTAACTACCAAAGAACAGAAAAATGAACTACAGGGCAAAAACCTGGCGAAAAAGCAAAATCTTCAATAGCTATTTGAAGATTGGTAAGGAAGGGGCTAGCTGGATCTGTAGGGGGAAAGAGTTCCAAAGGAGCGGGGCCGCAACCGAAAAGGCCCTTTCACGGGTCCTAGAGCCCTGAACATCTCGGAAATCAGGGACCGACAGAAGGGCCACCTGAGATTATCTAACCGGACAGGATGTAACTGGATGGGAGAGGCGGGTCTGAAGGTAGACAGGTGCTAAGCCCTGCAAGGCTTTAAAGGTCAGAACCAGGACCTTACATTGAGCTTGGAAGCGAATAGGCAACCAGTGCAATGACTGTAGGAGAGGTGTTACCTTGTCATATTTTCTGGCACCCATGAGGAGGCGGGCTGCTGCATTCTGGACCCATTGTAGCTTCCCTATCATCCTCAAAGGTAACCCTAAATAGAGAGCATTACAATAATCTAAGCGGGAGATAACAAGGGCATGGGTCACTGTCATTAATGCCTGCCGATCAAGGTAAGGGCGTAATTGGCGAACTAGATGAAACTGGGCAAAAGCACTTCTGGCCGCAGCTTCCACTTGCTGCTCAAGCAGGAGGTGCGAGTCATGAACCCCCAAATCACAAACAAGCTCTTTTGAGGGCAGCATCACCCCATCTAAAACAAGGTTCACATCCAGCTGTTGGCCGTTACAAGGGCTGAATAAAAGTAATTCAGTCTTAGTGGGATTCAGTCTGAGCTTGTTTTGATTCATCCAGACCTTAATAGCTTCCAGGCATCGAGTAAGCACAGAAACAGCGTCCCCAGAATGGTCTGGGATGGCAATATACAGCTGAGTATCATCAGCTTATTGATGAAATCTCACCCCAAACTAGAAAATGACCTGACCCAGCAGCTTCATATAGATGTTAAAAAGGACAGGGGCAAGAACTGGACCCTGGGAAATTCCATAAAGGAGAGGCCATGGGTCAGAGCACATGTCTTTAATGCATACCGACTGGACACGCCCACTAAGGTAAGAATGAAACCACTGTAAGACAGTGTCCCTGATACCCAACCCACGCAGGTGGTCGAGAAGGATAGCATGATCGATAGTGTCAAAAGCCGCTGAGAGATCTAAAATGACCAAGAGAGGGACACTACCCTCATCAAGGTCCCGAAGAAGGTCATCTACCAGGGTGACCAGTGCTGTCTCTGTGCTATGCCGAGGCCTGAAGCCCAACTGATAAGAATTAAGATAACTAGTTTCTTCTAAGACTCTCTTGAGCTGGGCACATACAACCCTCTCTAACACCTTTGCTAAAAAAGAGAGGTTGAAGATCGGCTTATAGTTGTCAAGGACCTCAGGGTCCAGGGAGGGTTTCTTCAAGTGAGGGTGAAGTATCGAAACCCTCACATAACGAGTTGTTAACCAACTCCCGTAGCCAAGAATTAACATTCCCACCGGCTGTTCTAACCAGCCAGGAGGGGCAGGGGTCCAAGCAACATGTTGCCGCACCTGTACCCGAAGAATTGTGTCCATGTCCTCGACCAACTCAGAGGTGTCCCATGTAACGTCACAGAGTGGAATCTCCTCTATCTGATTTGATCCTATAGAAGTAGAGTCTAACTCTAGCCGAAGGCGGGTGACTTTATCAGCAAAGAATTGAGCAAATTGATCACAGCGGCCAGATTGAACATCTACCGGAACCACTTTCCTAAGAAGGGAGCGGGTAATCCGGAATAAGGCCATTGGATGAGAGTCAGCTGATGCGATAAGAGTGGAGAAATAGTGAGATTTCGCCGCTCTTATTGTCCTAGAATATTCCTGAATATAAGCAAGTAATTGCATTTGGTCAACTTTGGCACCAGCTTGCTTCCAACGACGTTCCAAGTGTCTTTTGGTTTGCTTCATCTCTAAGCTCTGGAGAAAACCAAGGGAGCTGGGATCCACACACCTTAAGAGGGCGCTTGGGAGCGATTTCATCTAACGCTTTCATGGCCTCGATGTTCCAAGATTCCACAAGCTGGGTTGGAGAAACGCCCACCAAATTGTAATGAATGTCCCCTAGAGCCTCCTGGAATCTGACAGGATCCATAAGGTGCCTGGGTTGGACCATCCGTGTTGTAATGCTGTCCTGGTGGAGACAGGGGGCTGCTACAATCTGCATATTAACCAGAAAATGGTCAGACCATGGCAGGGGAGAGATGGCAGTGTCTCCCATGACCAGATCTGCCTGCCACTGCTCTGATAGATAAACCAAGTCCAAGGTATGTCCATCCACATGAGTTGGGCCTGAAATGATCTGAGATAAGGCCATGGTAACCATAGAGCTCATGAACTCCTGGACCATCGAACCCCCATCAGGAGCCGGAAATTATGTCTTTTAAGACTGGAAAGAGGAAAAGTAATGCCCAAAACAATCCAACTGTTGTTTGTTTTAAATTTCCCTGGTAGCCTTGTATTTCTTTAGTTTATATCACTTGATTTAATTTGAAGCTGGATGACTGTTTCTAACCACTAGCTACAAATGCAGAATTTATTTATTTATTTTTACATTTATATCCTGCTTTTCCTCCAAGGAGCCCAAAGTGCTGTACATGGTTTATGTTTATCCTCACAACAACCCTGTGAGGTAGATTAGGCTGAGAGAGAAGTGACTGGCCCAGAGTTACCCAGTGTGTTTCATGGCTCTAGAGGGATTTGAACTTGTGTCTCCCTAGTCCAGCATCCAACACTCTGACCATGACACCACCCTGGCTTCATAAGATTAGACTTCATAAGATTAGGGAAGTAGAGGGCTGCATGATTATTGTAGAGGGCTGCATGATTATTGCATCATTGTATAATGGAGTATAGAAACTGATGTGCTTCAACCAAACATGTTCAAGTTTTAAAAGGCCTAGTCAAGAGTTTAGGCTCATTCACACAACCAGGTTGTTAACTTGTTTGTTGCATTTAGTGCATCATAGTTTGATCTCTGCATCATGGGCAGACAAAAACATCAGAAGAAAGAAAGGTGGTGTGTTGAGATTGTCACAATATTTAACAGATTGTGAAACAGTATTTGGGTATGTTGCTTGATTTTGAGTAGAGAAAATGGTTGTCCATCCACACTGAACTAACAAGATCCTTGACGTGATCCCACTGTATCCACACCACTGGGATGTACGCCTGTGCAGGAGACCAACCAGGAGGATTCTAAAAGCTTTGTGTGGCGCTCTGTCCGCCCACAGTGAGCATGCGTCCGTTGATATAGGTGGTCGGAACTTCGCTCTCCTCAGTTCCTTTCTGACCACCGACCAGTATGGACGCCTCAGAAGGTTCTTCTGCTTGGTTGGGGTTTGCCACCTCAACCACTCAGATAAGTGAGAGAAAGTCTTTATATATTCTTATTTTGTTTCCTCTTCTTGTTGGAGTGTTTACATGACAGACAAGAAGAAAAATACCTAAGAGGTGTGGGAAATGTAACACCGCTTTCCCGTCATCTGATCAACACTTGCTGTGTCTTCTCTGTTTGGGAGAAGAACATAATACCCCAAACTGTAAAATCTGTCAAGAATTTTCCAGCCAGACTCGGAAAATCAGGCTTTTGAGGTTAAAGGATGCTCTTTACAATTTGGCGCGAAAACCTCCGTTAACTATGTTGACGGCCACCCGGGTGCTGAAATTGGTCAATTCTTCGACGTCTAAGGGATCGACCCCTTTTACAAAGTCCTCAAGTAAGGATAAGGTGAAGTCGACATCGACTCTGAGCCCGAGGCTCGATCGCCCTTCAACACTGATTCAGGTCTTGAAGGAAGGAGCAACTAAGCCCTCTTCCCTGACCTCGAAAGAGGTAAAATTGGGAAAGGCTAAGACTGAGCTGAAATGTGGAGCTTTCTCCTCCATGACTGCAATGGCCACTCCACATAAAAAAGTGAAATTGGACTCGACTTGGAAGCACCCGACGTTGGAGAAAACCTCAACATCGAAACGGTCGACATCTGATGTGTTGCTGAAACGCTTGGTGCCTGAGAATCTGACGACATCGAGGCAGTCAACGTCAATGAAATCTCTGAAGAAAAACCCGTCGATCCTGTCGAAGCCGAAAGAAGTACCGATACCAAGCAAATTGGTGTCGGGAAATGGATTGGCGTCTTCCTCATTGCAAAAATTAACGATATTGTAATTGTGCCTATAAAGGAGGCACAGAATGTTAATGCTGGACTCTCTAATGACTACTCGTTCGATGTCGGTGATGACCGAAGTTCCTCCATGCAATATTTTGGCAAATATGGCATTGTCCCAGGCTATATACCCTTTTCCGCCATCTCATCCAAGTATTATTGACCTTAGCGATACTGATGATGTGGTTGAAATTCCAAGGACCCTGTCTTTCCCCCCTTACACTCACGGACGTTTAATGGAGGATGAGAGACAGAATCTGTTTAAATGGAAAACAGGAACCGTGGAGCACACACTCGTACAGTCTTCTGTGTCCTACTACCTCTCAATGGCATCAAGGAAGTGGTGACTGTGCTTATCAAAACAAGCCCTATCAGTCGTTCCAATCAACGACGTGTCCTTCTTTCAGAGGGATTACTCATACAGATTGTTATTCACAGCCCCTCTGTGTAGTGTGCTACACTGACCAGGTCAGGGATGAAGGCGTCTTTTTATACCTACATGATTACTATCTCAGGGAAGTTACACATACGGTCACCTTAATTTCGATGTCCTTCCATATGACTCAAGCTACCTTGTCGACTCAAACTGATCCTGAGTCTCCTCTTGCGCCAACCACTTTGTCTAATCCAGTTCAACCTATCGCCCTACCATTACAGTTGACCTCACCACTTGAACCTCAAAGTTCGACTCCGATACCCTCTGACCATACACCATGGGACACACTATCGTCTGACGGCCATTCTCCAGTTCCAGATGATCCAGCAGCGCTTGACTCAGTCCGCAAATGATGAGGTCCTTAAGAAAGCCTCTGATTCACCGAAAGAGGAACATAAGAGTTATCATATCTTGATTACTGAAATGGCCAGAGCTTGGGTCTTAACCTTAAAGAGGTTACTGAAAACATCCCAACCTACTGCATTACCAATGCTTCCAGTGCTATTACAAGCTTCAAAGCAAGCATGAAAGAAGTTGTGTGCTGCGGCCTCCACTTCCAGGAGCCTGGAAAATATGTATAAGATCCAAGAAGAGGAATGTGAATACCTCTTCAAACTCCCGCAACCACCTTTGGTGGTTAACTACTCACCATCTTCCCACTTGGGTAAGCAACATGCAGCCCCGATTGATGAGGGTCATAAGTTAGACTACCTTGGCAGGCGCTGACAATGCATATTGTGAACTACACTGTGTGTATGTCATGCTACCAACACGCTTTGTGGGAGGAGCTCGCCAATACTAAGCCGGAAGATGTGCAGGCAAAAATTAAAGAACTGCAGATCAGATTGGCTGATATTACCAGACAACAAATTGGCACTGCTTGCCATCTGATGGAGTGTGAGTCTAAGAATATAGTGGGTTTGATAGCCTTGCATCACCATGTTTGGCTTTGCTTTTCTATGCTACATTATGAAACTAGGGAGAAAATAGAGGACCTCCCTTTTGAAGGTGAAGGGCTTTTCAGCTCTGAAACTGATGATATACTAGAAAAAATTGAAGAAATAGAAACTGACTGCAAAATCCTTTGCAGTCCTTACTACTCAGTCTGGCTGTCAACCTAAGCCAAAGGCTGCTTTTGTACCTAATGTACCCTATGGGAAGTACAGGTCTCAATACAAACCCGTGGATAAGCGAGACTTTAAGAAATCTTTGAGACCTCAGGGTAAAACCTACCAGCATAGGGGGGAAACATCTGTTCAACGCCCTAAACAGGGTGAGAACTCAAAGCAGAACCTTTGATGACTTGGACATCTGTTCAACGCCCTAAACAGGGTGAGAACTCAAAGCAGAACCTTTGATGACTTGGACATTGCTGCCCAAGTTCCTATGATCTCCCAGCTTCTGGACAACTGGAGATGCATAACTATGGACAAGTGGGTGCTTCCTGTAGTCCAATTGGGTTACGCCATACAATTCCATATTCTCCCTTGGTTCATGAGCATAAGATCCATGGCACCTACCCCAGCCCTACAGGTGGAAGTGATATCCCTTTTGGAAAGAGATGCGATAGAGCCTGTTCCAACTATTCAAGGAAGCGGGTTCTATTCCAGGTATTTCCAAGTTCCAAAGAAGGACAGAGGCATTTGTCCTATTCAGGACCTCCATACACTCAACAAATTTGTACAGACCACCAAATTTTGCATGATCTCCATTGCGGGTATGATTCAACTTTTGGTGGGAGACAGATGGTTCGTTGCTATCGATTTGAAAGATGCTTACTTTCATGTACAGATCCATCCAAGAGACAGAAAGTACCTGCATTTCATGGTCAGCCCACTAGCCTACCAATACAAAGTCGTGCCCTTTGGGCTCTCAAATGCCCCAAGGGTGTTTACCAAGGTGATGGCTGTGGTGGTTGCTCATTTCCGTCACCTTGGTCTAGAACTATACCCATACTTGGATGACTGGCTTTTGACAGCCTATTCCAGGGACAGACTAGAGCAGAATCTGAATACTCTTCTGCTCACTCTCGACAGTTTGGGCATCAATGTGAACTACAAAAAGTCTACAATGACCCCCACATGGACCATACTGTTTGTTGGGGCATTATTGGATTCCAGCCAACAGAAAGTTTTCCTTCCAGAAGACAGGATCTTGAAGTTACTGCACCACATTCACCTAGCTCTCCTAACCCCTACAAGGACTGCACGGCAGATACAAATTTTGCTGGGCTTAATGGTCTCATGTACCACTGCAGTGGTCCATGCGAAGCTACGCATGTGGCTTCTGCAGCTCTGTTTTTTGAGGACCTTCGATCTCCTTTATGGGCCTCTGAGATAACTATTGCGGATTCTGCGTACAGTCCAAAATTCCCTCTGGTGGTGGTCCCTTCGGGAGAACCTAAGTGTAGGCATCCCCTTCCAGCCCTGTTTCCCTCAAATAATTGTGACTTCAGACGCCTCCGGAGAAGGCTGGGTGGCTGACTGCCATACTTACAGGGTAAACGGGTTGTAGACAATCACCCAGAAACACCTTCACATTAATGTGCCTGAGCTGCTGAAGTCCTTGAAAGCTCTCGGCCATTGCTTACGTGAACAATCAAGGTGGGGGGACTTTGTCACATCCCCTGTGCGGTTTGGCACGGAAGCTCTGGGACTGGTATATCCAACACAAAATTCACCCTGTGGCGATCCACATCAAAGGGGTCGACAATGTGGAAGCACACTCACTAAGTCACACCTTACGTCATTTGGACACCCACGAATGGAGCGTCTCCATGACCTACCTGCTGCCGATATTCTAGACATGGGGGTTTCCACGAGTGGACCTATTTGCATCGGAGGAGAATACGAGATGCAGTCTTGTCTGTACAAGGGCAGGTGTAGGCGCCAGCTCCATGGGAGATGCCTTTCTCATTCCATGGAACGAAAACCTGTATTACATGTATCCTACCCTTCCCTTGATCCCAAGGGACCTCAACAGGATTATCTATCAAAACGCGGACTGAATCCTGATGACTCTGGATTGGCCACATCAAGCGTGGTATAGTACTGTCTTGAGACTGTCCAAAGGCAGATACCGGCACTTACCAGCTGCAACGGACCTGTTGTCCATGCACCAGGGCCGAGTGTTGCATCCAGACATCAAGATGCTGAAACTTAATGCGTGGAGGATCAAGTCTCTGAGCCCTGTGCCCAGCTATTAGAAGAGAGCCTCTTTAATGAAAAGAAGCCTTCTACACAGAAGATGTATGCAGCCCAGTGCAAACACTTCACATTGCATGCAGTGTTGCACTCCTTTTCTCCCTCGAGGGCTACCATCTTGCAGATATTGCAATATCTATCCGGCCTAAAACTGGCTGGCCTTTCTAACCCATCTATTAGGATTCACCTTGCTGCCATTTCTAGTTGTCATGCAAGGGTGGACGCTTCTCCTCTCTCTAAAAAGCTTCTTTTATTTATTTTTTATATATTGTTAAATTTATATTCTGCCTTTCATTAAAACAATCCCAGTTCTTGAATGAAACAATTCTTAAGGGCCTGGAGAACATGTACCCTCGTACAAGGACCCCAGCTCCAGAATGGTCACTATCTTTGGTTCTGACAGGTCTCATGAATGCCCCATTTGACCCCATGGCTACTGTTCCTCTGTAGTTCTTGTCTATTAAAATGGCCTTTCTCATAGCTATCACCATGGCCAAGAGAGTTGGGGAGTTGTGCGCCCTAAGTTCTGATTCCCTTTATGCCACGTTTCATAAAGACAAGGTAGTCATGCATTTGGACGTGTCTCTTATTCCAAAAGTAAACACAAGTTTCCGCATTAACCAGGATGTGATTTTACTGGCTTTCCCCCGCAACCCTCAGTCTGATTTAGAACGCTCTTTGCACATGTTGGATGTCAGCCGAGCCTTGGCGTTTTATTTAAACAGGACTTGTTCCTTTTGCAAAGATAATAGGCTTTTCATTTCCTATAGAAAGGACAAGAAAGGCATGTGGATCACCCACCAGCTCTTGTCCCGTTGGATTGTCCAAGTTATAGTTGAAGCCTTCAAGTCTCAAGGCAAAACCCAACCTAAGGGTGTTAAAGCCACTCTACAAGGGCAATGTCATCTTCAGCCGCCAATCTGTCAAGAGTCTCCATGACTTGAGATTTGGAGAGCTGCAGCTTGGTCTTCGGACCACCCCTTCATAAAACGTTATGTGCTGGACCTCTAAGGAGCACGATTTGGGAAGGGTATCTTGAAGCAAGTTCTATCCTAACCATGCATGAGGTAAGTCCAAGATACCCTCCTCCTGTAGAAGTTTGCTAATCGCCCAGTGGTGTGAATATACTGGGATCACATCAAGGATAAACAGGTTGCTTATGTGTAACTGATGATCCTTGAGTGATCTTCGGTATTCACACCTCCCACCCTGCCTCCCCTCCTTCTTGGAGGTTGTGCTCTGGGCGATGTTACTTCTTTTACTCATCTGTTCTCTCACTTATCTCTCCAGTTCCACTTATGATGGTCACTGACATCCGGTGGTCATCCAGGAACCGAGGAGATTGATGCTTCAACCGCCTATATTGACATACGCATGCGTGTCGTGGGCAGAGTCTGAGCGCCACGCGAAGCTTTTAAAATCTTCCCGATTGGTCTCCTGTGCAGGCGCATATCCCAGTGGTGTGAATACCCAGGATCACTCAAGAATAATCAGTTATAGGTAAGCAACCTGTTTTTCATAAATGTCAAGAGTTAGTGCATCTTGAAGACATCTAAAAACTTTAATCATACATCCTTGTTTCCTGTACTCTAAGTTCACTTGGATTTTCAGAAGTATTATCTGATTTTAAAGGTTTTTGAGTTCTCCAGTGATGGGCATCTGTACCTGAAACAATTAGTTGTATCAGGAAATGTTTTTTTTCTTAAAAGCAGCTCATAGGAGAACCATGATCTCTCCACAGGCTCAGGGTGCACTGCTATGCTCAGATATGCCTGTGTAAGTGCTTCAGTGACTCTCATTCATTATGGGATGCGATTTTAGCTTTCATCAACAGTTTGGGTTGTCCATGAGAACTAGACATAGATTTGCATGTTTTAGTTGGTTTTGTTGGCTGTGTTTCTGCAGTACATCCTCATTGAAAGCAAGCAACTAATAGAGCAGCTCAGGGAATCAAAGACCTGTAGATGAATCATATAAAGTCTGTTACTGTCAACACAGCTATTACACTTCACTTATTTCTCCAGATGATTTCATAATAAGAAATGATCTTTTTTTCTTCCTCAACTGAATGTTGTTGAGTGTGAAGTCTTGGTGAAGGAGATTGTCAACAAAATAAGTTGTGGTTTTTTGAAAGACTTTGATCCTCAATTGGTTTATAAATAATACTTTTATTCACAGGGTCTAGATATGTTTCACATGGTATGCTGAAGCAAAATTTGGGGCTACCAAAGAAATTATTTCAATTGTTTGATTTCTGTCAGGGAGGACTGAGACAAAGAGCTTAATCTTTGATCCTTTTAAAGTGGAAGCATCTAACACTAGGAGCAAAACCTATTTTTCCTAGAGGCAGTCACCCTGTTTTGTAGTACTACTACTTGTAGGAGATAATCTAATTTTAAACCTCTGAAATGAGTCAAACTTCCTCTATAGGATTTACATCCACTTTAAACCTTCTGATGTCAGATGTCCTTTTGAGTTGTTCATGTGTCAGTTTTGAAACATAAAAAGTGGTCTTCTGGTTTCTCAGTTTATGCTGAGCAGAGGAGATGAATTGTAAACACGTACCTATTGAATAACTGTATCTGCAGCATGTTTTGAAGTGGTAAAACATATCTTGAATGTGTCCTTGATGCTTATTGGATTTTCAACATCAGGGGTCTTCCCCCTTTTCCCTTTAGTTGCTTCTTAACAGTGGTTTATACTAGCATTAATCTAGGATTAGGACAGCGGTGTGATGTGGGTCTCTGTTGACAGTTTGATAACTACAAGAGCACTGAGGGAAGGGAAAATTCTCATTTAACTTGCCGACCCCAATTTAGTCGCCTCCTAGGAAAGTGTGACTGATGCACAGCTTTCTGCCACGTGTTGTGGTAGGTTTTATCAGTTGGGGGAGTCCATTTAGACATTCATTAGGCAGGAGTTTGGTGTTTTGGGTATGTGTATGGGCAGGTGCGGAGCCAGCCAAATGGTGGCCTGGGTCTGACCCCACCCTCTAGCAATGTCCCGTGAACGTGATGATGTGGCTTGGGCTCTGGAAGAGCCCCGAGCACATTCCCCCGCCTGGGCTCCGGAAGAGCCCGAAGTGAGCTCTCCCCATCCTTTTCAGGCAGCGCTTGCTGCCTGACAGCAACTATTTCCCTTTCCATTCCTTGCTGGAGGGAGAGAAAATGAAATAAAGGCTGTCAGGCAGCAAATGCTGCCTGAAAAGGACAGGAGAGCGCTCTCTTGGGGCTCTTCCGGAGCCCAAGCCACGTCTCCCTGCAGGCTTCGGCAGCCCTTTTCATTGGCGACCTGGGTTCTTTGACCCCATTCACATAATGGTGGCTCCGCCACTGTGTATGTGGGTGTCATAACACAGTTGCTCGGTATTTTCAAGGAAAGAGTTCCACTCACCTTCACAACTACTGGGTACTGAGCTAACCCTTCTATGAAGAAGCTCAGGGTTCTCCCATTTAGCCTCACAGCAAAATAGCCCCTGGAATGGTGACTTGCCGAAGGCCATACAATAGATTTCACTGGTGAGCTATATTTTGAACCTAGGCCGCTGTAGTCCAATGCCAGCTTTACACCACACTGACTTGTGTTCAGATCCCTCCTGATGCCATTAAGCTTCCTGGGTGGCCTTGGACAAGTCACCACCTCTTACACGGTTTCTGTGAAAAATACACCAATTAATGCCACTATGATATCCTCGTAGACAAGGTAAGATGCCTGTGATACATTAATTCAAGATTTTGCTTGGAACTGGCCTAGTTCTTCTAAACTTTTTGTTGACTGGTAACTCTGAAGTTGTGTTTTTGGAGCGCATTAAAGGTAAAGTTGTACTCTTGAGTCGGTGTCGACTCCTGGCGATCACAGAGCCATGTGGTTTTCTTTGGTAGAATACAGGAGGGGTTTACCATTGCCATCTCCCACGCAGTATGGGATGGTGCCTTTCAGCATTTCCCTATATCATGCCAGTGGGGAATCAAACAAGCAACCTCTTGCTCCCTAGGCAAGACTTCCCTGCTGCTCCATTAGAGAGCATATTACTAATGTTTAATATTGAAACTTACCTTGAATCAGAGCCACAGTAGTCTTTTATATCAACAAAGAAATCTCCTTTCAATAATAAGCTGCTCTCCTGGAACTTGATAAATTAACTGAAAGGGCCTTCAGTGCTTTTACGATGCAGCTTTCTGAATGATCAGTTAATTTTTCCAACAAATATCTGCATCTTCAATCTGAATAGCTCTGTTAATTCCTTAGAGGAGATAAAAAATAAAACCTTCTTCTTTAATTATAAAAACCTGGACTTATATCTGCAATAAGATTGTGCAAAATTCAGAAAATAATAATTCTGAAATAAATACTACATCACTGGTAGTGATTACTGGTAGTGTTGGAAGGATGAGTGTAGATGGTCAGGTAAATAAACATTGTTTAACTGAATGGACAAAGCATTCAATTTACTTGAAGACTGTCCTTGCAACTGGGGTGTTTGTGTGTATGTATAATATATATAATACACAGTATACACACACACATGCACACTTCAGCACTTTGTATGTGTGTGTAATTTATTTATTGTACTTCAGGAAAGGAAATTAGTGGACTAAAGCCCAACTCTCAAAGCACAATCATGCTCCGAGGCTTGTTCGGTAAAATAGCATGGTGATTGTTTGGAAGGAAATACAATGTGAGGTTTTTATGCATTGTTAAGAATAGCAAGAGGGACAAGATTTAAAAGTGGTAAAAAGCAAATGGAAGGATGAATAAGCTTCTTTCTTAAAATAAGGAGAGATCTTTATATGTGGCTGAAAGCCTTTGTGTTCAGATTAGGAAGTAAAGCTTGCTTTTTGAGCTGGAGGCCAATTGATATTAATTATTCTTATTGTTTGTCAATGGGGTAAGAAAACCAACATTTAGGAAATTGCTGGAATATAAATCAAAAGATTTTATTAAAAGATAAAACAAAACAATTCCTTTCAAGCTTGAAATGAAATGCAAAATCAGCTATTTTGGGTTATGTTGCTTTTTCTTGATCACTTGTTTTCTGTTAGATATTGGCATTTTGTGCAGTGATCAAAACTATTGTGCTTTTAAAAATATTCACTTTGCGTCTGTTGACCATAGTAAAGTAAAGCGTGCCGTCAAGTTGATTTCGACTCCAGGCTCCCACAGGGCCCTCCTCCTCCCATGCAGTATGAGAGGAGAGCTGGTCTGGTGGTAGCAAGCATGACTTGTCCCCATAGCTAAGCAGGGTCTGCCCTGGTTGCATATGAATGGGAGACTTTTGATGTGTGAGCACTGCAAGATCTTCCCCTCAGGGGACGAAGCCGCTCTGGGAAGAGCAGAAGGTTTCAAGTTTCCTCCCTGGCTTCTCCAAGATAGGCTGAGAGAGATTCCTGCCTGCAACCTTGGAGAAGTTGCTGCCAGTCTGTGAAGACAATAGTGAGCTAGATAGACCAATGGTCTGACTCAGTATATGGCAGTTTCCTATGTTCCTAGATGATGCCTTTCAGCATCTTCCTAGATCTCTGCTGCCCAATATAGTTCCAGTGGAGATTCGAACTGGCAACTGTCTGCTTGTTAGATTGACCATAGTACTTTACTTTTATTATGCTCCTCTAGTTTTTAAACAGATCTCGCCATTAATTCCACCCTCACAGTTTTTATTAGAGATATTAACATTATCTGTTTAAAAGGCCCTTGTGTTTTTTTAAAAAAGGATTATTCCATTCTTCTTCTTGTTTATACAAGGATCTTTCCATTACCCCCCACCCCCCAATTCTTATTTACAATAGGACTTATTCTGAAGTAAACATGCAAAGGACTCTACTGCCAAGCAGTTGTGCAACACAGAAGAGACTCAATAAGTCAGCAGTCTCTGGATTAACTTGGCTGCAAAGTTAAGCTTGCTCTAGTGGCTTAGTTGGTCCACGCAGCTCAATGTGAGGGATACATCAGCCATCTTTATTGCGGGGAAATACTGCCCCTGGGAGTCAGTCAAGTCACTTGACACATACTGTGATGTGTGCCAGAATTTGATTACCCTGTTATAGTGGGAACAAAAAATAATTTGAGAACTACTCAATTGACTTTTTCCAGAACAATGAAATCACATAGTCTTCTATGCAAACACTTAAGGCAAGGAGGGGGAAAGATAGGTTACTATTGGTCAAATTTAGGTTGCTTTCGTGTGAAAAACAGCTTCTTAGGAATCAATTTTCAAAACATGGTGTCTTGGTCATTTTTCAATAGAACCGCTCCAGATTTGGACAGTTTCTCACTTAGTTGCTCCATACAAAGTTTCAAGTGGATTGAGATGGTTTAGATTTTATGATTGATAGCATATTCACAGCTTATAATGGTAAAATGCAGTTGTTTGACTTCACCTTAACTATTACAGTCATTATTATTCCTATATAATTCTCTGTTGTGTCCAGTTGATGAATATCCAATCAGTTTTTTAAATTCTTAAAAATGCTACTGTTTATTACTGCAAGTGCATATATGACCTTACAATTGATTCCATTCTGTTTGTATTATTTCTGTTGATTAGCTCATCCAATCATTCTGCATAATATTCTGTTTCTGTTTGTACTTCCTAAATTAATATGATCTGTAAATCTCATGAACAAATTTTGCTTCCTTCTACATATTGCAGATTAAATAATGGAGAAAATAGGACATATGTCTGAGGTTTTTCACTGCTTCATTAATTCCTTTTAACTATATGCTTATTTTCCACCCTTTAACCAATGTGTTACTCCTCTTACACTTTGAATAATTTCTAATGTGTTAAAGGATTAAATAATTAGCTAAAATTCAGATAGACTAAGGTCCAAGGTTAGCAGATGTTGGGAGGAGACCTATCCCTTTAAGTGCAGGTCTGCCCTTCTCATGTTTGCTGTGTGTGTGTGTTTATTTCAAGAGAAAAGTGTACTTGTAGTCAGAGGGGTCTTTTACCTCTATGCAGTCTGTTCCCCAGTGTTACTTTTCTTTTGATTGGGCTCCAGTAAAAATCAGGAGCTGCCTGGAGCAGAAGGTGTGTGTGTGTAGATATGCTGGGGGGAGAGAATTTCCGAGCTTGCTTCTTTTGCCCTTAAAATTGGACCCCATATATTTGCACCCAGCAAACATATAGAAATAAATGGGATGAAGGCAGGATACAAAACAAACAACATAGTTTGTGGTCTGAGTCAGTAGGTAACTGGCTTACATACACAGCTGCCAACTTTTATACCTACTCAGTGTTACAGCAAGTTTATACATCAGTGGTCCCAAACTCACATACACGTGACACATACCTGCTAGCATGTCCCTATTTTCCCATTCAGGTGAATGGGAAAATAGGGACATGTTGGCAGCTGTGGTAAAAATCACATTATCTCCCATTTTTCAAAACAATTTTCCAAAGGTCTTTCAAAAGTATTAATCTACTCCATACGTGATAGACTTGTTTATAATTCTTCCCCTTGATGTTACCACTGGTTGAACAATACCCTGCCCTACTTTCTTACTGGTCTCTTTTACTATGGCATCACTAACAGTTTGTTCTTCTTTCCCTCCTGTTGCATCATTAACCTGTCTAGGATGTTCTGATGATCCTTTACACGTTTGTAAATTTCTTCTGCAAGTCATATCATTTGTTTTTACTACATAGGATCTTGGTGTCTTGTGCTACATTGATTGTACTACAACAGATCTTGGTGTCTTTTCAACTACTTGTGCAGGTTTCCACTGTCCATCTTGTTGGATATTAACTTTCTCTCCCACTTTAAAAAGGGGCAGGATTGAAGGATTTCCATAATATTACTTTTGTTTGTCTGGTCTTCTCTTTAGTTCAAGAAAGTTTCCTTGGACAGTTTGTGGTTCCAATAAGATTTCAGTTGTTGGCAATCTTGTTCTTAAGCATCATCCCATCAAAAATTGAGCTGGTGACTGACCTCATAAAAAAGGTGTATTTCTATAATCTAGAAAACTAAGGTATAAATCAGTATTAGGTAGATAAAATCCTTTGTGGGGTTCAAAGAAACAATAAGAGGTACACAAGAGAATCCCAAATAGAAATCTAAGTCTTGATATACTGCAACCTCAACCACAAAATACCCCATTTTAATCAGATTTACGTAACACGTAATAGCATGTCCTTAATTCAAATGCATTGATCCCACGTATTAATGTCATTCTAAGTATTAACACATTGAAAACACACATTAAGAAATATATACTCTTATTAAAAATATAAAAACATGATCTCTTAAAAAAAAAGAAAGTCCAGAGCAGTGTTTCTCAACCACCGGTCCATGGACCAGTGCCGGTCAGCAAGGTGATGGGTACTGGTCCGTGAGGCATCATTAATAACCCCCCCCCCAAAAAAAATACCAATTTTGGGCCGGCAGGGGCCACCAGGAGCTCTCCAGAGCTCATTTCCAGGCAGCCCTCACTGCTGGATAATGTTCATTTCACTTCCTCGAAATGAATATTATCCAGCAGCAAGGGCTGCCTGCAAATGAGCTCCGGAGAGCTGCCCGAAATGGTTTTTTGGGGGGTGCCTGGGGGTGAGGGGGTGACCTCCTTACTATCTGCTGGTCTAGGAAACTGTGCATGAATAATGTACCAGTCCATGACTGCAAAAACGTTGAGAAACACTGGTCCAGAGGATGCATCTTCTTTGGTTTCCAGTCAGTGCAGTGAAGGTCAGTATACTGTCCTTAGTAGAGCTCCTTAAATAGATCTCGAGACTCCTTATGAAAATGTCAACCGTTTCAAAGAGATGTACCCAATCATTTCTTACAATATGCCTTACGTGTTTCAGCAGATAACTATTTGGAGTTCTCTTGTGTACCACTTCTAAATCAATATTAGTCTCCATAAATTTTTGTAAAAGATATTTTTCACAGTTTGTATTGTCCTTTAAGCCATTCCATTTGACTGAGCGTAATATGGACTTGAAATGGTATGTAAGAAGTTCCATTCCCTTGCAAACTGTCTAAACACCTTTGAACAAAATTGAGGACCATTTTCACTCATATCTTCCTAAGGAATCTCATGTCTTGCAAAGACAAGTTACAATGTACAACCACAGATTTTCTAAGAGATGAACATCTAAGCATTTTGAATAGTAATCCACCCCCAGAATATATTCTCTATTTTGAAATGCAAAAATATAAATTCCTACTTTTTGCCATGGCCTTGAAGGTACTTCATGCAACATAGGCTCTTTACAGTTTTTGCTTCTATAAATCTGACAGACTTTACAAGCCTGTATCAGTGCCATAGTTGGCCAATAAACAGCATCTCTAGCTCTTTTCTTACAGAGTTATATTGCTAGAGGACAACTGTGTATGTAAGCCAGTTGCCTATTGACTCAGATGGATTTACACATGAGTAGTCCCAAACTTACAAACAAGTAACACTCACTACACTTTATGTATAATCAGGGTAGATCCACATTTAAAGAAACAGGTCTGCCACTATTATTTCTAATTTTACTCTAATCTGCTGTGTTTAGAAAGCCAGTAACTTTAAAAAAAAAATTGGTAGCACATTCCATATTAGTGGTTGCCATCCAGTTACTGAATGCACACATTAGGAGGGTGTGTGGGGACATGCTGGGAGCACTCGGCAACCCACTCACCCCCAGGCCTTCATGCACATACTGTTGCATGAGGGGCTAGTACTTCTAAGCACTGTTTGCATTCCAGAAGCACCAGAGACACATCACTGAGGCCAGAGACATGTTTCCTATCTTACAGAATGCTTCCAGAGCATGAACAGCACTTGGAAATGCTAGCTCCTTGCACAGTATACAGGAGGACTGGGGAAACTGTATGAGGACTTTATCTTGTAGGATATCCTGGTTGCTTAGAATTCCATATATTATGTTCTTCGACATGGTCTCTGTCTTCTACACAAATGGGCTATGCACCTGTGCAGAGACCTCGTCAGAACCTAACAAGCTCAATTCTCCTGCTTTGGGCAGGAACCCTGCCCCCAGCTGCTATATGCGGCTGCACCACTCCTCATCTCCTCAGTCTGTCTTTATCCAGGCTTGAGTGAACATTGTGGAGTCCGCAGCTCGGCAACGAGTAGGATCAAGATACCCCTTGTTGTATTTCTTCCTGCTTATTTAGTTTCTTAGTTTTTCTTTCTTTGTTTCTTTAATTCTTTTGCGTAGTAGCGTTTTTAATTTGGTGTTTTGTTTTTTGCGGGTTTTCCCCTTCCTTGGAGCTCCGATCCCGGCTAGGATGGAGCATGGTGGCTGGCTTCAGCGTTTATGCCGAGCATGACGAACTTTAAAAAATGTATCTGCTGCGGATCTAAGATCCCTTCCCCCAATACTCATACCCAGTGTCTCTTGTGCTTGGGAGAATCCCATATTGTCGAAACCTGTCTTTGCTGCCAGAAGTTCACAAAGCAGGCTCGCAAAAATAGGGCTTCTCGCCTGTGCACAGCCCTGTGGGATCTGGCTCTCCATTCCTTGGAAGCCCAATCAATCAATCAATCAATCAGTCTTTATTACGGTCTAAGACCAGCACAGGTTATAATATAGTAATACAATATAATAGATTGTGAGAAAGAATGTTGCATGTATCACTGAGATTGAGATTGGTATTATGATGAAAACTAAAGAAACTAGATTCTAAAAAATACAAAATATTTAAAATATACTGCAGAGTGCAAACCAAGTAGCTAAAATATATATAGACTAAATGAAAGTATGGAACATCTAATTAAAATAGTAAGGTGGCTAGTTAAATTAGATAATGGAATTTTAAAATCTGCTACATAAAATGAATAAAAAGTATAAAACAATGCACATCATAGAAGGACTAATACTAAAGATGATTGTGTTTTACAAGTAGATAAAAGTGTGTATACACTAAAAGAATTAGAAAATACTAAAAATGAAGGAGATAAAATGATACTATTTCTATTATAATAACTGTATAACTATATATATGACTATAAAATAAAGGCAACTAAGATAGTATAAATGATAGAAATATTTAAAAAGACATATTAAAATAAATTGTTCAGTAGTTAAAATCACAAATTATGGATTGGCAGTCAGGGTCCGTCGGATCTTACAGAACCTAGCAACATTATACGTGAAGGTTCGGTTTTCATCCGAGAGCAGCATCTTACTGTAGACTTGAATGGAGCTGCCAGGGTAGTTGCGAAGTAGAGGAAGTACTAGCATCTAACGGCTTTCTTTGTAAAATGAACAACTCAAAAGAATGTGTTCAGTAGTTTCCACCTCCCCAGAGGCGCAGGGACAGATCCTTTCCGTAAATGGAATCTTCCTGTATTTGCCTTCCAAAACAGCGGATGGGAGGGCATGGCGGCGGGCAAGGGTGAATGCCCTTCTGTGGCTTGGTATCTCCAGCTGGGTCAAATATGTGGGGGGGGGGGGGGCGATACCATGAACCTGGATTGATAACCAGGAACCATACTTAGGTCCACCTGATGTTCCGTATCCAGGATCCTCTGTTTGATGGCCAACTTCACTTTGTCACTGCCCAAAGCAAGATGGGATGGAGAGAGGCCCAATAGTGCTACTTTATTATCGACTGCCTGGTTCCATGAAGGTTGAAAGCTGTCCTGCAGTGTTAATGGGGCCAGACCCTGTGGTGGAAGCCCCATTGTTGAAGCGGTCCATAAAAATGGCTTCATCGGTACAATTGGAGTGTGTGGTATCTGCTCCTGTAGAGGCCAAAAACCTGACCCCGGTACCGGTCTCAGCATCCTCTACTGCTCGGCCTTTGACGGCTTCAAGTGAGCCAGTGTGCTCGGAAGTCCTCCCTCAGCATCAGGTGCCTGTGGTATCGAAGTCCTCCCTGAATACCTTGGGGTCAGTACAGAAGATAAAAAGGAAAAAACTGCATCGTCATTTGCCAGTGGGTCAACACCTCCCTCCCATAGCCAAGAAGAAGAAATCGGAGGAAGTTCCTACGTCAGAGGCCCCTGTGGCCAAAAAGACTAAAGTGGCTTTGGATCGTCCAATGCAGAAGTCATTGGTGTTGACAAGACCTAGCTCACCCGTAGCTGCAGAGTCGGTGGACCTAGCCCACGATTGGGCTAGATCAAGTGGAGAACGTTCAGTGGCGACACATGAACCACGGTGTGCTTCATTGGAGGAGGAAGCTTATTCTCCAACCAATGCAGCAGAAGATACATCGTGGCTTCCTAGACGCCGGTCACCCCCTCGAAGGCACCAAGAGGGTACCCCTCTTAGGGACTGTGGTACCTGTTGGGACTCGGAAGAACGCTCCTCGACTTACAGACGGGATAAGTCTTCAGTTCCTTGTGGCTGGGGATGATGGGAGTTGTAGTTCAAAAACAGCTGGAGGGCCAAGGTTCCCCACCCCTGCTGTAGAGTCTATTGTAGAGGTGTCCAGCAACTCCTCTATAGAATTAGATTGGATCACTTTCAGTTTGTGGCTCCTGAGGATGTGGTCAAACTGCCTCAGATTGTGCTTCCTACAACCTGTTCTCTTGGCCTTGCCCAACTTGCTTTATCTCATCTGGTAATCACATTATCAGAGAGGGTCTTGCAGGATGCCTACTTGTATGTATGTATGTATGTATGTATTTAACTTCTATACCGCCCAAACTTTCGTCTCTGGGCGGTTAACATAAAAACAAATAAAACACATATAAAAGTTAAAACAATGCAACTATTTAAAAACAGCCATAACATTAAAAATAGACAGTTTTTAAAAGCTGGGAAAGCTTGGGTGAGAAGATGGGTTTTCAGGTGTTTTTTTAAAAATTGCCAGAGATGGGGAGGATCATATCTCACCAGGGAGCGCATTCCACAATCTTGGGGCAGCAACCGAAAAGGCCCGTCTCTGTGTAGCCACCAGACGGGTTGGTGGTAACTGGAGACGGACCTCATCAGATGACCTCAATGGGCGGTGTTGGTCACAGTGAGGTTATTAGATTTTATTTGAAGAAACCTGCATTGTATCCCTCAGAGTTAGCTAATTACAGACCTGTTTCTGATCTTCTGTGGTTGGGGAAGGTGATTGAGCAGGTGGTGGGCTCTCGGATCCAGGCAGTTTTGGATGACGCAGATTATCTAGATAATCTAGATTATCTATTTCAAACCAGCTTTTGAGCGGACTATGGTGTTGAGACTGCCTTGGTTGGCTTGATAGATGATCTCCAATTGGCAGTTGACAGAGGGAGTGTGCTGATCCATTTGGATCTCTCGGTGGCATCCAATACCATCAACCATGGTATCCTTCTGGATCACCTAAGGAGGGTGGGATTGAGTGGCACTGTTTTACAATAGTTCCGGTCCTACCTCTCTGGTAGATTCCAGATGGCATAACTTGAAGATTGTTGCTCTGCAAAGCAAGAATTAAAGTATGGAGTTTCATAAGGCTACACACTGTCTTCAATGCTCTTTAACATCTACATGAAACCATTGGTCTGGTTTCAGGGTGTTATCAATATGCTGATGACCAGCATATAACCCAGATCTATTTCTCCACATCAACTTCATCAGGAAATGGCATAACTTCCCTAAATGCTTACCTGGAGGTGGCAATGAGCTGGATAACAAACTGAAGTTGAATCCAAATAAGATGGAGGTACTGATTGTGGAGGGGTTGGGATCTGAGAGATGGTTTAGATCTGCCTGTTCGGGATGGGGTTACACTCCCCCTGAAAGATCAGGTAAGTAGCTTGGAAGTGATTCTGGATCTCTCTGGTTTCTCAGGTTGAGGCAGTGGCCAGGAGCGTGATTTATCAGCTTTGGCTGATACGTCAGCTATGTCCATTTCTGGAGCTAAATAATAATGACCTTAAAACAGTGGTCCATATGCTGGTAACTAAGTCCTCAATGGCTTGGGTCCGGTGTACATAAGAGAGTACCTTCTTTGCATTAATCCTCCTGCCTATTAAGATCATCTTCAGAGGTCCAGTTATGGTTGCTGCTGGCTGGTTTGGTGGTGACTCAGCACCAGGCCTTCTCTGTGGTTGTTCCAGGGCTTTGGAATATTCTCCCTGTCAAAATAAGATCATCTCCATCTCTGAGTGCTTTTAGGCAGACCTCAAGACACACCTGTTTCCTCAGACTTTTAACTGAATTTAATTTTAAACTCTTTAATTTGTTTTTAGCTTACAATATTGTTTTTACTTTTTATTCTGTGCAATTTTAACTTTTTATTCTGTTTAATAATAATAATAATAATAATAATAATAATAATAATAATTCAATTTCTATACCGCCCTTCCAAAAATGGCTCAGGGCGGTTTACACAGATAAATAATAATAATAATTATATTTGTTGTGTGTTGAATTCTGTACACTGACTAGAGATGTACATATCAGGGAGTATAAAAAATATGATAGATACATACCAATAGGATTGAATCAGAACTGTTGCAGGGCTGAGTTAAAGCCCCCCCCCCCACTCTACAATCCTGAACTGTGTCAGGGGCAGCCCAGTCAACTCTTATTTCATCAAAACAAGCAAGAATGTTGGTAATACACATGTGCTTAATTTAGTGTTTTATTTGAGCGTTAAAATCATTGCTGGTGGTTCTGTTACTTTGTGTTCCAACTGTTTTAACATACTTGGATGCATATCCTCCCCAACCTTGAATGAATTACTGAGTGCAAGAGTGAATTCCACCTGATCTTGTGCAACTCACTGTCTCTCAGCTTAACCTGCCATACAGGTTGCTGGGAAGGTGCAATGAATTCTGAGCTGCTTGTTGTGTAATGCAACACCTTCCCATGTGTATGAGTTTTATGATTCCTATATAATAGAGGTCAGCTGGTGGCCCACAGGCAGTATCAGGCTTATAGCATTTTATTTGGAAAAGTGGGATACAAATGGTAACTAATAAAGCCAGTTAGAAAAATATTCCATCACTAGCTGAACCAGGTGCAGACCATCTGCGCCTCTAGTCCCCCCTCTTTCTCCCCCCAAGCTCAACCGCCAGTTGCCGCTTTCTCCCGCCCGCTGCTGCTTTCTCCCCCCTCTCCTGCCTGCCAGCCACTGCTTTCTTCTGCCCCTCCCCCCGCCACAACTTTTTTCTTCTTCCCATCTGCCCACCCGCCGCTGCTGGTTTTTTCTCCCCCCCCCCCACCCGCTGCCGCCACTGCCTTCTCCCCCCTTTCCTTCTTCCCCCTCTCCTTCCTCCTCACTTGGCTGGGCCAGGCCGCCTCCATTATTAATGCCGGAACTCTCGCAGCGTGTCGTGAGAGTTCCGCCGCCAAATCTTGGGCACGCATGCCGGCTAAGAGAATTAGATAGATAGATAGATGCTTTGGAAAGTATACCTGTGTCTGCTTCATTCATCTCCAACTGTTAACTAAACTTGTTGCTTTTGCGTAGTGAAGTCAAATGCCAAGGCCAGGTACAGCATTGCTTCTCCTCTGGTGTTAGCCATGGTTAATTTTTAAACCAGGGATGAACACGAGGGTTGTAAACTGGTTTTCAAACCCTGCTTCATGCTCTCTCTAGTTAGCACTAGTGCAGCCACAAAGTTATTTCATAATGAATGCTAACCCTAGAAGGAAGATGGGGATTTGTGAGAAGTAGCTTGCATACCACATACTAAGTGAAGATGTACTAGCATTGCGTCCACATCAGGCAAAACTCTGTTCAGGATTTTTTCTTTGATTTAAAACCAAACTGAACATAAAATGCTTCCTCTTCCCCAGCTCCTTCACTACCTAGCTGCATGTCTGAGAGTCTTGTTCAAATAGTAAATTAATTTAGGTTATAAACACCACACCTAGGTCTCTTACAAGCTGAAACCTTAGAAAAATGGGTATTATCTGAACACACTTCTGCTCTGCGCCACTATGCCCATTTGCTGAAGTCAGGGAAAGCGATTATGTTCTTGTCAGTTTCATTCCTCTGGGGGATATTGACAAGGAGGGAGAGAAACTGGGCATATTTTCCTTATTTGTATTTAGAGGATCCCTGTAGCGAAGCTAGTAATAACTGCATAGCAGAATACATGGACAGGCAGTGTTAATGACATATTTTTTTAAAAGATAAGAGGCATATATAAACATTTCTTTCTAAGAACATGGATAGGAAGCCAGAAGAGATCAGTAATTGTCAACAATTTTTTATATATAATACACACCCACACACACTCTTCAGTTTACTCTAGTTTTTTCCTCAAGAAACATAGTTTCTTTCAGAGCTTGTAACCCAGTTTTAATGGTTTTGATGATTTAACGATTGTACTGCGTGTAACTTCACTAGTATTGCTGCAGGGTGTGTTTTCTGTCAGCATTTGATATGGGCAAATTCACTTGTTTGTCACTGCTTTGATAAACTGGAAAATGCTTATAGTTGCACTAAAAATGTTTTGTTGCAGAGTGATTTCCCCCCACCCACCCAGTCACTCTCTGTCATAGTTTAACAGGCACAGGAGGTAACAGTTATCCTCTTAGAGCATTATCAGCCATGAAGAGAAGACCCCCCCCTCCATTTCTGTACTTAATACTTTAACATTTGAGTGTGCTCATGCAGTAATAATGTAGTGTAATAATACTGTTTACTCCTATTTGTGTCTATCCCATAAAAATATCAATCCATCCTTACAGATGGGGGGGTGGTATTTCTGGAGTGCTCAGTGTAACTCCCCCTCCTATATTAAATTTCATGCGGTGCACATTTGCATGGCACTCAATTATTATTTGGAGTGGGAGGTCTGAGTTGCTCTCACATGACCTAGAATGATATTCCAGTGTTATTGGAGCAGCACAGCAGATGCATGCATTATGGATGGGTCTATGTTACAGCAGCTCCTGCCTCAAGAAAATAACATCAGAACAGGGTCATTAGAAATTCTGTTTCTTAGAACCTACATCTCTCAGCAGTTTGTCCACTGGCTCCCATTGGCAGACATCCTGACTAATGATGTTCAGCTAACTCACCTCCACTGATGGTGAGCTAGGTTTCTACAACTTCTTCTTCCTGAAAAGATCTCTGTGTGACCTAAAAATATGTCCCTGAGGGTCACACATCCCTTAGAGACATATTTGTGGGTGATACAGAGGGCTTCCAAGCGGAGGATAACTCATTGAAATTACACACACACACACACGACTCACTCTCTCTCTCTCTCTCTCTCTCTCTCTCTCTCTCTCTCTCTCTCTCTCTCTCTCTCTCTCTTTCTCCCCCTAGCACCACTGCAGTGTTAGTCTGGAACTCTTCAGAAGCACTGGACCTTCATTGGTCAGGATGTCAGCTGTTGTTTTTTAAGCTTTTCCAGCCAAAAGAATGATGTAATTTGTTGCACAGTCTTTGAATGAGTTTTGTTCTGGGCGTCAGTATTAAGGCAGTGTGTGCAGACCTGCATTCAGAGTGGTGCCTTCCTGATTCAACCTGAGTGGGATCTGAAATGAACTGAGCAGACATCCAAAAACTTGTGAGCATGCGCACACCTTAGAGGGAACAGTGAAATTGACAATCTGACCTTGGTCTTACCGAGAATAACTTATTTACTCTTTAATTCTTTTGGCACTCAAGATGTGTATGATTGTTTTCATAGGGTTTTTATTGTTTTGTGAATTATGAATAAACTTCTTGAAATAGGTGGGGTAAATTGTCAGGTGTTCTCATTATTTGGAAGGAAAGATTTGAACATCCACTCAAGAATGTCAACAAACACCTGCATAAGCAAAAGTGGATATGGAGCCACCTGAGCACATTCTGATTCATGCAATTAAAGCAGTTTACAGAGTTGGTAAGAAAAGAATATCACATACTGAGGTTTGATGTCTCTTTCATGAAGTACAAAAGAGTTTCGATTCTTTCATTTCAAGTTTGGCCTAACCATTGTGTAGTGAGGGAGGTTTAATGAATCATTGTTTAACTTAGATACTGCCAAGTATTTGACTGCAACATAGTCCCAAATGTGTACATAGTACTTTCCTGACAGACCCTTATTTAACTATGATTAATTGGCATTGGATAGTTATTTAATTACTTCAAGAGAAATCTTAAGTACAGTGTGTGTGTTCTGATTAAGTTATTTAATGTAATAACATTCACAGAACTATTCGAGTGAGTACATTCCCTGTAGAACTTAATGTACATTTTACAGGGAAAGTGGGAGTTTGAAAATAACCTAATTTTTTAAAGGACATATGCCCCTTGAAGAGTTGAGCATCCCTTCTGAAACGCGTCTAGTTAGATGTCTAATGACTTTTTTTAAATGAGTGGCAATAATTTATAGACAAGGTGTTAAAAGACCTGTGGCAAAGAGGATTTGTTTGTTTGTTTAATAAATGAATTTGTATACCACCCACTACCAGTCTCTAGGTGGTTTACAACATAAAACAAACCAAGAATAAAACAAACCAAGACTTTAACAGTTAGCATATTAAAACTAGATTAAAATATCCATAAAAACACCAACTAATTAAAAAGCTTGGCTGAAGAGATGTGTCTTTAGTTGTTTCTTAAAAGCCAACAGAGATGGAGCAGCTCTCATTTCAGCAGGAAGTGCATTCCACAACACTGGGGCAACTACAGAGAAGGCATGCCTTTGAGTTCCCATCAAACAAGCTGCCGGTACTATCAGACGAATCTCCCCAAAGCATCTTAATAGGCGTCAGGGTTCATAACAAAGAAGGCGTTCTCTTAAATATTGTGGGCCCAAGCCATTAAGGGCTTTATAGGTAATAATCAGCACTTTGTATTTTGCCTGGAAACCTATTGGTAGCCAGTGTAGCTCTTTTAGAATCGGAGTAATATGGTCTCTACGGGATGTCCCGGAGACCAAGACCAATCTGGCAGCAGCATTCTGCACCAATTGCAGCTTCCGGACTCTATACAAAGGTAGCACATGTCGAATGCATTGTAGTATACAAGCCTGGAGGTTACCAGCATGTGTACCACTGTCTTAAGGTAACTCACTTCCAGGAAAGGGCACAGTTGGTTAACCAGCCGAAGCTGATAGAAAGCATTCCTGGCCCCTCCTCCACCTGAGTTATCGGAGAGAGGGTTGGGTGTAGAAATACTCCCAAATTGCAACCCTATTCCTTCTGGGGGAGTGTAACCCCATCCATAACAGGCAGATCTATCCCATTTCGCAAACTGCGGTTTCCTACGGTGAGCACTTATGTCTTGTTTGGATTGTCTGTTTGTTATCCCTCATCCAGCCCATTACTGCCTTGAGGCAGGCATTTAGGGAAGTTGTGACATTGTTTGATGAAGCTGACATGAGAAATAGATTTGGGTATCATCAGCATACTGATAACACCCTGCACCAAATCCCCTGATGATCTGAAAGTGGATAAACATGATTCTTTTCATGATGCTGTGCATCAGGTTTCAAACTTTGCAAAACGTCACTAGCCCTCGTTGCTACAAAAGCAAACACTCCCATCTTCCACCATCCAAAAATGCATACCCTGCGACCACCTTTTAATTAAGGGACAGAAACCCAGCATGCTTAATCAGCAGATAAGTGACTACGTGGCCTTTCTGCAAATCTTTGTTTCTCTGGAAATATTTTCACACTTGACTTGATCAACTTAGATGTGAAAAGGTATTTGGGTTTCAATGACACATGCGTCATTGTGAATGGTGCACACCCAATTAAATGTCTGGGTTTCCCTGCAGTGAAAATGAAGGTAGAAAGAGAAAATTGCCTATTCTCCCTTCTGAAATGATTGCAAGGAAACCCCTGACATTGGAGTACACTGGTTGTATTTGGAGTTAGATAAATTCCTGTGTAATTAAATGGAATATGGGAGCATGCACCATGCCATGGGATTTTTTGTGATGAAAGCAAACCACCTACACAGTTCTCCTCAAAGTATCTCAAAGAATAGGTAAAAACATGTTGGCAGTCTGAGAATCTGCTCTGACTGTCATGCTGAACTGTGAAAGTTGTTAATGAATAATTAAATGATAGTTGATAAACATTTTGCATAAGTGACTTTTACTACAAGTTTTGCATAAGGTGTTTTTTTTTTTTTAACAAAAATGAACTACCTTACACCTAATTACAGCATATGAAAAATGTTTGTAATTAATTTTTTTAAAAGGTGAGATTGCACTTTGGCACATCACATCATGCTTCTTCCTAGAGATCCTTGTTGTCTTCTTCCTCTAGCTCCCCGTCCTCGGGATCTTCATTCTCCATCATGTTGTCACAAACATCCTCTTGGTTCTGTGTATCTTGAGATGCACAGGAACACGTCGCAGCAGATCAACCCTGCTTTATGACAGCTGCATCTTCCTCCCTGGTATCTGGAAGTAGTGCATCCACACCTCACCAATTGAAGTACAGCTTTTGGAGCTGGGAGTTGATCAGTCATTATTGGTATCTAGACATCCCCTTCCATTTTCCAACTATGTTTTTCAGGTGATGAGATTACACACTTCACAATTGTATCATTATTCCAAATGATTGCTTGATGGTGTCCTCATAGTAGTGCATGGTGTAATACATCTCTTGTAGATGGAAAGCTCTCAGATTGGACTTGTTTCTTGGTGAACAGCCACCACCTTAACCTATCAACCTGTGAGATCTGTGTACGAGGCAAGTAAACCGGACATATAAATTCCTCAAGGGCAGCAAATGTACCATCACTGTGGAGTAAATCATTCCCCAGGTTTGCAAGTGCACTTATAATCCGATCATTAGCATTCTTGAATGCTTTCCAGAAACTTAGTTTGCCTTTTCCTGCAAAACCTCCAGTATTGTCCACTGATATAGCATGTAAGCCAGGCAAAGCAGAAACCTTGCTGGGTCCCAAAGCTTCATATATGGGCAGTAGAGGAATAGTGCGGTACAACTCTTCTTTTCCAGTAACAAAACTATGTCAGTGCATAGTTTTGTGTACTTTCAAAGAGCTAGCACAAAAACATCACTGTCTGGTGAGTGGATGTTGATTCTGGAAGCCCCTTTGTTGCATCAGAAGCAAAAGCTTTGTATCGACTTCTTGCTGATTACTTTGAAGATGTTTCATACCTCTGTGTGTAGCTCTGCATTCACATCCCCATGCCACTACCACATTTTTATGTGCTTTTTCACGTATCTTCTTTGACAAGTGATGTGTTAGTTCCATCTTTGTTTTCACATGTGAAAGAGGCCTCTTCATTATAATTTTGCTATGTTCGTTGTATCCGTGATGTGGTAAGCTATCACCAGTTGTTGCCCTTGTCTTTCATGTTTTGCTGTCTTGAGTGACGTATCTACGTCGTAGTGATCAAATACCCCATGAAGTTCATCATAGTTTCTGTATTTTGATAGAAAATAATCTGTAAAATGTTCAGCAAGCGGGCCACAATTTTTTATGCTGTCCGGCTTACGAGGTGACTGGAGTTCTGCCATCACATCTACAAGTCCCACCTCACATCCAGCTGACTGATTAGGCTCACTATGGATGGCTTCTGTTTTTTCCTTGTTCATGGCTAGTGGCTCTGCATCCTCCTCATCAGGCAATGTGTCTTCCCTAGTGGGTAATTTTTTCCAAAATAGCCATCAGACTGCTTTTGTTTGGGCATTTCATCATTATACCATCAGCAGCAAACATAGACCTTGGTTCAAACAAGAGTTTGTGTTGTCCTGTAGAGTCTTCAAGATTCATTTCTGATCTGGATTTTGTCACCAATCCTATCTTCCTTCAGCTCAATTGTACTATCTCCACCGATCACTTTCTCTCCCCCCCTCCCCGCCCAAACACCCGTGTTTTTAAAAGTATGCATCTTACATTTTCTCATTGGAGCTCACAGGTTGATGTTTCCCTGGTTTATATGCTCAGAAACAAAACATTCAAGTAGCTTCTTACCAATTTCACTTTGCTTACAGGTATCTTATTTGACTTTCTCAAGCATGACTGCCTTTATGGCCAGGTTGAAGGGATCATCACTGTCCTCAGTAAATAGGTTTGTAAAGCTGTGAGGAGTAGCAGTTAGTGCTTCAAAGTTTTGATTTTGCTTGAAGTTGAGTGATCTCAATAATACATGATGGTTGGTTTGTGTAGCAGGTAATATACCAGCCATCTGCTGTGCTTATCCAGCAAGCCTTGCTAATTCTGATGAGATAAGGGAAACTTTGTTCTAGCTTAAGGATTGAGTGTTATGCCTATCAGTCCACCTGCTGCTTTCATTGAATGGTTTATGTGCTCTAATGCATGACCTGCGCCAATAGCACAAAAAGGGACTGTTGAATTCTTATTTATGACCCAGTTTCCATTCAAGAACTCTTAATGGCAAATGCAGTTCAATCTTGGCAAGTGTAAAGTGATGCACATTGGGACGAAAACCCCCAACTTCAAGTATACGCTAATGGGATCTGAGTTGTCAGTGGCTGACCAGGAGAGGGATCTTGGGAACGTGTTGGATAGCTCATTGAAAGTGTCAACTCAATGTGTGGCAGCTGTGGAAAAAGGCCAATTCCATCCTAGGGATCATTAGGAAGGGGATTGAAAATAAAACTGCTAATATTATAATGTAATATAATATTTATACAAAACTATGGTGTGGCCACACTTGAAGTACTGTGTACAATCTTTGTCACCACATCTAAAGAAGGACATTGTAGAACTGGAAAAGGTACAGAAGAGGGCAACCAAGGTGATTGGGGGCCTAGAGCACCCTCTTTATGACTACAACACTTGAGGCTTTTTAGTTTAGAAAAAAACCGACTGCGGAAAGACATGATAGAGGTCTATAAAATCATGCATGGTGTGGAGAAAGTGGTTAGAGAGAAATTCTACACCCTCTCACATAACACTAGAAATGGGTTATCCCATGAAATTGATTGCCAGGAAATTTAGAACCAACAAACGGAAGTACTTTTTCATACAACACATAATCAACCTGTGGAATTGATGTGGTGACAGCCAACAATCTGGATGGCTTTACGAGGGGTTTAGATATCTTTAATGAGGAGAGGTCTATCAACGGCTACTAGTTGGAGAGCTATAGGCCATCTCCAGCCTCAGAGGCAGGATGCCTCTGAGTACCAGTTGCAGGGGAGTAACAGCAGGAGAGAGGGCATGCCCTCAACTCTTGCCTGTGGGCTTCCAGTGGCATCTGGTGGGCCGCTGTGTGAAACAGGATGCTGAACTAGATGGGCCTTGTGCCTCATCCAGCAGGGCTGTTCTTATAAATCTCCTTGTCAGTGTTCATGAGTGATCCTATCTCAGCCAAATAAAGCAGGTTCATCTGTGCATAATTGATCTTGTCATGTGCAAAGAAGATTTGGAGAATGCTTCAAGTGATACTAAATGCAATTCCCAATTACCTGTTCTAACAGAGTGAATGAAAAACAACATTTTCCATTACCACCTGCATGTATTGATGCATCACGTGGCAGAGATTTGCTTGCCATCTTTGAGCAAACTTATTGATCTTTTCTAAAACACTGTGTGATTTGATCATCTTCTCCATGTTTGTGTGTGCTTGAATTAGTTGAGGATTCCCATCAGCATGACTGATCAAGATTTTCAGCTGCAACTGTAATTATTGGCAGTAGATGAGGAAACTCTTCAAAGAAAGCATCTTGTAGAGGTTTTAAAAAAAGCTTTTAGTGTGACAATGTGAGCTTGTACTCCTCTCTTCACATGCTTGCCTTCGATTATCTGCTTTACTATGAGTGGTCCATACAGATTAGCCTCTGTCCAGCATAGGTCAAGTCCACTGTTTTCAATATACTGTAGGCCCCAATAGAATGTAGCCGGGCCATCACTATATGTAGTTCTCCAGGTCAGAGTACAATATTATCCAAATCCCTTTCTTCTATATGCTTAACAATTTTGTCCTTAAGTATGCTTTCCGTCAGTTTACCTGGCACCAAAGTTAAGCTAAATTTAATGCTCAACCCCTAGCGCTTCACACCTCCCCCCAAAAAAGTTTAATCTTGTTTGTCTAAATGGACAAGCGTAAAGTCCATCTTAAACAATAGAGATGGACTCCACTCCCCCCACATTTAGTAGAGTCCCCCTTGAAATGCATTTGGAATATTAAAAGCATAAAAATGGAGTGGGGGTGTACACAAATGGTTCACAGTGACGTGGGCTGCCATGAACTGGACTTCATGGAGCTCAACTGCGAACCAGACCAGCCTTCAGGAACACTGGTCGGTTCATGATTGAATCATCCTGAGCCTGGTCTGTGCCAGACCTGTCCGCTGGTTTGGTAGCTATGCTTATAAAGGGAATCCAGTTAAGTTTCCCCTTTACAAGCAAAGGGGAATCTTTGAAAATGATTCTAAAGGGTGGCTGGGGAGGGTGGGGTGATGAGAGTGCACCTTTAAAAGTAGATGTAAGGGGCTTACCTGTCCGCCAGGTGCCGTGATAGTAGTACCACCTGGCCCAGAATCCAGATCAATGCCAGACCTGTGCCACCACTGCATGGGTGGTCTGCTGGGGCGGGGGGAGAGAATAGAGCCACACATGCACTGGGTGTGGGCCAGGGGATGGGCAGGCCTCAGAGTGGCAGTACCACTACCTCAGATACCACTTACAAGTGGCCTGACCGGTAAGCCTTTTAAAGGTGTGCTCTCACCGCCCCCCTGGCTACCCTTTAGAAGCCTTTTCAAGTATTCCCCTTTGCTTGTAAGGATTCCCCTTTGCTGAGCTTGTTTGATCAAACAGACCAGGCCGGCCAGTTCAACCAAACCAATTTGCAGACCTGTCAATCGGTCCAAATTTGGACCGAACTGCAAAAAATGGTCCTTAAAAAGGAGAGGGCATAAGCAAGCAGATGGACTCTGGATAGGAGCAAACTTGGTGTGGATGAACCCTTCATATTCAAAGTCTGGTGTGAATTAACCTTTTCACTGTGTTTTTATTTCAAGTATCTTAAAATAGGCTTCTATTCCACATTTGGTTTTTCTATTAATAGACTGGTTATTTTGTTTTCATTACTGTGGCAGACCGGGTGATACAAATGCAATATCTGTGCAGAGAATCTTCTCATTGATTGCGATCCAAAGGGCTATCATTGAGGTCCCCACACTTTGAAAAGTTGCTCCAAAAGAGTAGGTTGCTCCAGAGAGGCATTTGATGTAGTGCATGGGGGCACTACAGCTGAAAAGGGAAACTGGCAGCTCTTCCAAGTTTGTCCTGTGCTGCCATAGGCTTGCACAAGGGTGGGTTGTTGTTGTTTTTAATTCTTGCCGAGGTCTTTGTTATTTGCTCTGTGCTTACAAAATGTTGGCTTTCTTGCCTTGAGCAAAACAATTTTGGTGTCAGTTAAACCTTCTCTGGGGTATAGCTCTCCAAAAGGTGTATCAGTGGCATCCCTGCAGCTTTCATTTTTTAATCGTGTTCATGTACTGACGTTTTCCAAGTCATATGCTTCCACTTTATTGTCATCCAGAATTAACATGTGAATTAGGGTTAGGCAGATTAAAAGATGCTTTCACCTTTATATACAAAATTCCTTTATATTTATGTTGCCGGGGGTGGGGGGGACAGAATTTTCCTCACTCTAAATCAATTAAGAGAGAATTTTTGCTCCCCTACGAGAAGCTCTGGCAAAATACTCTTTAGAACACTGCATTACTTAACAGAACATTACAAGGCAGGCATGAAAGCTACAGTTTGTTGGAGTTGATTAGCAACTTGATTACCCATGAGAACTAAGTAGTTATTTTAAAATGAATATTGCATATAAATAATCTTCCTTGTGGAATGATTAGTGTAGCTATTGGCTAAGCTGATGCTAGCTTGGCTCTGAAATGAAATTATATTATTTTGGCACTTGTTAGCAGTTGTCATAACTTTAGATGTTACTTGTGTGTGCGCTTTGGGTTAGAGAGCCAAGACGGTGCTTTTACTTTGCTTATCTCATAAACCTTATTTATTCTGTGCTTTGAAAAGTTTATGGAGAGGGGCAAGTTACAAGCCTCTGAAGTGTTTGAGGGGGAAAAATCGCTCTTCAAAAACTCCTCAAGCAACCTTTGGGGAATGAGACAGGGACTTGGGAGAAAATTGGAGACAAAGCTTGAGATGCTCTCTGGATTGAGACTTCAAAGAATAAAACTGCTTTGTGACATAGTTTTCTGAACACTTCATTACTATGTTTGTGTCTGCCCTTCAGGCCCCGCAGGCCCTGTATCATACAAATTACAAACTGAAACTGTATTCTCAAGTAGTTGTGAGTAACCATGTTGGCTTGTACAATCTGGGCAAGCAAATAGGATTCATTGGCACAAGGCAGATATTTTGTAGAGTTCATGGCGTTTCAGCCTATCGTGTCAGCATAAACTGTTCAGTCCCTACATACCTTTTAGATGTAGCCTGGATAAATAAACAAACTTTATTTGTTAGCCACCTCCATAACAAATTGTTCACTGGGCGGCTCACAACAGAGGATTAAAACATACAATAAAAGACATCACACATTAAACCATAACAGACAAAAAAGGTAAAAAGCAAATGCAAAATACAATGGAAAAAACCAGCTTAAAAACTCATTTTAAAAAATATCAGAACAAATCTGAAAGCTCAGATTTAAAAACTCAAATTTAAAAGGCCTGTGTGAACAAAAAGGTCTTTACCTGGCATCTAAAATAACAAAGTGATGAAGCCCGGCAAACCTCATTGGAGAGGCTGTTCTATAAATGGGGTGTAACCACTGAAAATGACCTCTCCCTGGTAGCCACCCACCTCACTTGGTTTGGCAGGGGCACCCGGAGGAGGATCTCTGAAGAAGATCTTATGATATGGGTAGGGACGCATGGGGCAAGGCGCTCTCTCAGGTACCCTCAGGTACTCTCAATACATTATTGTTATTGTGGAGGTAACATCCCGTTTGACTACCACAACACATTATACAGTGAGCTGCCTTAAAGGCTCCTTGAAAACTATATATGGTTCAAAGCAAAGCATCTAGACTGCTGATGGAGATTTTCTAGTTGGAACACATGCATACTTGCCTGTGCCTTCAGAGGATCTTCACCAGGCACCTTACCATTTTTTATTTTATTTTATTTTATTTTATTTTATTTTATTTTATTTTATATTTATTTGATTGATTGATTGATTTCTATTCCGCTTTTCCAGAAGTGGCTCAGGGCGGTTTACATTAGAGGTTAGTTGGAGATGGAACCGCCTCTGCAGTGGCCCACTGGTTGTGGCATCCCTGGTTATGAAATCTACATGCCTGACACCTCTTCTGACTTTTTTTTGGCAAAATATCAAGACAATTTTATTCTCTTAAGCTTTTTAAATTGCTGGTTTTATTCTTTGCTTCTAGTTTTGGTGCCTTTACTACTGTTTTATTATGAGGATTTGATTAGAGATTAATACTGTTGTTATCAGTTGGTTAATTTCATGTTTTTTGTTATCTGCCTTGACAGTTTTAAATTGAAAAGAGGAGTATTTAAATATTTTAAACAGATCAGTTGTTCAAAGGGAAGAAGTCAAGCATCCTACTCAGCATGCTTGAAGTAACTCTGGTTTCCAGACTATGGCCCCTAATCTTGAAAACGTTAGTCAAATTTAAGTCCCATTGAAGTTAATGGGAGAACTGAATTGCAACTAACTTCAATCTATTTGATTTCATTGAGATTTAAGCTCAATTAAGACCCTACTAATTGAGCAAAGAGGCACCTTTTAAAAGTGGTGACTTTCTTGCATTTAGCAGGGGGAGAGCAACTGTTCCTGTCTAAGCCCATCACCGCATCAGTGGTTATTGCTGGGGTGCACTTTGTGTTTTTTTATATTGTGAGGTCTTTGGAGACAGGGAAGCAATGAATTAATTAATTAGTTTTTCTATGTAAACCACTTTGACAACTTTTGTTGAAAAGTGTTATATTTATATATTTGGGGTGTGTGTGTATGTATGTATGTATGTATGTATGTATGTATCTCTCTCTCTTAGTCAATTAACTTCTTCTCCGAATTTGGATCTATACCCTTGCTGACCTCACACTGTAGTTTCTCTAACAGTGGTATTACAAAGCCTAAGAGTATTCCAGAAGTAATATTGTGGTTAAGTGTGTTTTACCCCACAGGGAACTCTCTGTGTGTGTGTGTGTGTGTGTGTGTGTGTGTGTGTGAACAACATCATCATATTATTATTTCTTGTTTACACAGTCAGACAGGTGTTATTGACTGGTTTGTTTTATCCAGACATCGAGTCCTTCCCAAGGACCTGGGATGGCTGAATTTTATTGTCAATTGTTATAGATATCGTCACAGAATATAGGCTGTTCCCAGTAAAGCTGCTTTTTGTAATTGGCTGATGGTGATTTCTGTGGCCCCTATGGTGTTGCGGTGCTCTTCAAGGTCTTTTGGAACTGTACCCAGGGCGCCAATTACCACTGGGATTATTTTGGTCTTTTTCTGCCACAGCCTTTCCATTTCAATTTGTAGATCTTTGTATCTGGTGATTTTTTCCATTTCTTTTTCTTCTATTCTGCTATCCACTGGTATTGCTATGTCGATTATTTTGACTTGTTTTTCTTTCTTCTCAACTACAGTTATATCTGGTGTATTGTGTGGCAGATGTTTGTCTGTTTGTAGTCGGAAGTCCCATAATATTTTTACATCTTCATTTTCTTCAACTTTTTCAATTTTATGGTCCCACCAATGTTTGGCTACAGGTAGCTTGTATTTTTTGCAGATGTTCCAGTGTATCATCCCTGCTACTTTGTCATGCCTTTGTTTGTAGTCAGTCTGTGCGATCTTTTTACAACAGCTGATTAGGTGGTCCACGGTTTCATCTGCTTCTTTACAAAGGCGGCATTTGCTGTTTGTTGTTGATTTTTCGACTTTTGCTCTTATTGCATTTGTTCTTAGTGCCTGTTCTTGTGCAGCCAGTATTAAAGCCTCTGTTTCTTTCTTCAAGTTGCCATTCTTAAGCCATTGCCAGGTCTTGGTGATGTCTGATTTTCCACTTATATTGTGCAAATATTGACCATGCAGTGGCTCATTTTTCCATTTTTCTGCTCGGTTCTTGACTTGTTCTTTCTTGTAGGCCTGCTTTGTTTCATTGGTGTTGAATAGTTTCGCATTATTGACCATTTGAAGTGCATCTTCTTCACAAGGCCTCTTTTCTCCTCCTCTACTGTTTGATGGACTTGCAGCATTCCTCTTACACCTGAGCTGCAAGGGAGGTATAGCCTATCGACATCACTGCGGGGGTGCAGAGCATGATTGATGGTCATGATTTTCCTGGTCTTACGATCTAGCGTCTCAAGTTCTGCCTGGGTCTAGTCTATTATTCCTGCAATGTATCTGATAACAGGTATAGCCCAGGTGTTTATGGCTTGTATGGTGTTCCCGCCATTGAGTTTGGACTTGAGGATTTTTCTAACTCTCCTGATGTATTCACTTCCAATTTTTCTTTTAACTTCAGTGTGTGCGATGTTATCAGCCTGGAGAATGCCCAAGTATTTGTAAGGTTCTTTCTCTTCCAGATTCTTGATCTTGCTTCCATTGGGCAGTTCTATTCCTTCTGTTTTTGTTGTTTTCCCTCTGTTCATTATTAATGCAGCACACTTGTTTAGTCCAAACTCCATTGCTATATCGCTACTGAATATACGGACAGTGTTTAGCAGTGATTCGATTACTACTTCTTCTTCTTCTTCTTCTTCTTCTTCTTCTTCTTCTTCTTCTTCTTATTATTATTATTATTATTATTATTATTATTATTATTATTATTGAATTACTGGTTTGTATCTCTGAAACTAGCCTCTGCGACACCAGCCTCTCAGTTCAGATTTAGGTGCCATCATTTCAGCCAGGAGCGAAGACAGAATATTTCTTCAACTGTAGACAATTCAGCTTTTGTCATTACAAAGTGCCTACCTGATAGAGAACATGTAAGCAATCACAATCCCCAGTCTCCCCATCTATTGGCCTGGCTCAGCCCCTGATGTCAATGCCAGCATCAGGAGACAGTGCCAGCCTTGCCTCCTTCATGTACGCTGGCCTTCGCATCTCCCAGCTTCCTAATCTTCTGAATTGTCAAGCTTTTAAACTGCAGATGGTGGGAAGGCGACTCAATGAGAATTGAGCATCTAGCTTTTGCTAGATGGAAGCTTTCCCTCTTGCTCTCTTTCCCTCCCCCTCTCTTTCCCTCCCCACACCTTCTGCTTACAGGCATCCATCTAGTGAACCTAGAAGCTCAATTCTTGCTGAATTGACTCGTTCGCTGCTGCCTCACTGCCAATTTTCAGTTTAAAAGCCCAGCAGAAGGTCAGGCAGTCAGATGTGGAAGGGCAACATGCATGAGTGAGGTAGGGCTGCAGATTGACAGTAAGGTGTCAACAAGGAAGGTGACTCAGTGAGAATGGAACTTATAGCATCACTAGATGTACACCTGTAGGTGAAAGTTTGGCAGTGGGGAGAGAAAGCAAAAGGGGAACTGTCCATCTAGCAAAGCCTGAAGCTCCATTATCACCAATTCGCCTCCCCACCAATCTGTAGTTGAAAAGTCTGTCTGCCTGGAGATTAGGTAACCGAGAGATGCGGGGGCGGGGGGCAGTGTGTGCAAGGGAGGTGGGGCTGGCAACAGCCCTTGACACTGGCTCTGACGTCAGGGGGCTGGTTTAGCAGAATCTTCTGGGAGCAGCGGCAGGGAGATGAGGAGACAGGAAACATAGGGTAGGAATAAATGGACAGTTCTCTAAATGGAGGGAAGTTAAAAGTTGGATTCCTCAGGGATCTGTACTGGGACCAGTGCTCTTTAACTTGTTCATAAATTATCTAGAAGTTGGGGTAAACAGTGAGGTGGTCAGACTTGCAGATGACACCAAACTATTTATGGTAGTGAAATACAAAAGAGAAAGCGAGAAGCTCTAAAAGGATCTCTCCAAACTGGGGGAGTGGGCAACAAAATGGCAAATGCGGTTCATTGTTAGCAAGTGTAAAGTGATGCATACTGGGGCAACCCTCCCCCCCCCTCCCAATTTCACATATATGCTGATGGGGTCTGAGCTGTTAGTGACTGACCAGGATAGGGATCTTGGGGTTGTGGTGGACAGCTCATTGAAAGTGTTGACTCAATGTGCGGCAGCTGCGGGGGGGAAACCAGTTCCATGCTAGGGATCATTAGGAAGGTGATTGAAAACAAAAATCCTAATATTATAATGCCCTTATACTGTAATAAAATTGATGATGATGATGATGCCCTTATACAAAATTATGGTGTGGCCACATTTGGAGTACTGTGTATAGTTCTGGTCGTCATATCTTAAGAAGGATATTGTAGAACTGGAAAAAGTGCAGAAGAGGGCAACCAAGATGATTAGTGGTCTGGAGCACCTTCTACAACACCTGGGGCTTTTTAGTTTAGACGACCAAGGGGAGACATTATAGATGTCTAAAAAGTCATGCATGGTGTGAAGAAAGTTGATAGAAATTTTTCTCCTTCTTGCGTAACACTAGAACCAGGGGTCATCCCATGAAACTGATTGCCAAGAAATTTAGAACCAACAGAAGGAAGTACTTTTGCACATAACACATAACCAACCTATAGAATTCTCTGCCACAAGATGTCGTGGCAACCGACAGCCTGGGTGGCTTTAAGAGGGATTTAGACCTCTCCTCATGGAGGAGAGGTCTATCAATGGCTTCTAGTCTGGTGGCTTTAGGCCACCTCCACCCTCAGAGTCAAGATGCCACTTAATACCAGTTGCAGGGGAGCAACAGTAGGAGACAGGGCAAGTCCTCACTGCCTTCCCAGAGGCATCTGGTGGGACACTGTGTGAAACAGGATGCTGGACTAGATAGGCCTTGGGCCTGATCCAGCAGGCCTTTTATTGTGTTCTTATGACACCCACAGGCAGTGTGGTGTGCCTGCACTTGCAGTCCCATGGCACAGGTCCCACCCGAGGCCATCGCCTCACCTCACTGATTGTATGGGTGTTCACAGAACTGTCTGGCCTGGTTCGGTTCGAGGCCAGACCAGCCTCGAATGGAACCGGGACAGTTCGGTCCGGCCTCCATTGAAACCGCCCCCCCCCAGTCCGGGGTGTGTTTGTCTCCACGGATTTTTTATTTTTTATTTTTAAAATTAGTGATAAATACCTGTAGCTGCGCGCATGCGCAAATGCCCTCTGCGAGGCCTGGCACGGCCTCCGGCCTCGCAGAGGGCATTTGCGTATGCGAGGTGGAGGCCAAAATGGCCACCACTCACCTTTATGGAGGCCACAAAGGGCCAAAAATACTACATTTACCCAGCCACGGTGGTGATGAGGGAGGCTGGCAGGGGGAGGGGGAACCCTCACTGACCCCCCCCCCGTGGCCTACAGCAAGCCCCCTGAAGGGGCTGCAGGTATTTAACACTAATTTTAAAAATTAAAAAAAAATTGCAGATCTGTCCGGCAGTTCGATTCTGGTCCGGACAGAACCTGGGCGGGGGGGCAGGGTTCAGTTCAATCCCAAACCTCCAGACCGAACCTGGACCGGTTCGCACATCCCTAACTGATTGCCTAGAAATGCTGGTGGATGCATAGTAGCTATGCCTGGAAAAAGCATCTTAAAGGCTTTTCTTTTAAACAACATAGAAATAAACAATATTGGGTGTAGGCCAGAGCTTCTGAATAACTCAAAATATTCATTCATTCATTCATTCATTCGATTTCTATACCGCCCTTCCAAAAATGGCTCAGAGCAGTTTACACAAAGAAATAACAAACAAATAAGCTACTAAACCAGACCCCTGACGACCGAGCCAGTGTCAAGGGCTGATGCCAGCCCCACCTCCTTTGCACACACTGTCCCCCCGCCCCCGCATCTCTCAGTTTCCTAATCTCCGGGCAGGCAGACTTTTCAACTACAGATTGGTGGGGAGGCGAATTGGTGATAATGGAGCTTCAGGCTTTGCTAGATGGACAGTTTCTCTTTTGCTTTCTCTCCCCACTGCCGGACTTTCACCTCAAGGTGTACATCTAGTGATGCTATTTATTACGTATTTATTTTATAAGACCAAAGTACATAGGGACTTCCTTAATCAATATATCAGAAGAAGTTTGATAATAGTTTGGGAAAGAAATAAGAAATACTTAGAAAACAAGGTACTTCTGTGGTTATCCCCGCTAGAAGCTGTTGTGTGCAAAGAAGTGAATATGAAAACCAGATGGCCGACATATAATGAAGTGTTGAATAAGTGTGATAATAAATGGGAACTGAAAAAGGAGGAAGAACTAAAAGATAGAGTGACCAACTGGTTTCAATATTATCAGCTAAATGAGGTTTTAAAAAAAGATTCAAAAATAGGCTTCGAAGAACAGAGATCAAAATTTGAAATAGAGTTATGTGAAAGTGATTAGCAAAACTAGTTACCAAAATGTACAACTTGTTATTACGTGAAGAGACAAGAGATGAAGTGGTAAAATCAACAATGGTAAAATGGGCACAAGATGTAGGTCATAATATTAACTTAGAGGCCTGGGAGAAGTTATGGAAGAAAGATCTTAAATTTACAGCGTGTTATAATGTAAAAGAAAATTCAATTAAAAATGATGTACAGGTGGTATTTAACACCTAAGAAACTAGCTTTAATGCATAAAAATATATCAAATAAGTGCTGGAAATGTAAAGATAGCGAGGGGTCCTTCTGTCACGTGGTGGTCCTGCAGAGAGGTAAAGAGGTTTTAGGATATGATTTATGATGAACTTAAAAAGATTTTTAAATGTGTATTTCATAAGAGACCTGAATCCTTTCTGTTGGGCAAATTAATGAAGAAATCTCGAAAGAAAATAGAAATTTATCCCTATATCTTAATTCCAGCAAAAGAAGAATGGCTGATGAAGGCATATGAATATGCAGAAATGGCAAAACTTACTGTATTAGTAAGAGATAGTCACATTGGAAGATTGGAAACCCTTTTTGTGGTATATGAAAAACAATGTGAATTTGGATTTATTAACGGGGGTTGAAATGTAAAAATAACAGTTGGGGAATTTGTTATAGTAATGAAATTAATAGATTACTATGGTGATGAAAACGAGGATTAGGACATAATAACCAGATATGTAAATACTAAGAAAATATTTACATGAGAGCAAATATGGATGTTGCAGTATAACTGTGTTGAAAGATGAACGGGAAGTCACATTGATATGTAGAAAACTAATAAAAATAAAGTGCAAAAAAAACCCCAGCTCTCACACTGAGGAGAGCTGGTCTTGTGGTAGCAAGCTTGACTTGTCCCTATAGCTAAGCAGGGTCTGCCCTGGTTGCATATGAATGGGAGACTTGATGTGTGAGCACTGCAAGATATTCCCCTCAGGGGATGAAGCCACTCTGGGAAGAGCAGAAGGTTTCAAGTTCCCTCTCTGGCTTCTCCAAGATAGGGCTGAGAGAGATTCCTGCCTGCAACCTTGGAGAAGCCGCTGCCAGTCTGTGAAGACAATACTGAGCTAGATAGACCAATGGTCTGACTCAGTATATGGCAGTTTCCTATGCTCCTATCCTCTTCCAGGCCAGCTTTACACACGTTTGTCTTGAGGTGTGCAGGGATGCCTGGCATGCATACAAGCCTCAGGTGTACCTGCATAACCTGGTATGCAAGCATCAGGTGTACCTCAAACTGAAGTGAAATCTGTACCCATCCACCTGCCTAATGACTATATCTTAATTTCTTCAGGACTGCTATCCAAACGTGAAAGCATACGTACAGCTAGTTGGATTCACTTCTCTTCTCTCACACACAGGCATCCATCCATAAGGGGTGTGTGTGTGTGTGTGTGTGTGTGTGTGTGTGTTTATTTATTTATTTATTTGAAGCTATTTTGCCACAATGAGTTTTAATGAATATGCAGATAGCACAAGAAAGATTAGGAAATCTGGTTACGACAGTGGAGCCCAATCTCTGTTTGCATAGCTGTGGAACCAGTAGGACAAAGAGATCAAAGAGAAGCCAACAAATGTATATTAAGTGATTTGAATATGCATCTAGACTGTTTTGTCACATAATTTTATAGCCTTTTAATCTAACCTTTTAATCTTGGGTAAATTGAATATGGAAATTTAAGACCCCACCAGTTCAAGATTATCCTTTCTTTGCGTTATGGAAATACATTAAACCTAGATCCATTAAGCGGAGGCATTCCAGGAAGCAACTTGAAATGAAACTAAACTAGGGCAGAAAGAGAAGACAAGTCTGAAAGGAGAAAACTGTGTGGATAAGAGTGGGAAGCAGAGGCGAGGGTACAGTGCTTAGAGCTGATGTGAAAACTAGCAAACATTGACCATTGCTGAGAGTTTAGCTGATGGAGCCCCCACATCTGCATGCTTTTCTTGTGTTTCCATAAGGACTGGAGATTCCAAAAAATATAGAATACCACTTATCAATATGTGCATTTAACCACATCGTAAACTCGGGGACTCCAATATTCTGCCAAGTGGTGAGAATTTTACCAATACACACCACCAAAAATCCAGGAAAGCAGGCTACTAAAATAATTCCCTATGGCAAGTTGTTAGTGACAACTAGCTTATCATATGGTTACATGCACACTGTTATGAGCTACCATTTGGTAAATGGTAGTTTGTATTCATGCTTTACTTAAATAAAAACTGAAATGGGTTTTTTGAAAAGCATTGATAGACCGTATCAGTAGTCTCTGGTGAGGTATACTTTTTAAAAATCTGGATATGAAGTCTTTGCTTTATGCTATGAAAGATAGACAACCTGTTGCAGACTTGAGCCTGGAGGTTGTGTCCACATAATCAGTTCTAGGTGATCAAAAGTACAGCAACAACCAGTTCATGGACGTAAGTAACACTGAAGCAGTACCTCATAAACTGCTACTGGAACATGGTGATTCCTAGTCTTATGCAACATGATTTGGCACTACCAAAATATCATTTTCCTGAAAAACATCCTGCAATCGTGAATTTGCACACATTTTGTATTTTGAGACATCAACCTCTTTTGATGAATTCAGAACTTTGATGAAAACTAACATTTTGAATATGTGATTTACTCTAAGTGTGGCTAATTTGGACATTTTGATCAAATCAGCTATTTACTTCCATGTGCCCATGTAACCTTTTGAAGGAGCAGAGTTGAAGCTGGATCTTTTGAACATGGCACATTATTTTATGTATAAAGAGAAACTATAGAGCAAGAATAGTAAAAGGTCACACCCACTTTTAAAATACCTCTATGGAACAGCAGTGGTGAAAAATCAGTCAGGGTAGAAATACATTTTAACCAGTTTGTTCTCTTCCTCCTGAACTTTTAACATATCAAGGCATATTGACAGTATATTTCTTGACGTCACAGCTATCCCAAAGCTGCTCTGCACACCTTAGGACTAGTCTCAAAAACTTACACATGGCATATCAAAGCAATTTACCTACACCTTGATCAGACCATGGAGGGGCAGTTTGAAGTTTCCACAATAATAAGATCACAAAGCCAGCGGGGTATAAGCAGAAGGGAAATGGAACATTCCCCTTTCACTCTAAAAACAAAGTTTGATTGCATATGGGCCTGCATTGCCAATTGTGTTTTGTTTTCTTAAATAGTTAAACATACACCCCACTTCTTTTCAAAGAAGCCAAAGTGGCTTAAAGATTCAAGTTCCAGCCTACAAGTAGCAGCTGCAAAATCAATTTCCTTAAATCAAGCAGTAAGTCGAGTGCTACATAATATAAACTTGTCACAGAAGGACAAATCACAGAGCTACAGAGGTACAATAAACACAAACACTTAGGATATTTTTCAAATCTGGCAATAGGGATGTGCCCGGACCAGTCCGGACCTGGGTGGTTCGGTTTGGGGGGGGGGATTGCTTTAAGAGAGGGGGGACTTACTTACCCCTCCCACCGCTTACCTGCTCTGGCGCCCGTAATTTTAGTAGTAATTGAGGCGGAAGGATACCTCCCTGCCGCCCCTTCCTCGCTTTCGCTATGAAAAGCTCCCAGGTGTCCTCTGCGTGTGCGCACGTCACAGAGACGTGAAGCGTGCGCATGTTGTGCGCGCGCAGAGGACTCCTGGGAGCTTTTCATAGTGAAAGTGGGGAAGTGGCGGCAGGGAGGTATCCTGCTGCCCCAATTACTACTAAAATTATGGGCGTCAGAGCAGGAAAGCGGTGGGAGGGGTAAGTAAACCCTCCCCCCACTCTTAAAGCAACCCCCACCCCAGTTCCGGACCGCAGTTTGGCGGTTCCGTGCACCCCCCTATCTGGCAACAGTGTAATACTCAGAATATGAAAGAGGCTCCAAAATGAATAATCAATTTAATCAATTGGTTCAAATTTGATCAATTTAATCAGTAATCAATGAATATGAATTTAGGCTACAAAATGAATCATCAAGTGAAGCAATAGTTCTCCAAGCAGTTATATTGGTGGAATTTCCACTGAAGTTGTTGAGCAGCTGTGCACCACAGCATTATTGGGCTCACAGCAAATTTATCACAGCAAATGTTCTGGGAGAAGATCTAGCTCACTTTGTACAGCTTTCTGAAATATAAGATGCCAGAGCTATCTGATAATGTTATGGGGGCCCAATGGCAAGATCTGGGGATATATGATTCCGCCACCTCACAGTAGGTATAGATTTGGTCAGTGCATTGATGGATGATCATCTGTGAACTTTGTGTAATATATGCTGTGTTGAGCTCCATGATAGAAGAAAGGTGGGATATAAATATCGAGTGTTACATAATATAAACTTGTCACAGAAGGACACCTTTCTATTGGTAACTCTTCCTATTGGTAACTCTTCCTATTGTTGCATAACACACAATAATGCATTGCCAAAAATCTGTGTATAATTGTTTGCCATTGTCCAAAACTTCTTTCATTCTAATTTTTTTTAAAAGTTGACACTGTACAATCCTTTCTTAATTTTAAGTAGTCTTTTAGTAGGTTTTTAAAAAGAGTATGTTATTAGCCATCATAGGAATAGAAAGATTAAAGTCTCTTTATCAGAAATGTTATTCAAGTAGAAGAATGTGAATGCCTCTGTGATGACAGATTAGTTATTAGCTGTACCAAAAGTTCAGAGTGGTTGGATGTTTGTGTATTCTTTTCAGAAAGAACATCCTGCACTACCAAAATGAGCAGAAATTTGATTTCAGCATCATCTGTAGCTTCAGATGGTACCGCATACAGATTTGCTGTCTTCCCGATGTGGAAATCTAATTTGAATTAGACTGCAATCACATACACTCTTGCTGAGGAGCAAGATCTACTGAAATCTGGGTCAAGATGCATAGGATTGTGCTGTTAGCTAAAGCTAGATCAAGTTAGCTAAAATTATGAAGGGTCCAGAGACATGGTGTGGTCTGGTCTGGGCACAGTTTTGATTCTAGTTGTCTCGTAATGCATTGGTATGGGATAAGTGGAACTCTTGCTAAGTCCACCCACCCACCCTTGTCTCATTAATATGGCCTGTAAGAACCATTGTGAACTCTAGCATACTTTAAACATTATTTGTAATAATCTGTGAAACCCCTGAATGTGCTTAAAAAACCCAATTTATTTGATGGAGATGTGCTTTTGGAAAGCAAAACTTACAAGGTTTTCAGACCTAGCCATCCAGACCTTTGGTGGAGCAGTGCACCATCAGATCCCTTACCTGAATGCAGCTCTGCTTTGTTTCACAGTGGGAGCTTCTGCCAATGGAGCAATGCCCCACTAAAGGTCTGACTGCTGCCCATTATATTTGGCCCCAAATAGATACTTTTGTTTAAACTTGAAGTGTCCGCTATTTTCTTCTTCTGTGATTGATTGGTTGGCCAAACTGAACTGCAGTAAAACAGTGTCTGTAAATATTTGTATTTCTGAATTGGAGAACAAAGCCACACCGCTGATGAAATCCTTCAATGTCTTTCAAATCATGTTTTTATAGGAAGAATTCTAAACCGTTTCTCCAAAGATATTGGCCACCTGGATGATTTACTTCCTTTAACATTTCTGGATTTTACACAGGTAATCCCAGTGGAAACTGTTGAAGAATTTGATATTGTCTGGGGTTGGGGTTTGATGATATGTGTGTCGTTTTGTCAGGGTTTCCTCTGGGTTTATTAAAAGGCCCTGTTTAAGAAGGGTGTTGTCAAAAACTGAGTGCGGGGGGGGGGGAGATGAGTAATAGCTGGCAGGTAGGAGTGGCTCCCTGCAGCTTACCATTATGTCAAGGTTTCAGTACATAGTAGCTACATGCTTGGTAAGTTGCACCTAGTTTGCCTTCGAGTCATTTGGCAAGCCTGTTGCAGTGTTATGAAATATGTCCACAGTAAAGAAACAATCAACTCACATGAAAAGATAGCACTGATTAACCTAATTATGCATGTACTTTCTCAAAGAAGCCAATGTTTACCATACTGTTTTGGATTAAAACAGGTGTGGCTATTTACAAAGAAGAGATTAGCAATAATAGGGCTGAAAATAATAGCTGTAATGAGAACAAAAGAAATAAGTTGTTCTAAATACAAAAAAAGTTGTCTAAGCACAGATGATGTTAGTATCAGTGAAGTAGTAAAAGCTTAATTTGTGGTAATGCATTGGCTTTTCAGTAGATTCCCAACTAATACACTTTTCAAGAAGCAATGGAGTAATCAGCATATTTTTATTTTGCAAATTTCAGTGCTACCCTTTTTCCAAGGATATCAGAATGCTGCACGAGATCAAAACATTAAAAGACCATTGTATCATAAAAACAACAGTAAAACTAAAATGAAAACCATCAAAATATGTTCATCAACCATTGTAGGTTGTGATATGACCTTGTTTAGGTACCCTCCCGCTGTTGTATCAGGATCTTCCCATAGCCTGAACCTGCATTCATACATTACCTGAGGCAGGCTCTTTGGTGTGGTGAAGAGTGGGTGTACCACCTCCCATCCAGCATATAGATGACGATGAATGAAGCAGTTGCTTTACTGATTCCCATTCTTGTGATCCCCCTCCACCACTGCTTTTTTTAAAAAAGAGGGAAAACTGCATTAATTGGCTTCCTTTACCACTAGGCATTAGCATGTAAGGTCATCCATGTGGTGAATGGGCAGGAATCTCTGTATGAAGAGAGTTGTGCTTCAGAAAACACATGAACCAGGGTATTTTGTTTTCTGTGCTTATATTCCTCTTATACCAGAGCTTCTCAAAAGTAGTCCTTGCCTAAATCAAGAATGAACTCTTTACACTATATGCCCCAAATGCTCACTATATGACTCAGCCTTCCATCCTTCCGAGGTTGGTAAAATGAGTACCCAGAATGTTGGGGGCAATATGCTAAAATCATTGTAAACCGCTTAGAGAGCTCCGGCTATAGAGCGGTATATAAATGTTATTGCTATTGCTATTGCTATATCCATGAACAGTAAAGGTTGCCCCAATGAACTTCAGCATCTATCTATATTATTAATTCTCCAAGACGGGCCATGTGTGGGGACGTGGTAGAAAGGAGTTGATTGGCTGACAGAGTTTGCAAGCAGAAGCACCTGATTGGGCAGTGGGGATTCCATATGCAGATAGGGAGGAGGAGCCTGTGATGGTTAAGGTCAGTTGGAATGCAACTGTTACGAGCAGCCATGGTGGTGGTGGTAGCAGCGAGGAATGGCCCGGTCAACCACCGCTGCTGCTCCTGGGGGGAGGGTGGGGAGGTCTCTGGGAATAGGGGGCTGTAGCTTGGCCAATACGTGGCAGCAATGCTTACAGCCACGACCAAGAAGGGGAGCGAGCGAGAACGCTGTGGGGGCGGGGAGCGAGCGATAGCTCTGTGGGGGGAGGGAGGGAGCGAGAGCTCTGCGGGGGCTTAGCGAGAGCTCTGTGGGGGGAGTAAGCAAGAGCGCTGTGGGGGGGAGCGAGCGAGAACGCTGCGGGGGGATGCCACAGGCTCAGTGCACAACTGCACAGATACTCTGTGCGGGGTCAGCTAGTTGATAATGAATATGGAAAAGGTGCATTTGTCCCACATAGCTGACAATGTTGTACCAATGCAACAGGCATGATCACTGTTTAATTCTGTGATCATTAAAGTGAATGTTCATCTACACTATGATACATTATCATCCACATATAATATTGCATTACATTCCTATATCGAGTAGGTCTTTATCTGATTCAGTAACAGCTGACTTAAACCAGATTAATTTGTTAAGTTTTATCGAGGTTTTAAAAAAGTACTATCTACTCAGTTAAAACAGTTACTCCTTTTTAAAAAAAGGATCCTCCCCCCGCCGCCTTTTTTTTTTTTTTTTAAGAAGACTAATCTTTTCACTAGTAGAGACAGAAAAACTACAAAGTTTCCTGGTGTTTTTTGTCCTGCTTTTCAAGGGCTGCTTTTCAAGTCCTAGAGATTTTAGAAAAGTAGTATTTTTAAAATCTTTATAAGCTCTCTTTCTTTGGGAATGTTTCCCCCCAACACAATATATTAAGCCTTTAAATACAGAGAGATGTTAAAATATACAAGAAAATAGACTCTGTGCAGAAAATGTAAACTATTTGGCAGACTATATTGCCTAGTAGCCAGCCTTTTGCGGGGGATTGCAGAAGTCAGGAGAGGCAGGTTATAAAATGTTCCGTGAAAACAGCCAGTGAGACTGGGGAGGAAAGAGAATTTTTTGGTTTGGCATGTATACACCATGCCACCAGCTCATCTCTGGCTCTGTGAATGCTTCCTGGTGGTTCCACATGTTCTCTTTCAGGATTTGCAACTTAAGTTATTGCAACATTTATGAAAACATAGGCAGAGTTCAGATGGAATAGAAAACCAGAGGTCCTTTCCCTCCAGTTTCCAAAGCTGCATGTTTGAACTCGGCAAACTGGAGATAAAGGCAAAAAGGGACCTGCTTTTCCCCTCACCAAAATCCTCTCTGTACCTTTGGTCAGAGTGGGGTTTCACCACCCCCTAACTCCAGTTTTGCAGTGCCAGCACTACGTTCGAATGCTGGCACTGAAGTTTGGGCCCAATGGGACCAGAGTTGAGGGAGGAAACTCCTCCCTCACTCTGGCCTGATTGGCTGTGCAGGCTGTCCTTCTGTCGAGGAGGCCCACACAGCCAGCTCCCCCGCCTCTCTGCAGGCACGCTGATTGCAAAGAAGCCCCTCTCCACAATGTCCAAACATACACGGGAGAGCAGGGGGGATGGGTGATGTGGAACCACGGGTCCATTGGACCTGCGGTTCCATGCTACATTTGAACCTGGCCATAATGTCCACAGTCCCTTAACCATGGTTAAGAAATTAGGAGTGATATTATGTGATATTATTAACTGTGATATGTGTACCCTTCCCAGAGCCCCTCCAGTGAAAATTTCTTGGCCCTTCTCCCAAGGGCCAGGAGAGCTGGTGTTCTGGTAGCAAGCATGACGTCTCCTTAGCTAAGCAGGGTCTGCCCTGGTTGCATATGAATGGGAGACTTGATGTGTGAGCACTGCAAGATATCCCCTTTAAGGGATGGAGCCGCTCTGGGAAGAGCAGAAGGTTCCAAGTTCCCTCCCTGGCTACTCCAAGATAGGGCTGAGAGAGATTCCTGCCTGCAACTTTGGAGAAGCCACTGCCAGTCTGTGTAGACAATACTAAGCTAGATGACCTATGGTCTGACTCAGTATATGGCAGCTTCTTATGTTCCTAAGTTCCAACGACATTTACCATCATTAAAGTTTACATCTACAATAGCTATGAATGATACTAACCAGGTTCCCTTTTACTAGATGTTTCTGTGCAATCCAGAGATTTCATACTGCCTGCTACTCACATGGGCCTATGTTACAGATTCCTGCTCTTTTCGGTGCCTGAAGCGAGTTCTTAGTGCACACAGACAAGCTCATTGGGTTAGATAGCAGCTCCGGACCAAGAGGTTCTCAATTCAAGCCCAGAGTCCAATATATGGAAAATATTGCATACTCCCATGAGTGGTTCATCCTGGATTGTTTGCAACTGTGTTTGGATTCCATGCTTCTCAGATGGTTTCTGAGAAACATTGACAGTTGCTGTCATTGTAGTTTTGTCATGTTTGTAGACTTCTGTCTGTCTGTTACCCTCCCCATCCTTCACCTGATTATTGGTAGTACTGATTTAGTTGATGTGTTTTCAGTTGAATTGTGAAGGGATGCTGGTTTGTTTATGTCTGGAGAAACCCGGCTTTGTACAAAGGATAACTGTTATTGAATATGATAAAGATCTTTTGTCACTTGTTTTGTTTGCAGGTGTCTTTTATAAGACATCCTCTAATCCCTTCAGGAAGAAATATTTTCTCCCTCTTAAAAAAGAAAGAAAGAAATCAGCATTAACTAAGTATAAAAGCTCTGAGCCTCTACCATTGTTGTCGATTCTTTGAGGGACATTTCCCAACAGTCATTGTTCAAATGGTTGTCAGGAGGAATCAAGTGAAACTCAATAAACAATGCAGTAACTGGTTCCTCTCACTTTGTGTGCAGAAGCTTTTCTTGAGAGGATTTGCATTGAAGAAGTGGTCCATTTTCCGAGTTATCGTGGGGTCATTTAGAAGCATTCCAGCCTTTTTACTTTCCTAGCAGTTGCATATTTCAGTTCTGCACAAATAAACCTGCCCTGTCTATGCCTTGGGAAGCTTCAAGGCATGCACTGAAAAGAGAGAGAGAGAGAGATCTGTAAATAGCATCATGTTGCTTTTAAGCCTTTCAGAGCTAGAGTCTGGATTATAGTCTGTTGCTGAGCTGTATGTATTTATAATAATATTAATTCTTATTATTATAATAGATTATTTAATCTATGCAGCATTACTGGAGCAAAAATTGTAATTCCTGTTGTGAATTTTTCTTGTTCCCCCGCCTTGATTTTTAGAGCAAAACATTCACAGAGCAATCCTAAGCTTGTTTACTCAGCAGTAAGGCCCACTTTATTAAATTGTAAGCATGTTTACTGAGCAGTCGGTCCCACTGGCATTCTCCCAGGTAAGTGTACATAGGATTGCAGTCTTGTACTGCAATCCTTGGCACAAGATTTCTTTGGATTAAGGGTGGGTCTTGTTTCTGAATAAACGTGCATTGGACAGTGCTGTGAGGCTGCAATGCTGAGCAGACTTGACAGTCCCCCCCACTTTTTTTTGTACTCCTCCTCCAAATATTTATATACTACTTTTCAACAAAAGTGGTCAAAGCAGTTTACTTAAAATAAATAAATGCATACATACATAAGGTGGTTCCCTGCCTCCCCCCACAAGGCTCACAAAGTAAAAAGAAGCATAATGCAGACATTGGCAACAACCACTGGAGAGATACTGTCCTGAGGTTGGATAGGGACTATTGCTCTCCTCCTGATAAATGTAAGAGAATTGCCACTTTGTGAAAGTGCCTCTTTTTTCAGTTAGCAGGGGTTAATTGGGTACTTAGTGGGACTTAATTTAGGATTGGGCTGTTGTACAGATTTATAAAGCAGTTGTTTATAAAACACCAATGACATTTTTTCTGTTTTTAAGTACTTTATCTTTCTGTATTTTATATTCATAAAACCACTAATGTCTAAATGTCTAGATTTAAACTTCTTGGAAAGCATTGGCTATATGGGTTGTTAAGAGCTTTAAAAGTGCTCCTCTGAGTGACTAGATGGCCACTTTGAAAAATATTGGCTCATAAATTATGTCCCCTGTCTTAATCTGAGTCTTTGCTTTCCTCTAGTTTCCCTGTATTAATGAGCACTCTTCTTTTTTGACATTGCATATTTATTTATTGTTGCATATTGATAAATACACCTATAGCTTTTTTAAAAAAAATCATACTGGATGCAGATTATTTTATCATACAATAGGCTTCTGAACAGATGGATTCATAGGTTAATTTGTAGGAAATTTGAAACTCTCTTGTCGGTTAACTTTCATTTATGTTTCCTCCCCCCCACTCAAATGTTTGCACTTTAAAAAAGAAAAGAAGCAGCAGCAGCCCACCTCAGACTTTGCTTTGTTTCTGGGGAACATTGTGTGCTATCTGCAGCTGCCCTTGGAAGAAGAAGAAAAAAAGGCCAGTGATTTATTGAAGCAAGCTGAATTGAAAACCCCTTTTTTCTCCCCAAAATCAACAGCTTGACTGAGTTTAAATAACTGACTTTTCATATCCTTTCATCACACACAAAGACGTAATCCTGAGACTACTTGAGCCACCAATGTAGGCTGTGGACGAGACCACCATTGGAAATGTCACTCCCTTCTCACCACACACAAAAACACATTGACTGCAGCTTTATGAAGTGAAAATGCTGAAGAAAAGGAAAATGTGAACGAGGTGGCCACAGTCATTTCTTTAAAATAAAAAAGACTGCTGCATCTGGATATTAAGAACAAAAAGTGCCTAAGACTGTGATAATAGCTTGGGTCACTCGCTTTCATAAGTGCAAATGAGTGGAACTGCCTTTATTTGTTTCAGTACCACTGACCCTTATATTTTATTGTTTGGAAATGTCAGGGAAAGTGTGTTAGAAGGCATTCCAGCATCTCTTAGCTTCACAATGACTTGGTCATTTTGAGATTCTCAAGTGCTATTTTCTGCTTTTGCTTTCTTTCCTTTGTTCCACTCTCTTTACAAGGATGCTCTGTGAGGTTAACTTGTAAGAATGGTTCAGTCCCGGATAATGAAACCAAACCATAAATGTCAATATTAACTTACAAGCTAATTGTATAATTTGAAACAATATATTTCTATATTTCTTTAATCCATAACGTAGAGAACAGGAGTCCCCTATTGACTCATTGCAGATCATCCACGCTCTGCACTTTTCCTTGTCATAATGTCTACATGAGGTAAGCAGTGAAAGGGAAGATGCTATGCATATTATTTGAACAACTCTAGTTTGGAGTTGGGGAGATCTGGCTTTGAGAGCAGAGCCTGTAGAGTGAAAGGTAGGTTTTAGACTGAGTGCAAGAAAAATTGGGCTATAGATAATTTCTATAGCCAACCTGATGTCAGACTGGCTAGTAAGAAGACCCACCTTAGCAGTTGCTCCCTCTCCTGATGATGTCCTCTCTCCCTATGATGCATACCCCTCTTGGGCATGTAGAAAAGTTGTATGTGTATGGTTTCAGCCCCTCATACTATGTTGGAGAAGGTTGAGTGAGGAGGGGATGAGCAGAGTAATTAAACAAAATAGAAGGCAGAGAAATTGCCTTTGGCCTTTTCACTCATTATGTTGTATAGGTGTTCACTTAAAATATTAAAGCAGGGGTCTCAAACTGCGACCAGGGATCTCCAGTCCCAGTGTGAAGCTCTAAACAATACATCACACTGACACCATATGTGTGCTATATACCTTTATCTGTGTTTGATATATCTGATGAAATTGTGTGGCATGGGCATTTATTTGCTCCCACCATGTGAATTCTGATGTAAATCCATTAATAAATGAGTTTCTCAAGGTGGGGAAATCAAATTTGAGGGGAAATGTGAACTCTGTGTTTGGAAAATTCAGACTCTTCTCCCAGAATTGCAGAATCTTCTGTTGTTCACTGATGTGGACACTAATGCTGTGCTGACTTTTCATGATGTAAATGTTGCTCTTTCAGGAAGTTGATGTGATGGAGTACAAAGTGCTTTGTAATTTTTACTGTAGTCATCCTCACATCAACTTCACTGTGAGGTCATTATTCACATTTTGCAGATGAGGACTTTTGACAGAGGCCGATACCCATTTAATAGATGGCATTGGTGGGATGCATTGTTTCCTCTAAGGTGTGCGCATATGCGCGCGATCACAAGTTTTTGGATGGCTGCTCAGTTAATTTTAGATCCTGCTCAGGTTGAATCCAGAAGGCCCCACTCTGAATGCAGGTGCACACATACTGCCTTGATACTGCTGCTCAGAACAAAACTCATTCCGCACAGAGATGAAAGAAAATAGTGGGACCACTGGTGGGATGCCATGTTTTTATTTTTAAAACAAGTTACTGTATTCTACAAACTTGAGCACGTAGAAAAGTTCCTTTTGAAGATAGCTATGTGGCTTTTCTGAGACTAGTCCATGAGCAAGATTTTGAGTTTGTTTCTGGATTTATTTATTTTTAAGGGGCAAATTGGGTAGGTTACCAAACTATTCTTAAAAATTTGGATTTCAGGATCATTGCATCGTCCAAATATTATGTCAGAAGCCACCCATTGAAATCACCATTGATATAGAATTTGGACCTAGGTCTTGCAAGTTCTCAAGCCAAATATTCTGCTTGTTGAACCCACTGGCTCCCAGATTATCTTTCTGAGCCCACTGAACATTTTTCTTCTTGTTTGAAGAAGAGAAAGCATAAGAAAGCTGCTGGCTCAGACACCATAGCACATCTTGGCTTGCATCCTCTTTCCAACAGTGGCTAGCCAGATGCTTTCAGGAAGCCCACAAGCCAGGCATGAAGGTAGCATCCCTTCCCATTATTTGTCCTTAGCCTCTGGTATTTAGATTGATTGTGCCTCTGAATATTTAGCCATCAATGGCTATTGACTATCAGTGGCTGTTAAGCACATGGGTGAAACGAAACCTCCATGTTCAGAGGTAGTATAGGTCTTTGTTTAACACGGCAATTCATAAATATTCCAAACCAGACTCAAAGACGATGAGATTTTTCTATCTCAAACTGTCTTTCTCAACAACATAGCTTCCATCCCAGATTCTCTAGCCAGCAAAGGAGCAGTAGAGCACTGCTAGCCAATTATTGTTTACATTTTAAAAAATTATTTATACTGTATAACACCATCAGTGTAGCGTGTGTAAAGTACCTTTATGTTAGACATCCTCACACTTTGTGAGCAGCTTCCCAAGTGTATATGAGTGTCGTAAGGAATTTTTTTTTAATTTTTATATATGTTTTAATTGTTAGCCGCCCAGAGATGTATGTTTGGGCAGGATATAAATTTAATAAATAAATAAAATAAAAATGCAGATGCCTGCTGTGACAAATGAGCTGGTCTTTTATGCGCTTAACTTGCACACCCTGGCCACAATTCGCTCCTTAGAACTCTCAGTCGCTCTTTTAGTACTCTTTTTCAGAGAGAACCTTTTCTGGGGGGAGGGGGTCCCTTAACCTCTGCTTGGCTGATTCGCTCTGTCACTGCAGAACAAGCACCTGTAAAAATCTACCCCACTGTAGGTTTACTTGTGAGCAAGTAGCTAGACAAATGGCTGGGCATGCAGGAGACAAAATGCCCCAGAGCTTCCAAAACACCACACTCCACGCTAGATCTTTCCTTATGAACGATTATTTTATTAAGCTATAGAATATGTATGTATGTATGTATTTAGTTAGATAGTTAATTAGTTCATTCATTCAATTTGTATACCACCCTTCCAGAATGGCTCAGGGTGGTTTACAATTAATACAAAACCATTAAAATCAATTAACAGTTAAAACAGGAATTATAAAAACCTGAAAAACCAGGTCACAACATTATTTTATTTTATTTTAATTTTATTTATTTATTTATTTAACATATTTTATACTGTCCAAAACTTACTTTAAAACCATTTACAACAATTAAACATTAAAACCATTTACAACAATTTAAAAACCCTGGAAGGCCAGGCCAATAAAGAATTCAAATTACGGATTTCTGCAGGGAGTGCATTCCACAGTCCAGGAGCAGCTACAGAAAAGGCCCGCCTCTGAGTCGCCACCAGACGTACCGGTGGTAACTGGAGACAGACCTCTTCAGATGACCTTAATGTGGGTAAAGGAAACCAGGGTAAAAGAAATCAGGTAGGTATTGGGGAAACATAAGTTATTTGTAACCCACTCTCTCAGGTGGGTTTCATGTGGGCAGGGAGCAGTGTTCCCTCTAACAGGGATTCCCATATGTTGTTGACTACAACTCCCAGAAGCCACAGCTGCAATGGCTTTTGCTTGGGGATTATGGGAGTTGTAGTCAACAACATCTGGGAATCTTTGTTAGAGGGAACACTGGCAAGGTGACAGCCCATCAGTTAATAAACAGATGAGCTTCCCTGTGGAACTCAAGAGTCTCTCTCTCCCACCCCCAAGGAGATTTTAGGTAACATGCCCTGCATGAATCTGAGATGGGATGTTTATAGTTCTGGAAAGATGTCCATTTCTGCTGTGCTAGGCAGGTAAAGATGATTAGAGAGGGGTGAGATCCTGCAGGAGGAGTCTGTTGAGGATGTGACATGCTTGTTTCTTTCTCATAACCTGCCCCAAAGAGCTTACAATGGGGATGACAGCAATGTGGGGAGGAAAAGAGAGAGGGAGCAAAGAATGACCACACTTCAGCTTGAATGGGGAACTGAGGCTGAAAAATAACGGCTTGCCTAGTGAGCAGAGCTAGTGGCTGTCTAAGGCGTACAGTCATATCTCTGTTCCACATTGACTTGCCTCACCATGCCAGACTCTGAGAGTGGATATGAGTCTGACTGGGGCAACTATGGCTTCCTTATGTGGAGAGGATTCAGGCCCTGTCTCCCACCTGTTGCTCCTTTACTCTTCATTGCTCCACCCTGCTTTGTGGCTGGATGGCACAACTACCTTCGAGGGCACAGGTGCTGCTGTCATGTCTAAGTAGTTCCACACCTTGAGGATTCCTGTGCTGTGTACAGTTGCCTCACTGCCTGGCATCTATTGCTGTGCTACTTTCAATACTTTACCTAGCCTGCTGTCTAGTGTACTGTATTTGCATTTAACTCCTTGCCCCATGTTTTTTGACCTGCCTTCTAAGTTTCCTTTTGCCAAGGTCTGAGGCAATATCTTACAATACATTAAAGGAGGGAGTGGAATGTTGCCACCTTTCTGGCATAGTCTCCTGAAAGGTGCAGGAGGGAGGAAGAAGAAGAAAAGACCAAGCAAGGTCATTAACATTTCTAACACCTTCTCAGCTGTAACAAATCTTTTAATTCTCCTGTCAGTCAGAGAGTGTAACAATCCTCTTCTAAATGGTGATAAGTACAAATCTTCTAGATTGCCTTAAACTACAGATATACCATAGATATGACTTATGTGCTTACAAACAAACGTTCTTCCTGTTTGGCAAAAAGAGACTGTAGATTTCACTTTCTGATTCAACGGGGGTGGGGGATGGGTGGGAATCTTTAAGCACAATTTGAATTGCCAAGATATGTTTACTGGTATTGAGTCTTGCAGTATAAATATGCATAAATGAGCTAAACAAACATGGGAACAAGACATAATCTCTGGCAAAAGAAAACAATATTTTAAAATGTGCTTCTAGGTTTTTGCACACATTTTGTTTGGTATTTAAGTACTCTGTCCTGTACTTTTCGGGAGTTTTAAAAGTGATACACTGGCTGATAGACAAACGCTCCAGTCAGTTAAGGAGTGACATTGATAGTAGCAAAGATTTCTTTCCTTTCCAGCCATGAAGATAATGGGTTGAATGGGAATCGTGAAGGGTGTTGTTGAGTATTGCTGAGGGACACAGATTCTTGTGCTCCAAGCACGCCCATAAATAGCCACTTGTCTTGTCATGGGTGGAAAGTAAGAATCTCTTCCAGAAGTCCAGGCAGGAAAGCTTTTGTAGATTTGGTTCTTAAATCTCATGGTAGTTTTTGCATCTCTTAAATTTCTGGACTTTTGTCTGAGCAGAAGCTTCCAAATTTGTTTTAGGTGAAATTCAGTACTAATTCATGCTCTTAATGGCTAAGGAAGGACAGATAAAGGAAGCCTGTGAAGTGGGTTTTTTTAAAATAATGTCGTAATAATTTAAAGGAAGCCATTCAGATTCCTGGCCTTGTAACTGCAGTGATGCAAGAAGTATTTCCATCTGCTTTCCAATAATACAGTTCCATCTCGATAGGTCCAAAAGCTATTGGGGAATTTGAAAACTGGATCCCTTTACTTAAAAAAAAAAAAAAGAGTGGGGGAAGTAATTAACACCTATAAATAACTGTGACCGCCTTTGAGACTACTTCATTAAGAATTCATTTGTATGCAAGTCTGGCTTTCCCAAATGCACGCACATTTGAGTGATCCACCCTATCATACATTTTGATAATGATAAGGTGCTGCAAGCTCATCTAAAATTTCTTTCAAAGATGGAGTCAGACTTTCACCTTAGTCATCCTATCAGGTTTTTTCTCCTCCTCTTTTATTGTTGACCCAGTGAGGCTTTTGTTATATACACCTCTACATTAATAGTTTTCCTACCCCTTTGACAGCACTTGTTTCTGAATGTTGCAGCTTATCATTGCTAGAACCCTAGACCAGATGTCTTTTTATAAAGGACACTTTAATTTGTTCTGTAATCCTTTTCTGTCAGCATCTCCCTAGTCATTTTCTTCAGGTGTGCAACTGATAAAAGTGAAGTCTGCCTGCCTGTGAATCAAGTTTTAACTAAATCGTTTTATAGGCTGGCCAAGAGACAGGTTAAAGGAAATGAGACAAAGTAGGCAGTTGCTTGAAACGCAAGGCTGTGAAGACGTAGTGAAGAGTTGAAGATGTAGTAGCGAGTTGAAGAAAGGAGGAGCATCAGTGAAAGTAGAAAGAGGCAAAACTTCTAATAGATCCTAATATTGGGAAACTGATAGTGTGGGCAAAAAGCAAGTGGGTAGTCAAAGGAGACTCCGAGAACTTGGAACCCAAGGGGCCACAAGCTGCTGACGTCTAGAGCCTCACAGGAGAATTTTACAGGTGGTAGTTTCTGCTTTCAATTACAGAATTGTGACTTCTCAGCCCAGAGAAGGTAATGAGGATGGATAAGCAATGAGGGAGGGACAAGGGATTGAATGTCACATATCAAGTAGAATTAACCATCTAATTATATTGCTACAAGTTTTGAAATCGCTATTTATGTTCAAAGCATTGGATTCATGTATAAAGCATTGGATACTATTGGATTCAGGGAGTGCTTTCCTCCCCCCACCCCACCCCCTTTGATTCAGGGTTTCAAGGGGATTCCCACTTAACTTCAACCTGAATTAAAGCTGTTGCTTCAATTTGAGGTCAGAACTTTGCCCCTTCCCTCTTTCTTGCCACTCCTCAAACCCCATAGGTCTTTATCAGAATGGGCAGGAGGTAGGCTGGCTCTGCTTTTATTTCTCCTGGAGTACAGTGAGGGAAGCCACCTAATGGCGCAGTGGGGAAGTAACTTGCCTAGGGAGCAAGAGGTTGCTGGTTCAAATCCCCGCTGGTATGTTTCCCGAATCCCCACTGGTATTTTTCCCCCCAAATCCCCGCTGGTATGTTTCCAGACTATGGGAAACAACTATGGGAAACACCTATAGTGAGCAGCAGCGATCCAGGAAGATGCTGAAAGGCATCATCTCATACTCCTCGTTAGATTGCAATGGCAAATCTCTCCTGTATTCTACCAAAGAAAACCACATGGCTCTGTGGTCTCCAGGAATTGACACTGACTCGATGGCACAAGTTTACAGTGAGGGAGCAGTGTCTTCCATGGCTTTGCCATGCAAGGTGTTTGCTCTGCAGTCCTGGGAAAGGCACAGGTTTTTCTGGGAATTGTAGTTTTTTCGAGGGATGCTGCAATTCCAGGGGGGGGGGAATTCCTCCCCAAACCCTAGATTGCAGGGTAAGATGTGGTGGTGATGAGTCTTCTGGGTTGCTGTGACTCAAACCAATCTGAAGTTTCCGTAGTTGAATTGGGCTCAATTACTTCTGCATTGAATCTGCCATTGAAACATCATACAGTCCAGTTATGTAGGGTTGGTTTGTTTTTTGAGTGTTCAGATTTCTTCTCAACAGTCTTCTTACCAGAATCCTGAAAAGTAGGTGGTAATTACCCTCATACTGTGATGGTGTGGGACAGAGGGCAAGAGTGTGTGGCATGCTTAAGGGTACCTAGTCATTTTGTTTCTGATTCGAGATATAGAACAAAGAAACATGTTCTGGTGATGAATTATTTGCCTTTGCTACCAATGACAGAGATAAGATTTAAAATACTTATGTATTCAAAACTCAGCATAATTTGTTCACTGGAAGATGTTGCTTGGCATAATTGTCCATTGGAAGCACATGTGTCAAAAGTGCTTCAGATTTGTTTGTTTAATCCTCATAATTAGGTTTTTTTAATATATAAAAAGATGATTTGGGGATTAAATAACCGGATTTCTTTCTGTGATTTTCTCATTGCAGACCTTTCTTCAGATTTTTTGTGTTGTGGGCGTAGCAGTTGCAGTGATTCCTTGGATTCTCATCCCATTAGTTCCACTTCTCATTCTGTTTGTCTTTCTTCGTCGTTACTTTTTGGCTACATCGAGAGACATTAAACGTCTGGAATCCACAAGTAATGTATCTCTGATATGGCATAATTTTAAAGATTTGAATAGAACTTGTGAAAATACTGCTGTTTATTTCAGTAGCATTATTGGTTTCCATCCGCTGCTAACTGTCTTAATAGTGATCTTCAAATTTGCTTTGTTGATTCTTGCAACAGAACATGTTAAGTCATTAAAATCTCACTGTTAAGGGCAGCACAGACATGACACTGCTGAGCTGACCCATGACTGTGTTTAAGAGACTGGGAGTGGCTCATTCCTGGAGCAGATTTCCCCCTTCTCCTTGGTTGGCTTACATTTGGTTTCTTCATCATATCTGTACCAATGCTGTCCATGATTACTGCGAACTTAAATTTCTGTCCTAACCAAGGCTTGATGTGAGTTTGCAAATTACGCTTAACATTAACCAAGGCTAGCACTGGTGCAATTAAATGCTAAGTCATGGGTCGCGTTCAGACATAACAGATAATCACAATTAATCATGGCTGAGGTTGTAACTCGATTACACCTGAATGCATCAAATTGAGCTTATTGGCCGAAAGCGACCTCCGGTCTGCCTCACCAAACTCCAATTTGAACCTTTGGTTATCTCTAAGGTTTGCTGCTGACAACTGTGGTTTTGCTGCCGAGACATTACATCCTACCACTGATGCAGCTACAACCGTGGTTTCACACACATTTTCAAACCACAATCATAGAGGCAGCAGTGCAGACTCGCCCCAGGATGTGGCTGCTCCAGGCTCTCAGCACATCTTGCTGTCAGCCTCTCAAAAAACCAGCCCCACCCCTCTTGTCAGCTATGCAGCTATAGAGCTGCCAGGCGACAGGGATGCTGCTGCGCCTCATCCCAGACTTGCAAGCTACACAGTCATTTGGGGGCAGCCCCGATTCCCACTCTATCCCTTGCTTTTACCCCCACCTGGCAAGTGGTAGGGTGAGGTCACGGAATTACAGGAAGCACTCCATATGTTCTGCTCCCGAAGAAGAGAGCAACAGTCATGTATGTTCACAAGCACAAACTCTCCAAGTGGCAACATAATCTGGGTATCCCATCACAGTGCCGGGAGGGGAACATTTTGCGGAGGGTCAAAAGGCAGAACAACAAAGTTCTATTTTTTTCACATATAGATTGGGGAAGGGACAGCCAGCCCCTCCCCCTTTGGGGGATATTTGCTCCCTAAGTCTTGCTCATGAGAAGGACTGTCTGTGATGACCGATTTCAGACATCATGCTGCAAACCTAGCCCATTACCCCACAGAATGCTCTCTCATGAAAGTGGCAGACTACAGGGAGTGAAGGAGGATACAGTGCCACAGACCAGGGCCGGGGAATTTTGGATGGGTTTAAAGGTGTGTCCCAGTGTCTAGTTCTCCTGTCTCAGTGTCTACTCACCATGCTCACACCTGGGCAAGGACAAAGGAAGCGTCTAGATGGCCTTTGGGAGCATGAAATTCTGCACAGGAGAAGAGGGTGGGGAAGTTTCAGGAGTAGCTGTTCTATTTTCTTTTAAAACTTTACAAAAAAAGGGTGGGGAAGTGGGGCCGAGCAACCTCCCTTGCGGGGTGGGGGATTTACAACCCTGGCTTACTTATGAGTCAGGCCAGCAGGATCAGGATCGATCCAGTTTTTGGAATGACTCATCTGTGATGACGATGGGTACCAAAGCCCACACAGACTATGCCTGTTCACGAGAGTGTCAGGCCATGGGTGCTCTAAGTAGAGCTGTTCTGTGCTACTGTGTGTTGGAACTTGGTGGGCAGGGGTATCCCAGAGACTGTTTCCCAGGGGACAGTGGCCAAGTTGCCACAGAACCACGACCCCTGTCTGGCTGTCCATACCTGTGCACAAGTGCACCCTCACCTGTGGCCCTTGCAGTTGCCCATGCTGCCCTGGGGTAGAAGAGGAAATTGCCCCCTCCTGCGATTCCCTGTGCTGCTTATCTGCATATGGCACAGACACAGAGTGGACCCGGGAGTTCTGAATTTGTATAAATGTATATCCCATTGGTCCACTCCATAGCTGCGCATGCGGCCAGGCTATGGCACATTGGGTGTCAGAATCTCCTCTGGGGTGCATGCAAGGCTTCAGAGAGATTCAGGGAGAGGTAAGTAGTGGAGAATCTTTTCTAATTTGTACCATATGGAGTTGGGCCCCCTTGGTTCATTGGTGGTTAGTGGGTGGTTCAACTTGTGAGCTTGCAATCCACGGGTGGGGATTACCCTTTAATGGGCTCAGCACAACCATGTCCCCAGTAGACTGGCCCTCTCATGAGAGTGTGAGCCCACTGGGCAGCAAACTGCCAGAAAGTGGATTTATAATGGATCTGGATGGACTGCTTTGCTGGTTATGTTGGGACAGACCCCCCAGCATCTTGTACCCTGACCCATCATCTTTTACCCTCCCCCATCTGCATATCCCATTTAGCAAATGTGGGTTTCCCCTTCCCTTCTATAGTGCAATTGGAATCCTCGTTGGCCCCCAAACCACCAGAGAATTCATACTTGTGTGGTGCTGTCAGGATGTGGGGCTACTTGGGGGCGGGAGGAGCAGCGGTGCCTTCACTGGCAGAAGAAGCACTGGAATTGCTGGGCATTTAAAGGGTTTTCAATGCCTTTTTCCTGCTATGGGAGGGCGGTGCACTCTGAAAATGCACAGTTGCGCTTGGCACACTCCTTCAAGATCGTAGCCAGTCACGGCCGCATCACTGACATGGTGATGCTTTGCCCACAGTCTGGCCGTGGAGCTCATTGGGATTGGCCTCAGAAGCCGAGCAATAGGGAGGGGCTCCTCTCTCTTGTAAGTGGAGTTTGTCTGGCCATGGGTTGGTGAATGTCTGTGGCACAATTTGGAGTTTCAAATTGAAACCTCAGGCACAATTAACTGTGGTTATCTGTTATGTCTGAATGTGGCCATGGTCAGTGTCAATAAAAGAAGTCAAGTTTGACTTTTACCAAAGGAGGGAGGAGAAGGTATCCCCTGACCGCTTACTGATCTCTAAACCACAGTTAAAAGATGTTCAGCACTATGTCTCCACCAAGCTTTACAAAGGGAGAAAATAAGGCTGAGCGGAAATGAATTGCAAGAAGCAAGGCAATGAAGTGGTGGGTGTGAACAAAGACTTAATTCTAGCTTTCCCAAATTCCAGTCATGGAAATATTCACCCTACCACATTGGCTGGTTAGTATTTAAGGGGTTTGTTGGATCAGTGCCTTCCTGGTTTAAAATGAAACCTGGGAAGATGGATCAAGTGACATGCACTGGCCCTGCACTTGCCTCAGGCTTGGCTTTACTATTTCTCCTCAAATGATCATGGTTGTACAGCACAGCTGGAGGACAAAGTCCAAGCCTGCATAAGGAACTCTCCTCCAGTGCATTTCCATCTGGCACATGAAGCTGAGCAGTTCTATCCACCTGACCCTAGAGCACTGGCCTATTGAACCTCCAGGTTCCTATCTTACTGCTAACTGATCAGTCTTGGGGCTTGGAAGGTTTGACCAGTGCTTCTCTCTTCTCAGGTAAAAATTCTGTGCATGCATCAGGTTGTAACTCGTCCAGGTTTCCAAAGTTGTAACCCATGCACCAAGTAATGAAAACTCTGTATGGTGAAGATGTAACGTGATGATATGAACTTATTTCTATTGAAGTAGTAGACTTCTGAAGATTCTGACTAACAAAAGAGTTGGTTAGTAAGAAGCATGCTTGATGTAATCTTGGAGGAAAACTCTCTGATCTGGATAGTGATCCAACGACGTTCATCAATAGTGGGTTCTGTGCCTGCACAAACCGCTTTGGGTTAAACTTGTTAGCTTATTTCTTTAGTAAGAAAGACCCTACATTTATTCAGATAGCTGTGGTGGCATACGTATCTAGTAGTAGGATTAAAGGTCAGCATAGCCAGACAGTACGTCTGAGTTACAATATTCATTTTACCTCCATCTTGCAGCTCGAAGCCCGGTGTTCTCTCATTTGTCATCATCTCTCCAGGGACTTTGGACTATTCGGGCTTTTAAAGAAGAGAAAAGATTCCAAGAATTATTTGATGCACACCAAGATCTCCACTCAGGTTTGTAAATATTTCCTTATAAACCATCAGAATAATTAAATGGCATAGATTCACTTTGCAATGCAAGTGGAGAGACTGCTTGAGTATAAAAATTTGTATGATTTTCTTCTCTTTACAGAGACACCCAAGCAAAACAAGAATCAAATATCAGCAATAACACAAGCAAAGTTAGAGAACTTAAATCAAACAACATGCTTATTGGAACAGAGATGTTTTCATGTTGTTGCATTATTTTGATAGAGTTGGGAGCAGATTGAACACTGTATGGCAGGGAGTTCCTCAGTCTAGGCTCCACAACAGAAAAGGTCCTCTTGTGTTTCTGTTTACCAAATCTTCAGTGGTGGTGGAACACACAAACCGCCTGATGATCTCTGAGAACAGGCAGCCCTTCTGGACCTTCAATATATGCTCCCCAATGGGGTGGAGGGGTGGGATGTGCCTGCACATAGAAAACTAGAATCTTGGAGAAAGGAGATGCACCTAGGTTCTTCTCTGATGGGTTATTTTCCTATGTGCTGGGAAGCCCCCACCCCCCACCAGAGAGTAACCAAACTTGCAACCCTCTATCTGCACCCTGAAATAGCACAGACAAGGGAATGTGTTATCACTTGATTCTGCTGATTGTATAAATTGGCCCTTTTGTCTTCAAACAAGTTTCCACAACTATTGGGTTGAGCTGTAAGTTTTCTGTCTTTCTGAAGGCATATAGCTTACTCTAGAGTCTAATCCTTACGCCTCTTGGAGTGTCAGTTAGTATATGCAGAAAAGTGTGTTCTGATCTTCATCTTGACTTGGCCAAATGGCAGAGAGTTGACTTGGCCCTTTTCCTCTCCTCCTGTATCACAATCAGTTTAACATGTAGAATTGTGCCATTGATTGGAGGTGAGAGCGAGGGAATGAAGCAATTCTTTGTTTTTCTGCATGTCTCTTTGCTTCCTTGGAATCCTTTTGGGGGGACCTTAATGTTTGTAATGAGCCCATGTGGCCTTGCTCCCTATTCCCTTGTGCTACAAATTCACTTGATCTTCTGCCAGGGCCATCAGCAAGTTCTTTGTTTTGGCTAACTTCCTTTTGGGGAAGGAAGTTAGCTCACATGACTTCTGTTGAGTTGGAGACAACATGTAAGAATTCTTGTTCTTGTGCAATGCAAAACCCCACCATACTTTGCTCTAAATTTTTTGAAAATCTTTTGGAATTCTCATGGGGAGAGGCCAGGAGGATAATAGATGTTTGGGGCTGAAATTAAACACTCTCTCACTTACTCACTCATTAGCTCCCACCCACTCCTCTCTAGGAGTGTGTGAGGCCATTGGTAGGTTTACAGTCCAGTCAGGATCAGTACATCCTGTTTGCATGAATGGGTCCCTCCCCATGTGGCCGTATACATGGTTGCATTAGTTTATAGTACTTGAAAAAAAGGATCACCAGATATAATGAAAAGTGCCTAATCTATGTGACTAATAGTTAACAATACCAAGTAAGGGAATTTTTTGCCAATAACTCACCAGAGCAAAGATGCAAGTGTTGAAGTCTGTTTCTGCTGCTGATAAAATCAGTTATGACAAATAGTGTCTGTTTTCCCCCTTTTATATGATATTAAAATATAGCTTCAAGAAAACTGCCTGTTCCATCTTATGCTGAACAAAACAGTTGTCCCCCTTTTTTTCCTTTTCCACGGAGGTGGAATCAGTGTACCCTCAAACAGAGATTCCCAGATGTTGTTCACTACAACTCCCAGCATCTCCAGCTGCTGTGGCCTTTGGCTGGGGATTATGGGTATTGTAGTCCACCACACCTGGGAATTCCTGTTAGAGGGAACACTGGGTGGAATCCCTTTAGTAGGAGAGAAAATGTACTGTAGAGTGTTTTGCTGCACTGGTCACTTACCATCTGGCTGAGTTTTCTAAATTGGCTTTTTTGATGGTACTTAAATTGCCCAGATTTACAGTGCAATCCCAAGCACAGAGACTAGGGAATAAGCCCCATTGACATCAGTGGGGCTTAATTCTCAGCAAACAGGCTGAGGACTATATTGTGTTGCCTTTGGTTGGTTCTTCATGGCTAACATTATGGGGGTGGGGGTGTACTTTTAAAAAAATCAAAAACCACCCAAAATTCAACAGCAGTCTTTCTCTCTCTCTTGTTAGAATCCTGGTTCTTATTTTTGACTACTTCTCGGTGGTTTGCTGTACGCCTGGATGCCATCTGTGCCATCTTTGTGGTTGTAGTTGCCTTTGGTTCTTTGCTTCTTGCACAGAGTAAGTACACAAACCATTTTATAACTTTTGATTTGTACTATCATTTTCTTTTGAATTGTTTTCAGGCTGACAACTGGGTAACGTTCTCTTAAATCTTGCTCTTGCCCTCAGCCTAAGACATCTGGGCTATGCCACCTTGCCTATCAATAATTGTGCATCATACTGCTTCTTTAAGTTCCAGATGCCAACCATGCCTGTGCCACCCTTCTAATGATTAAATGCCTCCAGGAAATCTAACTCTTGTTCTTTTGAATCCTCAACATTGTGATGTGATACTTTTAAGACTGGGTTTGGGGGGCCAGGTAGATTAAAAATGTCAGTGGTGGCCAAATATTCACCTTAAAGATCTGATCAGTCCATGGCCAACTGATCATCCATGGGCTGGGTTCAGCCCTCAGAGCAATTTGGCCTGGCTCCTCATAAGCCTTATCAGGTTTTAATCAAGTTATTGTAAAAACATTTCCCCACAGGCTGAAGGAAAAGAAAAAGTATTTGCCAAGTTATTAGAACTACAGGTACTTGAATACTGCATCTCTCTTTTTCGATTTTGAATGTCAGGGTGGACAGACTTAATGCTTGTGGGATATACTTTGCTTTTTACTAGAATCCCAAGATCCACCAACTGGAAGTCTGTGTAAGATAGTGGCCACAATGGTGGGGGGCTGGGGGGGGGGAATGGGCAGTCAACCAACCAGCTCACTAGCCAGCCATACATACACTTAGAATTAAGGACCTGCCATTGAGTGTGTCTTTAGCCAGATTTTTTTTCACCAGTACCAAACTCAGAAATCTAGCCTTTCACACAAAAATTCACTCCTAGTTTTCTTCCAAGTTTTCTTGTTTCAACAGCCTAGCTTTCCCCCCAAAAAATCTATTTACCATTGCTGCTGTTCCACAGTTTTAAGTCTGAAACCCTTGCTAATCTACTGCAAATCACTCAGAGATCATCAAGTAGTTCCATATCTACCTTTTCTCCACCCCCATGGTATGTAATATGTAAGTTGCACATTACATACATAATACATACATAGTACATATTACATGATGCTGTGCTTGAGTGCATGTGCTTCATGAATTGGAAGCTCTTAATTGCTAGCTGGTGCTTACTTAATCCCATAGCCTCTTCACTTGCAAAGGATCAGCTTGTGCGTCTAAATATACTTTTGGCCTCTGGACTACTGTCAGAAGAACAGAGGATCTAGCAGTGCAGATGTTGGCTATTCCTGATCTAATGGAACATTTGTTTTTGTTCCTCTCTACGTAGCATAGAAGGTAAAAACACTATACTAGGATCCAACTTGGTGATCCCCTTCAGCAAAATGAAGGGGCTCACATTTATGCAGAAAGACTTTCTGCTCTACCTGCATCCCCAAAACCCATGCTACCCTGTCCAGCACTGCATTGCTCCTCAAAGCTTAAAAAGACTCATATGACATGATCTGTGGAAAGATGGGAAATAACCTTCTGGATATGCTAAGTTATTGGGTGTTTTTGAATTGTAGTGTAGAAGTTCGAAAAGGAAGGTGGTCCCACAGAAGGTACCCTTTCCAGCATGCTGTTGTGAATCCTGTTTTCTTTAGTCAATTTGAAGTCGATCTGAAACCTACTTCAAACCTTGGATTTAGATCTCTGTTTATTTCAAGTACTTTGGTTAGACTAAACCATGATCAGTCATTTTGAACATCACAACTCATCATTGTTTCTAACCGCAGTTGGAAGTAGAATTCTTCTTACTCGGACATGAACAGGGATGTGCGTATGACAATCTGCAAAACTAGGAGATGTCACACTGCACTGAGAAATTACCTTGGTTCTTTATGAAGTCTAAACCTGTGCTTTGTTTGCCTCTGGTTTGTTGTTGAGTGTATCTGATTTGAGGAATAAACTGCCATTCATGCTGTTTTTCTGAAGGTGTTGTATTACTTACTTTGATCTCATTGCAACGTAATGACTAGCCTAAGATTATCTAACTCTGGCTTTGATTTTGTGCATATATAATTGTTATGTTATGACCTGTGGTCACAACAATAAACTTATTACTTACTATATATAATACACATCTGTATTGTAAGGGTTCATAATAGTATTAAAAAAATTCAGGTCTATATTTTCAGTTTTGTATTAACTAAATTATCAGAGATTTAAACACAATATAGTTTTTAAAAATTAAGAATTTTGTATGAAGTTCTGAAACTTGCTTTCTCTCTCACCTTACAGCTCTAGATGCAGGACAAGTTGGTTTAGCTTTGTCCTATGCAATCACTCTCATGGGAATGTTTCAGTGGGGCGTTCGGCAAAGTGCTGAAGTTGAAAACTTGGTAATATTGATTTGAACCTTTTAAAACTTAAAATCTCCCCCCCCCCTTAGGGAGAGCATAGTGAGGGGCCCTAGGAGGAGCTGCCAGTGTTGAGTTGGGAGAGCATAGTGAGGAGAGCGTAGTGAGGGGCCCTAGGAGCTCCCACTGTTGAGCTGTTACACCAGCAAAGTTCTGGCTTCAAGTGAAGTGTCTTTCAAGAGTCAGAAGCCCCACCTTTTCTTTGAGTTTAGCTAGGCCTTGATCCAGGGTGAGCGTCTGAGCTTACTTCCCTCTCTTCCCGAGTAGGCCCATTGTGAGGGAAGCTTCAGGTTGTCAGGTGGGTACTTTACTGTTGATACTGAAGGTCGGCTTTGGCCTGGTGTCACTGCTGCCCCTGGGGTTTCTGGTACAATGGAAGGGACCCCAACAATAGAATGTGGGTCCAGATGAGGGCAGGGTACTAGATCCCTTACAACTCTGGTTTCTTCTGGGGGGCTTCTGCAGGAGGAATGAACCTTGGCTACTTAGAGTCTGTGGTTCCTATGGGACCTCTATCACTCCTGAGAAGTCTAGCTGCGGCCTCCCACCCCACCCCGAGCAAGCTTTGTCAGGGTCTAGTCTGGATGGATCTTGACATCCTGTGGCATAGTTACAAAATTGATAAAGGTCTGTCAAAGAAAACATCAATTGTATTGCATCACTTGGATTGTTGTAGATTAATGCAATACAAATTTGGTAGGTTGACAGAGTTAATTACTGTTCTCTAGGATAAGCTATTCTTATATAGAGGGGGAATCAGATTATTGAACTCACACCAAGGAAACCTAGATTAAGATCCCATTTTAACTATAGACACACCAGATTGTGTCAGGACATTGAAACTAATGGCCTTGACTTGATATCTATAAAATGGGAGTGATTCTGAACTAGGAAGTTCACTGCTCTGAATCCTGGGCACCGGTTATATTTTAATTGGCAATTGTTTGTTTGAAAAGTAACCCATTGTCTGAGACCACAGCATCATTCAATAATCCATCTGGAAATTGTTGTCAAGAAAAATGTCACAAGTCTGCGTGAAACCATGCACTTTTTCCACTCATCAGAATAGATACATTGGTACTGGATGGTAGGATTACAGTGTGATGAGAAAAAGGGAGAGAGCCTTTGGATTGAAAGAGATGCTGTGGATTTTTTGAATCAACTCTGGTGATTAAAAAATGTATTAACTTTTTTAGTTGTGGTGGTGTTGATCTCAGGGCATATACATGAATCTAAATAATTAATTGAATGGCATTTCTCTTTTCTAGATGATATCAGTGGAACGCGTAATTGAATACACAGAACTTGAGAGGGAAGCACCTTGGGAATCAAATAAGCGTCCACCCCCAGAATGGCCAAGTGAAGGTGTTATAGCATTTGAAAACGTGAACTTCACTTATAGTTTGGATGGGCCTTTAGTACTAAAACACTTCTCAGCTTTAATCAAGTCAAAAGAGAAGGTACATCTTTGGATATATTTTTTTACTGGTATGTCATTGAGCTAAAGTGGATCTCATGGATCATGTGACCAGACTTTTCAACAGCTGCATTCTCTAGACTTAAACAATAAATTAAACATTCTGCCTTCGGAAATAGAGATTATGTAAGTCTTTGTAAAATTATAGACTCCTACATATATTTCTAGGTTGCCAACCTCACCCCCCTTGCAGATTTCATTTTGTGGCACTTATTTTGGTTGCACAAAGAACAAAAACGAATACCTGGACATGTAGTTGTTGAGACCTACTACTCCTGTGTTTCATTGAAGCCTGGCAATGATAAAAATGATCTTGCTGCACCTCCTTTGGTTGGCAGCTATAGTGTTGAATCTATGAGAGGGATGAGACTGTCAGCCAGTGATGAAAAGGTGTGCAGAGAAACACTATGATGAGAGACTGAGAATGTGAATGGGATAAATGTAAATGTGGAAATAGGATGGTGCATATGGATGGATGACTGAATGGATGGATTAAATCATATTTATATGAATTAAAGGTTTACTTGAGTGAATGTTTGTGCAGGGACGTGAATGGGTAATGGGTGCAAACCTCAGCTTGGATCTGGATAAGTCCATGGGTATGCAGAAAGCACTTCCATGTGTGCACAGGAGTGGTAGTGGTTGTTTTTGTTAAGTTATGGCAGCCCTTCTCTCCTTGTGGGGTAGTGCCCTGGAGGATCCCTTACTTTGGCCGGAGAGGCTTTTTTTTTTTTTTTTTTTTTGAAGGTGAGTCTGAAACCAGAAGGTCAAAAGCCCTTGTGCACAAGCAGAAGCATCATTAAGCAAGCAAAAGTATATATGCAGATTTTCACTACCGGTGATGACAGAATAGATACTACCACAGAGGATGAATACCTGTGGATTTCTCTGCTAGGAGCAAAGAAGGATCAGTGGGTTTAAATATTTTAGGAAATAAGCGCACTGTAGACTTAAGAACAGTTCAGCAATTAAGCAGCTTGCCTAGGCAGTTTACAGATTCCCAATAGTTGGAAGTATTTAAGTACAGGCTGGAGAAGTATCTGATAGCATGATTTTGGGGGGGATATTGTAATTGCAACGATACCCCATTGAGTACCTTCTGTGATAGTTATTTTTGAGTTTCTAAGATGCCTTCTCCATACTCCTAATTCCCAGCTGAATTCTGAAAGAGAATAATTTTCCTAACAGAAAAAACCATCACATCTTTATTGCAGAGAGATGACTTCATGGGAAAAAGATGGGTGGAAGTTGAAACCCTTGAGGTTTTATGCAGTGTGTCTGTTTATCTCTTTCATACTTCTACTTGCCTTTGGGCCAGCTCTCTTGCAGTGGTAATAAGCCAGTCTAATAGTGGATAAGAAGATTTACATTTCACGGGGAGAAACAAACAAAATAAAAGATGAGAAATCAGGGATAGAATATGTTACTGAGACAGTACTCAATGCTGCCTGCATCTTTTAAAAAATTTGTTTTGTTTTGTTTTACTTGACCTTCTTGTGGAGTAATAGTGCTGTTGGCTTTGCCATTGTAAAGTACAGTTTCTCCCTCTGAAGCATTTCCTAATTCTCGACAGAGGCATCTGTTTTAGAAGATCACCTCTTCTTTTTTTTTTTTTAAATGGGCAATAAGTTTTATAGGTTGCATTCCGTGTTCCTTCATCTGTATCTGCTCAGAAGCCTTTCCTTGGATCAGGTTTATAATGATGGAGGGAATAGTTATTCTTATTCTCAAGGTCCTCTAAGACCCTGTTAAGGCTAGAAAGTTCTAATGTGAAATAATTTATTTGACAGTAGTGTTACCATTATGCATGGGCAAAATAAATGTGTGTGGAAATACACTTTTCAAGAAAGGATTACTAATTTTTTTTAATGTTAGAGTAGAGAGCCATTGTGAGCTGCTGCTGCTGCTGCTGCTGCTGCAGCTGCTGCTGCTTCGGCAGCCAATGTAAGAAAATGCCCCAAATGCTTTTTATATGGAAGGTACTCATACCTCTTGAGTATTTTAGTTGCCCCTTTCTGTATCTTCTCTGGCTCTGACTTGGAAAAAAAATTCAGAGAGAGAGAGAATGAATGAATGCATGAGAATGAATATGGTCAGAACCAAACAAAGTGACCACATATTCGATTTGAAGCACATCGTCATAAGATTACCATCTCCTAGCTTGCTTGGGAGCTAGTGATTTCTCTTTGACATTTATGAATAAAAACACTGACCAACTGCAAATCACTTACCTCCTATAAAGCGATAATGTAGGGAGAACAAAAGATTTGGTCACTGTCTACTTTCTTCAAATGTATTATTCCTGTAGATAGCATACTGTACTTGGCTCATTTCCCCTAAAGGTTGGTGATTCCTGATAGTGTCTTAAGCATACTTGAACTACCAAGTGATAGTTGCAGTTATAGTGTCTGGTGATGGCGTTCACCCTAAAGCTGAAAGTGAGTTCAGAAGCAGGACGGCTGCTTTTATGCCACACTGATACCAGTCATGCAGTGAGAAGAAAATTGTGAGGGTTGTCTTGTATCTAGTAGACAATGTCTGCTAAACTAACTCCTAACTGTGTGTTGCTGTATGCTAGCTAACCTCTTTTGTATGCATAACCTTATTGTCCATAACAAGTCAGGACCCATATTTGAGTATCCTTAGCTTCAATCCAGTAGGTAGGCCTTTAAGATTACTGGACTTCTATTGGCTTCCTTATAGACAGGCTCTTGAGTGGAACTGGGATGGGGCAGAGGCAACTCTTATATATCCTAAAAGTAAACCTGTGTTGCTGTAAAGCAAATATGTCTCCCATTTTATTTTACAAATCTCCCATTTTATTTTACAAAACCCTTATGGGCTAAGTGCATGGTGCCTGGGCCCATAGGAGGGCCTTCTCTGTGGCCGCCTCTCTTCTTTGGAACATTCCCCCCCCCCAATTCATTCAGCCCCCTCCCTGGCTGCTTTTAAGGCCCTTCTTAAGACCCACCTGTTCCGCCAGGTGTTTGTCCTTTAATTATTATTATTTTAACTAATTTTTATTCCAGTGACTGTTGCTGGTGTCTATCTTTTTTTTTTAGATTGTGAGCCCATTGGGACAGGAATCCATCTTATTTATTTATTGTTTCTCTGTGTTAACTGCCCTGAGCCATTTTTGGAAGGGCAGTGTACAAATCGAATAAATAAATAAAATAAATTGGTATTGTTGTTCACTTCCTAGAGTCTTTGGAGGAGGCAGTACATAAGAAAATTTTAATAAATTGATAAATTAATAATAAAAAGAAAGTGTGTGGACACGATCAAAGATTTAAGAAGCTTGTTTGAAGTAAGATGGGAAAGGAAACAAAATCCAAAACAGCTTCTTCATGGAATGCTCAGTGAAATTTTTAAGCAGCTGGCCTTCCTACCACACCACAAAAAGTCTCTAAAACTCCCCACAAAGCAGTGGCGCACACAGTATAGAGCGGGGTTATGGTCGATTACAAGTCCAACAACCCTTTAGCACTGCAGAGCTAAGTTGTGCAATTGTTTGACTGCTCGGTAAATACAACCAGAGACAAATAAGATGTAAACTGATGATGTTAAAAGGATAGGACTTAAAGCATTTAAAATATTGTAGTGACTAACTGTTCAGCAAATAGCAACATAACTGCAAAAGTGCACTCTGAGTCTAAGAGACTGTTCAGACATTATCTTCCCCCTATGATCATACTCAAAGAGGCATTCCTCATGCAGACATGATATTCAAGGTAAGGTGCAACCCACAAGGGCACCTCATGAAGCCTGTCCTGACACAGAAGGGAGTCAAACAAGGATGCATCTTGGCCCCACTCCTTTTCAATTTTTACATCAATGACACGGTGAGATGCCTTAGTAGTCCAGACTTTTACCCTCCCAAGCTGGTGGATAGAAGCATTTTCTCCCTGCTCTATGCCGACAATGCTGCAAACCTCTCTAGGACCCCTATAGGTCTCAGAAGAGCGCTGACAGTTCTAGCTCAGTGTTGCAAGAACAATAAGCTAGAAATCAACTATCAAAAAACTAAAATTACGGCTTTCGCCAGAAGACCAAAGACCCGTCCCTGGAGTATAAATGGCCACAAGGTCGAACGGGCCACTAGTTTCACATAACTGGGAGTGGTCCTACATGCCTCTGGCTCAAGGAAGTCCCACTGCAACCATGCCACCTTCACCGCTCAGAGGAGCTCTACCACTATTCTAAAATTACTACGGAATAGAGGGGGCCATTGTGTACACACAACGCTCAAATTATTTGAGGCCAAGACGTTGGCGCAACTCCTCTTTGGTGCCCAATGGGGGTTTCCAATCTTGTCCAGTTGGAGTGGCCCTCCAAGTGCCTCGCTGTGTCTCAGATGCCACACTACGCTTGGAAACAGGCATGATAAAGGCTGAGGCCAGAGTGTGGCTGTAAATTCTTAACCTCTGTTTTAAATTATCCCTCAACCCTTGGGGCTTGGCCGCTCTTACCCTACAGGACAATTTTCAATCTTCCTGGAAAAGGGCCGTGTGGACTAAATTGTTTCTCTTGGGCTTTACCCCCCGCCACCACCACACACACTTGCTATGGATTGTGACCAGGTGAAAACAGTAATCAAACAGAGGATAATGGACACTGAGCGCCAGGCTGACCTAGGCAGATTTCCATCCTTCCTGTCCTCGGAAAGGCTCTGCCTCCCCTGCTGCGTACCTGTCACTGCTAGAAATGCCAAGCCACAGAAGGGCTTATACCCTCGCCAGTTGTCATGCCCTTCCCTCCACTGTATTGGAAGGCAAATACAGAAAGATCCCAGTTGCAGAGACACTTTGTCCCTGTGACACTGGGAGGTAGAAACCATGTACTCCTCTTTGCCCCTTTTCAGACACATCCAGGCCCAGCTTATATTTCTGCTACTTCGCAAGTACCCTGGCCGCCCAAACCTGGTTGCCGCTTTCAGATTAAGGCCTGGCCTTCACATATAACACTGCCAAGTTCTGTGTGCCATGGAGGATCTTCCGGGTCGTGACTGCCAGGCCGTTCCCTTGTATCAGCTCTGCATAGTTTTAAACCGCTGACTATTTTTATCTTTTTTAGTGTTCCTGTTTGGATGCCTTATTTTATATTCCCTGTTTTAGCCACCACTTTTTGCATTTTATATATTTCACATTTTATATGTTCATAATTTTTAAATGCAGTTGTTTAATAATCTCATAGCTACCCTCTTTTCTAAGGATAGCAGCTTTATAGTATTATAATATAGCGTTATACTATTAGAGTAGTAATTTTAAAGTAATATAGTTTTATGGTTCCATAATTTGTTTTTAATCATAATTTAATTTTAATCATAATTTATTTTTAATCTACTGTTCTATCTAATGCTGGTCTTGGACTGTAATAAAGACGATTGATTGATCATACCCTAAGAGACCACAGACACACCTTGGGAGCTGGCACACCCTTCCACATACCTTTTAAAGTGGAGAGGTGAACACCCCAAACCAAGAGATCCTGTGTTTAATTTAATGCAGGAATTCCTTGCCCTTGTGAGATGATACCCTCCTCTTGATAATTATTTTGTCATATGAAAGCAAAGCAGACAGTCAAAAGAATGTATGAAAAATAAAAATCTCAGTTTCTCAAGTCATGACTCTAAATGGAATTAATAGAAAAGTGGGTGGCTAAGATTACTGAAAAAAAATGCCTGTTAGTATGACTGCCTTCAGTAGCACAGACTGAGAATTTAAAATTTGTAAGGAGAAATAGGAAAAAAGAAAAGACACAAACATAACCAACTATGCAGAGTTTGATATAAAAACAAAAGAGTTCAAGTGTTTCCTCTGATGTCACTGATGTACAGTAGCATAAAAGGACTTTATAAAAATTGATACTTAAAATAAAAATGCAGCTGCTCTGTTCATTGTCAAAAATTCTTCTTTCAGGCTGGCATCCAATGAAAAGGAAAGCACTGAGTATGACAAAAGATGGTTTATCATTTTGGCAAAGTGGCTGTGAGATGTTAACAGCAACGGAACTTAGGAGAGTGAAACTCATTTTTGCTCTCTCTCTAAACCATATTCTTTAAAAGAATTAATGAACAGATTTTTTCATTCACCACATCAAGAAACCTTTTCTGCCAATACTGTAATGCAGGCCTGCTCAACTTCGGCCCACCTGCAGGTGTTGGCCTACAATTCCCACAATCCCTGGTTATTGGCGATTATGGCTGGGAATTGTGGGAGTTGTAATCCAAAAACAGTTGTGTGGGGGCAAAGTTGAGCAGGCCTGCTATAATGAGATGTGAGCCTGTCACTTCCACTCGAGCCTGCCTGTAAGGAAGCCAATAGAAGTCCAGTAATCTTAAAGGCCTACCTACTGGATTGAAGCTAAGGATACTCAAATATGAGTCCTGACTTGTTGTGGACAATAAGGTTATGCATACAAAAGAGGTTAGCTAGCATACAGCAACACACAGTTAGGAGTTAGTTTAGCAGACATTGTCTACTAAATACAAGACAACCCTCACAGTTTTCTTCTCGCTGCATGACTGGTATCAGTGTGGTATAAAAGCAGCCGTCCTGCTTCTGAACTCACTTTCAGCTTTAGGGTGAACGCCATCACCAGACGCTATAACTGCAATTATCACTTGGTAGTTCAAGTATGCTTAAGACACTATCAGGAATCACCAACCTTTAGGAGAAATGAGCCAAGTACAGTATGCTATCTACAGGAATAATACTTTTGGAGAAAGTAGACAGTGACCAAATCTTTTGTTCTCCCTACATAAATCTCAAAGAGAAATCACTAGCTCTCAAGCAAGCTAGGAGATGGTAATCTTATGACGATGTGCTTCAAATCGAATATGTGGTCACTTTGTTTGGTTCTGACCATATTCATTCTCATGCATTCATTCATTCTCTCTCTCTCTCTCTCTCTGAATTTTTTTTCCTCAAGTCAGAGCCAGAGAAGATACAGAAAGGGGCAACTAAAATACTCAAGAGTTATGAGTACCTTCCATATAAAAAGCATTTGGGGCATTTTCTTACATTGGCTGTCGAAGCAGCAGCAGCAGCTCACAATGGCTCTCTAACTTTTTTCTTTAAAAAAAATTAGTAATCCTTTCTTGAAAAGTGTATTTCTACACACATTTATCTGTATGAGTCCCTGTTTTGGTGCATGCCTCCTGTCTGGAAAGAAGCAAGCCAAAAGCCCAGCTCCAGTATGCAGCTTTCCTCTGAAGGCAAGCAGTTCTGCTGGGTGTTGTCATCAGGAGTGACTGAAGGGTCTAGTGATGTCTCATTCTGGGATTATGACAGAATTGTCTGCCCTAAATGGAGACTGCTAAGAAAATCAACCAAGCCACAGTGGCCTGGCCTCCTTTGCAGTTGTGTCCTTTAAATTATGTAGGAAGTAAATGATATCTGATAAAACTCATATTTTCTGTAGTATGAATATGCTATCTAGAGCTGAAGGTAGTATGGTTAGAATTCAGTTGTTTCCTCAGATATTTTGTTATGAAATATAATAGGGCTCTGTGTTTTAGTTTCAGTATGATCTATCAGAATTTGGCAGAATGTGTTTGTTTTAATGTTCATGAAATAAGTCTCAAATTATTTGATAAAAATATATTTTGCTTTTTGCCGATGAGCAAGTTTTTAAGGGACAAGCTGAGGCCTGCACATTCAGTGCCAAAGCTAGAAACAAAGCCTGTGCTGGTACAATGGACTTTGAATCTCAAATAACTGAGGTTTTATTCTGACTCTTTGGTCTTGGGCTTATGTCTCTTTAGCTTTGGTTCCCCATTTTCATAATGGAAAAACCAATGACCTACCCAAGAGACTTGCTCTGAGGTTAGAAGAGATAAAGGAAATAGTTATTCCTATCCCAAAGAAAATATTAATAACATTTTATAACCCACCCCATCCCCGAAGGGTCAGAGTAGGCAACAATAAATTTGGAAACAAATATAAAATTGCATTAAAATTTAAGATCAATTTAAACTGAGACAAGACAGCTATGCCTTAAGGGGTAGGATGGAAATCTTAATAAATGAAATAGGTGCCAGCTTCTTAGATCTTATTAAGGGAAAGCCTTTGTTTTATCCATTTAACACACTGGAAGGAGATAAACAGAAATCTGTGGCTTTGATTGGCAATGCCTCTCACTCAGGTTGTGTCCAGGTATTACAAATACAGAGGTTTTAAGATAATTCTTTATATATCATTATCTGCTTTTTGTTGCCTTTTCTTCTAATATATAGCTTGTAAATCTTGCCCAACGAGAACTAAAATTGTACCAGATAATTATGAACAATGCTTTAGAAAACTGTTCCATTTATCAAAACTGACTTAGCTGGTTGTGTGTGTGTGTCCTCCCCCCCCCCCCATCCCACCGCACCAGGTTGGAATTGTGGGAAGAACGGGAGCTGGAAAGAGCTCTCTAATAGCTGCTCTTTTCCGGTTGGCTGAGCCCCACGGAAGAATTTGGATTGATAAATACTTGACATCAGAACTAGGACTTCACGAGTTGAGGAAGAAAATTTCAATCATACCTCAGGTATGAAGTCTACTTTATGTATCAGTACATTTTAAAAGTCCAGCACTTGCTGAAAACCTTTCGTTGTAATATTTTCTTTATCTTTACTCTGCACTCTGTTGCTAGTATTCTATGAATCTTTTATACTGCCATGTTTTTTTCCTTCGTTTTTGTGTATGTTAATCCTCTTTTCTCTGAATATTGACCAAAAATTAAGTGAAATTATTACGATTTTTTTTTAACATGTTTATTATCTGTGTTTCTTTCATACCCAAGCAGTTTCATTTTGGTCATTAGTTATCACTAGAGATTGCATTTAGTTTGCAGGCTAAGTAAGTTGCTGTTATATACAGCAGGAAAGGCAAAAGGTATGTTGGAACAGAAACTACTGGAACAAAAAGCCTACTGGCCAGGGGTGATGTACCCACACCCCTGCCAATCAAGCACTGCATTAGAGCCTGTCCCTATGTTATACTAGCATCTTGGTTTTCACAAGAACGCTACCTTTGTGGGAAGCCATTTGTGTGAAATCGATTCCCATTTCACTTGAGTGATTTTTAGTTCTGTCAGCAAAGCCTTTCCTTGGGGGCAGTTTTGTTAGCCTGGTTAAAATAATCTTGAACCAATGAATAGTGGCTCATGTTGTGTTTTCTGCAGCAGCCATCCAGCAAGTATAATGCCAGAACAGGCCTTAAGCTGCTGTGATGTCACAGTATGTTCATAAACATGCTACCCATTGAGGTAAAAGATTGAAGGCTGTTTCCAACATTTATGTGATATTGCCAGACAGCCTGATTTCAGGGTAGCCCAGAGAGCACCCCTCTGTCTATATTACATTGGAAGGCTATGCAGTGTGAGACTGCGGGATTGCAGCCTCCATTGTGAACTTTTCACCTGCCTGGGTTTGGCAAGACCCACAGCTGGTTGCTCAGCATGAGGTAAGTGTCGAGTCCAAGGTCAGAATGGCCAAGACCGAATGGGGTGCCCTCACCCCTCCTTTTCACAAGAGAAGGCAATAGCCCATGAGCAGACTGTGAATCTATCAAGGGAAGGAATCCTACCTTACACAAGAGATAATAACAGAGCACTCCTTGGGAAGCACACAGATAACTTCTTCTTCATGATCCCTACTGCACATTAAGATCATAGAGAGAGGTCCATCTCCTTATGCCGCCAGCCCATCTGCCAGTGACTCGGGAGCGGGACTTCTTTGTAGTCCCTGCTGGGCTGTGGAATGCGCTCCCTATAGACATTCATGGTTTAACATCTTTAGCAGCCTTCAAAAGAGCCCTTAAGACACATTTGTTTAGCCTGGCTTTTAAAAACATCTTTGTATTTTTACATTGCTCTTGTAAAAGTTTGTTCTATTGTCTTTATTGTGTTTATTTTTATGAACCTCCTAGAGCCTTTGGAGTCAGGTGGTATACAAATTAAATGAATAATAATAGCCAGCGTGGTGTAGTGGTTAGAGTGCTGGACTAGGACCGGGGAGACCCGAGTTCAAATCCCCATTCAGCCATGAGACTTGCTGGGTGACTCTGGGCCAGTCACTTCTCTCTCAGCCTAACCTACTTCACAGAGTTGTTGTGAAAGAGAAACTCAAGTATGTAGTACACTGCTCTGGGCTCCTTGGAGGAAGAGCGGGATATAAATGTAAATAATAATAATTTCCTGACCCATTCTAAATTAACAATTTAGCTGGCAAGGACTTGGGTAAATAAGTGCATCAAAGCAGGAGATGTGGAATCTTGTACACTTAAAGGCATCCTGTCTTCAGATATTCAGTCTGGCACAGCCATATTCATCCTTGCCTTTGTTGGGCAAGATCCACTCAGCAAGATTAAGCTCAGGTAGCAATGAGTTGCTTTGTCTTTCATGGAATCTGCTACCCTCTGGGTAGACAACACGGAATGAAAACTGCCTCAGGGCACATTTCGAGCTATAAGTACCTCTGGCCAAAGCACATGGCCTCAGAATCTGTTTGGATCACTATCTTATGGACTCTCATACTAGCGAGTGGGAGCCCTTTGCCCTTGCTTCTTCTCTGCCCACTCCCAGAGAGAAGATGCCAATCAACGTGCAACAAACACACCAATAAACCAGGGAAGGATAGATAAACTAACTTCTAAGCCTCCTTGACCCATCTCTTTCTCTCTTCCCAGCCCCCCTGCTCTCAAGCACTTTCCACGGCAAGCCTTAAGCCAGGCTCTGGTTAAGTGCCAGAGCCAAGACGACTGATTTCTAATTAGACCTTTAAGCTAAATTATTGCTAGCCACATTCTTGCTTAGAAAATTGATTGATTGATTAAGTGCCGTCAAGTCGGTGTCGACTCTTTGCAACCACATAGGTAGATTCTCTCCAGGATGATCTTTCTTCAACTTGGCCTTTAAGGTCTCTCAATGGTGCATTCATTGTGGTAATTAAGTCCATCCACCTTGCTGCTGATCATCCTCTTCTCTTTCCTTCAACTTTCCCCAGCATTATGGACTTCTCAAGGGAGCTGGGTTTTCACATAATGTGTCTGAAATATGATAGTTTGAGCCTGGTCATTTGTGCCTCGAGTAAAAATTCTGGATTGTTTTGTTCTATGATCCATTTGTTTGGTTTTGTTATGGGGAAAACCACTGTCCAAACGATTCTAATCTTTGTAGGTATAGACACATCATGGCATCTGAATATCCTTTCCAACGCCTTCATTACAACCCTACCAAGTGCTAGTCTGCGGTGTATTTCTTGACTGCTGGATCCTTTACTCTTGATGGTCGATCCTAAAAGGCAGAAACTATCCACCACTTCAGTGTCTTCATTGTCAATTCTGAGGGTGGTTGTCATTAGTTTAATGACCCATTGTCATTAGTTTAGTCTTCTTGACATTTAGTCGTCCAATTTTTTCACTTTGCTCCTTGACTTTCATTACTAGAGCTTAAGAACATAAGAACAGCCCTGCTGGATCAGGCCAAGGCCAATCTAGTCCAGCATCCTGTTTCACACAGTGGCCCACCAGATACTGCTGGAAGCCACAGGCAGGAGTTCAAGGCATGCCCTCCCTCCTGCTGTCACTCCCCTGCAACTGGTACTCAGAGGCATCCTGCCTTTGAGGCTGGAGGTGGCCCACAGCCCTCCAACTAGTTGCTGTTGATAGACCTCTACTCCATGAAGTTATCCAAACACCTCTTAAAGCCATCCAGGTTGTTGGCTGTCACCACATTTTGTGGCAGAGAATTCCACAAGTGGATTATGTGTTGTGTGAAAAAGTACTTCCGTTTATTGGTCCTAGATTTCCCGGCCATCAATTTCATGGGATGACCTCTGGTTCTAGTGTTATGGGAGAGGGAGAAGAATTTCTCTCTCTCTACTTTCTCCATACCATGCATGATTTTATAGACCTCTATCATGTCTCCCTGAAGTCATCTTTTTTCTAAACTAAAAAGCGCCAGGTGTTGTAGTCTTGCCTCATAAGAATGGTGCTCTAGGCTCCTGATCATCTTGGTTGCCCTCTTCTGCACCTTTTCCAGTTCTACAATGTCCTTTTTTAGATGTGGTGACCAGAATTGTACGCAGTACTCCAAGTATGGTTGCACCATAGTTTTGTATAAGGGCATTATAATGTTAGCTGTTTTATTTTCAATCCCCTTCCTAATGATTCCTAGCATGGAATTGGCCTTTTTCACGGCTGCCGCACATTGAGTCAACACTTTCAACGAGCTGTCCACCACAACCACAAGATCCCTCTCCTGGTCAGTCACCAACAGCTCAGATCCCATCAGCGTATACTTGAGCTTGCAGATCATCCACTTTCTCAGCTATCAGAGTGGTGTCATCAGCATAGCACAGGTTACTGATGTTTGTTCCTCCAGCGTTAAAACCACGCTCATCTTCTTCCAATCCAGCTTCTCTCAGTATATGTTCAGCATATAAGTTGAATAAATAAGGAGAAAATGTACAGCCTTGCCTTACTCCTTTGCCGATCTGGAACCAGGCTGTTTCACCATGTTCCGTCTGGACTGTGGCTTCCTGTCCTGTGTATAGGTTCCTCATGAGAATAATGAGATGTTCTGGGACATCCATTTTCCAAAGAACATTCCACAACTTGACATGGTTGATGCAATCGGAGGTTTTTCTGTAGTCAATAAAGTACATATTGACTTCTTTTTGGTATTTTTTGGCTTTCTCAATTATCCAGCTTAGAATATTAGGTAAGATTTATCACCTTGCCTGACTAAACATTTGCATTTTGTACCCCTATATGTGTGCTTACATTGCATGGGGCTTCTAGGAACACACGTCGCCCCAGCAGGAAGTTGCTTGAGGCAGCAGAGAGCAGGTCTCCGCCGCCTGCTCTCCTTTTTCTTAAAGTTCCCCAGTCCCTCTGTCAAAAAAGTGCTTGAACTGAGGATTGAACTGCAGTTCGTGCATATCCCTAATAGACGGGGACAGGAAGAATAGTTGGTACTAGGGATGTGCATGGAATCGGTGATGGCCGATTAGATGGCAGGCGGGGTACCTTTAAGGAACAGGACTGGTGCTCTTGTCCCCCTGCCTCATCCCCCCCGCTGGCGCTGTGTTTAAAAACTGCTCACGTGCACTGGGCACTTCCAGTCCAATGCACACCAGGACGGCATGGAGGTACACTGCCACTCCACGGGACCATTTTTAAACACAGCGCTGGTGGGGGAAACGCAGCGGAGAGAAGAGCACCCTCCCTCCTCCTTGAAGGTAACCCCCCACTGCCAAACCGCTGGACCTTTGGACCCGTTTGAAGGCCTGTAAAAGGGCTTCCGAACCACTTTGTGCACATTCCTATTGGGTACAGAGTTGGAACTTGGATCTGAGGAGCAGGAGCTGAGTGAAGTTGCAATAGAGGAGATGTGAGGAAAGAGGGAACCTAGTAAGCTGTGACCTTGAATACCTCATTTAGGGTCCTAAGGAGAAGAGGGGCTGTGTGCAATGTGCAGGGAGAGCTACAGAGAAAAACCAGGAGTAGGCAGAGCAGGGTTTGGGCTCACTGTGTTTGTGTATTCTTTTGTTTGTGATGAATTGGTTGCCGTATTCACTCCAGATTAAATGGAAAGGTGGGTTGCACCTACTTTTTACTATCTCATCATTTTGGTTTTTGTCGCAGCACATGCTGTAACTCAAACTCAGTTTGCGTATCTGCATCTTGGAGTGATGTATGGAAGTACACCACTCACTGATCCATAGGATACGGGGGGGGGGAGGGGTGTTGCAGTAAATAACCTTTATGTGGCTCCTTCTCGCTTTCTTTTTCTGTCCTCTTTTGCCATTGTATGTGTTTGGGGTTTTTTATCCACCATGGTAAAAAGTTTAGCAAGCAGAATGGTTCTCTAAAAACCCTCTTTGGCTTATCCTTCTTTTCCCCTCTGTTGAAAGAATAAAAGGCAAAGAAAGAGGTAGGTATGCTATTACTAGCATAGAAATACAATTGGATTGCAGCCTAATGCAGCCTCTCTTTTGTTTCTGAACACTGAAGGCTTCATTAATGCACAGTAGTGCTACTGAGTGAAGTTGGTGACCTTTTTGTGTCTAAAGAGGACTTTACATGGACTTAAATTCTTTTGCCTTTGTATTTGCACAATGTTCTTTTCTCCTGAAAATGGATGGTGATCAGTTCATTCAATGACAGCAGGGTTTTGAAAGCCCTTTTGCAGGCTATTTCAGGTGGGAGTTACCTTGTAAAATACAGATCCTTGTTCAGCAAAATATATGTTGTATGTGCTAAAAAGTCCTACAAAGCGAATTCTGCTTCTGTCCTTTGAGATGTTTGTTGTATGATTAATGATGTTCAAGCTTCCTAAGGGTGTGCAATTGGTTTGACAAAATAAAAAGTATTTTGACTTACCAGGTATAATTAAGGTCATAGTCAAAAATCCCTTGTAGGGGGTTGAGTGTCTAAATGCTAGTGGGTTCAGTTACTTTGCAAGTGAAAAGAAGCTTGTTTTTCCATTCTCTGGAAAGCAAGCAGGCATTACTTGTTTTGGACTTGAAAGATGATGAGGGTACTAACCTTGGTGATCAGGTATTTTGCCTTATATTAGTTGATACAATATTGTGTGCTGTGATTTTTACATCTTGTCCCTGTGCAGACCTAATGTTTCCCAAACACGCTTAAGACATTGGGAGTACACTGTGAGATAACTCTCCCTCCTGCCTTCACTTGTACAAACCTTCCCCCGCCCCTCATCTTTTTAGTATTGACCATGGTATCTTCCATATGCATCAACACTGATGCTGACCATAGTTGATTTGAAAGCAGGGTTCTTTGTGGTCTCTGCAGGTGCATACATGGGATCTGCACCCAAGCAGAGCAACATCTTGGAAACTTCTAGAGCTAAAAATCTGTCATTTTTACCATGCCCGTACATCCCTTCTCTCGAAATGGAAGTCCCTGCACTAAGTACATGCCTCAAAGAGTGGATAATTACTTTCCTGCTTGGTTCCCTCCCTTAGTTGTCTTCTGAGCTATTTTGGGAGCCCTTCTTTGGGTCATTTGTTAGTTTAGAGTTTTCCTAGTTCTTGGAGGAGCCAGAGTTAGAAGCTGAGTTATAAACGTTGTAGGCAAGTTGTCTTTCAAGAGAACATGTCCACTATTACTAATCTTTTACTCAAGGAACACTGATAAGCTTTCAAAGAACTTCAGGATTCCTTGGCACACCAGTTTGAATTATGACTTTATTGCATTCATACAAATTAATTCTGATATAATGCCAAATCATGGTTTGGTGATTGGAAACATACCTGCAAGTTCACATGCACATGCCCGTTCATGGATTCCCTCCACCACGCCCTGGTTTTTCCTACTCATGCTTTTCTATGACATCTAACTTGGCAAGCTGTGATTAATTTTCCAGTTTAGAACTGAAAACAAGGAAATGAAGGAGATAACTAGTGTGTGGATGGGAAAAGGGAGAAATGGCATTGTCAGCCTTGGGGGCATTCCCGTCACCAATCCATGGCCCTGGTATCTTAATTGTACCTTTTAGCCTATTGGCTTACTCTGGTTCTGAATTTACAGGTCATTTCTGACTTGGATTCTGGGATACTTACTGGCGTGTAGCAATAATGCTGCTTCAACTTCTAATTGGTTCTTTGGATATGATTGTGTAAAGCTTGTATTTCTTGCCATCAGTTTTTCGATGCTGTATTATCTGTTTTCCTGACTTCAGTATACAATTATTTACAGGTTTGGCTTATTAACTTCCTCTCATGAAACAGGCAATTTTAATATAACTGTTCTGTGTCAGAAATGGTAATTAAAATTTATGCTTATCTGTGGTTGCAGTACATGTGTGCTGTTATAATTTTATAACAGTTATGAAGATTTTATTAATTCAAATTTCCTATTTTGCCAACCTATAAAAATAGATTGAAATGAAAAATAATCTTAATAGTAACTTCAAAATGCATCCTATAGTATAATATAGCAAGTATTGTTAAAAATTATGGGCTTTTTAGGAGAGAGAGAAAATCTTTCAATATTTTGAATGCTTTAGTGGACTTTTGATCAACAGGTTTTGTAATTGGAATCACACTGGGGGAGATTTTTTTTTTTAAAGGAAAAATATTGTATTTGTAAAGAAAACGCAAACAGCATTATACAGTCCTGGTTTTTCTGATTGTAAGTTGCTTATATGGTAAACTGGAATAAATGGTTTGGAATTATTTTATCCCAAAAACATTGAGTGTGAATTGTATCTTGACTGAATATACTATCCAGCCCATGAAAATCAAAATAGCTATATGAGGTTGTCTTTTCAGCAGTTCATATACCTTTGTTTCAGAAATAATCATTGAAAATGCAAGCATGTTTTGTACTGACAACTGTAGGCTTTCGTTTTCAGTACAGTATTCTAGGACCTTGGCACGAGTATATGCACATTATTAGCCAACTGATGATGATTTGCTGAACTTCTTTTCTTTACTGAGCCTCTCATAAAGTACAATAGGATCCTAGTCATGTGAACTCGCAATACGCAGTGTCTATACGTAGGTTGCAGTTGGGGCAGGGGGGATTGTGGCCCTGCTCCCAGGCCTACTTGTTTCCGTATGTTGAGTGTACCATCTTAATGGGGCCTGTGTGCATAGAATCCAATGACTGTAGACTTGAAAATATTATGACTGAACACGTGATGTGTCTATTAGACTAACACTCCAATGGATATCTTTCAGTGAGCTGCCTCAGAAGAAGCTGGAATCTTCATTTCACAACTTTTAAACCCACTTAAGCCACCTAATGGCGCAGCGGGGAAATTATTTGACTAGCAAGCCAAACGTTGCCGGTACTACGAATCCCTGCTGGCATGTTTCCTAGACTATAGGAAACACCTATATCGGGCAGCAGCGATAAAGGAAGATGCTGAAAGGCATCATCTCACACTGCGCGGGAGGAGGCAATGGTAAACCCCTCCTGTATCTTACCAAAAGAAAACCACAGGGCTCTGTGATCGCCAGGAGTTGACACTGACTCAACGGCACACTTTACCTTTACACTCACTTCGTACCTGTCCAGATAAGGCAGACAATGGACCTGATACTGCTAAAGGCAGTATATAATGACTAAGCCACTTTGAACAAGTTAGTTATGGCTGAATAAATTGCATTCCTTTCATTGGGACTTAGTCTTGACTAAGTTAATTTAGCTGGATTGAGGCTAATGACTTTTACTTAATGCCCAAGCCTCCCTCAGGCTCCAGTCAATCCATATTTTACTCTGGTTTCACCATCAAGTGAAACTAGACAAGCAGCTACTTTCCTCCTTAGTCACAAAAGCCTTTGCTGGCATTGGCAGGTAAGGGTTTTTCACAAGAAAGGAACTCTATTAACCCAGCTGCTAGGAGGTTGTGCACTGATTGCTTAGCAAGTACAGCTTAACAGACACAAGCTCAGTGTGGGATGACTTGTATCATAAGTATGTTGTGGTATATAGTTTTTAAGGAAGCCATAGGTTGTATGAAAACTTTCATAACAACAAATAAGACTCAAATTGGCTTTTTCAATGGGCTACATTTAAAGAGTGGTACTTCTGGTGGTGGAAATAAACCCTTTCTGAAATTTCATTTTTCTGACCCATCCTTATTATGTAACTTTTTTTGTTGTTTTTGCTTTTCACTTAACAGACAAGATCAATCATGAAGTTTTAATTGGTAGGACAGCAGTCACATACAGATTTTTAAAATGGGGTGCAGTAGAGTACTGTATAATGTGTTTAATTCTTTTAAAGAATATCTGATAGACTTGTTAAGCCTTAATATTTTACTTCAGTCACATCATAATAAACTAGTAAAGGCATGAGTATACACACATGTGCATATTTAGCTTCAGTTGTATATGCTGTTCTGTATTGCACTCATGGTGGAACTACATCTTTACATACAAATGTGTGTGTCAGCACTGCAATGGCTACTGCTTCTAGGCAAAGCAACTTGCTAGATTCCAGATAGATATTTGGAAGATAAGCACTAGAGGGTGCAGAGGACAAGGAAGGAAAAGGGTTAAGCATCCACACTCAGCCACTTCTCTGCTGCTTCTCTTTCCCTCCCAGCCTTGACAGTCCAGACACCACAATTAAACCCACTGTCGTTGTGATAGAGATGCCCCCCATATGAATGAAAACCTACATATCTGGGTCCAGTATGGAGTTCTGTTCAATATGTAGTGCAAACATATTCAACAACTGCTTCTTATCAGCAAAACAGGAAACATTTTGAACGATAATGCATTGTATTTCAGGAGCCAGTTTTGTTTACTGGAACTATGAGGAAAAACTTGGATCCTTTCAGTGAATATAGTGATGAGGAGCTGTGGAATTCTTTGGAAGAGGTAATTTTAAAAGGATCCTTTTTTATTTACAGCATGCATACAGAATAATATTGTTCCTAGTGTTTGTACATATTGGTACACTCCATCCTAATCACTTATTTGTCAGTGTCACCTTCTTTCATAATCAGAAGAGTCTGTAATCATAAATAGACTAAATTAAGTATGAAGCAGAAGATTTAATGCTATGTTCTTTGAAGCAATATATTTATACTTGGGCATATTGATATGTCTCCAGGTCCAGCTAAAGGAAGCTATAGAAGAGTTGCCTGACAAACTGGATACGCAGCTGGCAGAATCTGGATCTAATTTTAGTGTTGGGCAGAGGCAACTGGTGTGCCTGGCCAGAGCTATTCTCAAGAAGAATAAAATACTGATTATTGATGAAGCAACAGCAAACGTGGACCCAAGGTATACCCAAGGTTCAAATGATCCATATGTTACTATCTTCTACTTATCCAACCCCAACTCTGATTTACAGAAGAATATTGATGAACATAAGGTGAATGAGAGATCTTAAATTTTTCTGCAATCTCATAGAGGTGTGCTGTGCTGTCTGCTTAATTATTATGGTAAAAAACCCACAATAGTACAGTGGACTAGAAATACTTCAGTCCAAATCTAGGCATGTTGTCCTCTCCTAGTTGAAAACCAAGCTCTCAAGTAATGTGATCTGGGCTACCATGTGTGTGTGAAAGCACCAGTAGTGAAGTAAAGCCAGATTCCGTCAGCTAGTTTCTTTTCATCAGAACAAATTCATTTTCGTGTATTTCTTTTTATGTATCTGAAAAAGACCATATACCATTAGCACCAAGCAGTCTTCCCAGTTTTATGTGCAATATGGAATCATAAAATCCATCATCCCATTAGGTCATGATTCATTGTAGTAACATTCTTTTGAGGTCATTTATATTCTTCGTGAAGGTGGAGAGAAAAGCTCTATACTGGGGTGGGTGTTTCAAACATATAAATTACAGAAAAATGATTCTTTAATAAATATCATTGGTTAACACTTTGCTTAGGCCAAGAAGTGTTGGTTGCTATGGCTTTTATCAAAAATATAATTTTTGTCCCAGTAGTTACATGCTGGGAGTGCCTTAAAAAAATAAACATATTATGCATTCATATAAATTTGCCAACTCAAGTGCTGTAATAAAGATTGCAGTAACAATGTTGTTTGTGTGTAGACTATAGGGCACAATAGTGCAAATAATAAAAAACACTGCAGTGGTAACTTCAATTTATTGTTTGAATTGGTTGGCTTTGTCCTGACACTTTAATCTTTTTCTTAATATCTCCAATGGAGCCATAATGGCATCTTTTAGAAATGTGATGACAAGTTAGTGTGTGGTGTCATGGTAGCATGCTAACCACAGAGAGGCACATTATGACATGCTGGATGTAAAGATGAATGGGAATTGACCTTTTTGAAGTTTTTTATTAACTAACCATGGTTAAGGCAGCTTCCCCATCTCTCCAGCCTGTCTTCTGGAAAGGTGACAGGCATATATATTCTCTCCGGAAGCTAAGCTTAGGATGGCTAGTTAAACCATGGTTTCCCTGTATGTTTGAAATTATAACTACCATTAAGATTATAGTTAAATGTGAAGTCTGCAAAGGGCTAAAATAACAGCTTGCTGAAAATGTTAACATGTAATCATGGTAAATGAAACCCACTAGGAACCATGGTTTCACATCCTGGTTTGTGGCCAGTTCAATGGTTTAGGCTTTCAAGCATAATTCTAAATCGTAATCATAGCTATCATCTGCCTAAGACTACTGATTCTGTAATAAATTGATATTTTAGATTGTGTTGATTCTACCCAAAGTCTTAGTGCTGTTTTTGTTAGATTTGTCCTTTGAGGTGAGGAGTGTGTGTTGTGGTGGGAAATACCACACACTGGAGAATACCAGCTCATAATAGTAATTAGGATAGAGAGTGGTTGTAGGTTTCTGGGCATAGGCTCACATTGCCAAAAATGAAAACATTGCCCCCCCCCCAAAAAAATAGTTTACCATTCCTAGCTCCACTGGCTGAATGTTTTTAAGAAAGGCATTACTTCTTGTAAATAATCCTATTGATAACATAGAGTTACAGTCTCAAAGCTTTGCAAAGTTCTTTAGTAGAAATTAAAAAAACAAAAATAAAATTCATTTAGCTCCAAATTACATCTATATGTCAACCCAGAAGCTCACCTCTTCCTTCTTTCTTGTCTGAGCCTTGCCTCCTTTATGCTCCTCCTCTCACCACTCCCAGAATATAGCAAGAAAACTGGTATTTTGTTTACACATGCGTACACACACATCTGTAAAATCCTCATTCCTTTCCTCAACTCCTAGAAGATGAGGAGCTAGGTGGGAGAGCATCTATCTGTCTCTCTGACATATCTGTATACCACCTGATATGTATAGGCAGTGTTCATAATTAAAAAAAAACAACATATAGCAGAATAAAACCAAATAATTTTACAAAATAAAACAAGCAGTTTAAAATTAATTAACTAATTAAAAGCCTGAGAAAACAGGTGTGTCTTTTTAAAAGCAACCAGAGATGGAGATGCTCTTATTTTGATAGTGAGTGCCCTGGGGCAACCACAGAGAAGGCTTGGTCCCAAGTAGCCACCAAACAAGCCAATGGCAACCGTAACCAGATCTTTCCAGATGTACTTAATAGGTGGGAGGGTTCATGACAAAGGGGGCATTCTCTTAAATACCCTGGACCCAAGCCATTAAGGGCTTTATTGGTAATAACCAGCACTTTGTATTTTGCTCGGAAACATATCAGTAGCTGGTGCAGTTCTTCTAAAATCGATGTTATATGGTCGCTTTAGGTTATCCCAGACAGGAGTTCTGGCTGCCGCGTTCCGCACCAGTTGCAGTTTCCAGACTACGTACAAGGCAGCCCCATGTAGAGTGCATTACAGTAGCCAAGCCTGGAGGTTACCAGCAAATGTACCACTGTTTTAAGGTCATTTACTTCCAGGATGAAAGTAAATGATACACTAATGATAAGTAAATGACTGATACAGCTGATGTATAAGTCGAAGCTGATAAAAAACACTCCTGGCCACTGCCTCAACCTGAGAAACCAGAGAGAGTTTTGGATCCAGGGGCACTCCCAAACTATATACTTTGAGACTACAAACCATTTTTCATTATGCTGTTTCTTTGCAGTGTAGCACTAAGCTTTCCCCTTTCTCCCTCCTGGACTTAGAGCTAAAGGCTATTACTTTTATAGAGTGAAAGAACCTCAGTCTGTAGGCAGCTGAGAAAGGGAGAGAGTGCTGTTGGTCACTTTTAGTCAGTTTGCTTGGATGAATGCAGTAGGGCTAGTGTCATGAATCCAGATCCAAGATCTCTCGACTGGCCAGAACCCAGGTGACTGCACATCGCTAGGAATCTCTCTCTCCCCACACCCCTAAGGGAACTGAATCAGCACCCCCACTACAACCCAAGGAAATGGTCCTGCCATCATCCTTACTTGGAGGAGACAGCGGAGGACTAAGGTTCCCAAGTGCCATTGGAGTCAGTTGCTTACAAAGTACTTACAAAGTTGGGCACAGCCATTTAAAACTACAGCGCCTTCCTCAGGGAAGGGGCGGGCCATGGGCAGCAGTGATATAAACTAGCAGTCAACTCCAAACATCTGCTGCAGCCAACATCCATGCTTCTTTGTTGTGCCCTGCTCTCCTCCACACTATCTGTGGTCCTGACCCCTTTTCCTGTAATGTGTCCATTGAAGCTGTCCAAGGTCTGTGCACCTCCTGCTTCCAGATCGCTCCCTCAGCAGAGGTCCCAGTGCAGCCATTTAAACTGCCAGGAACAGAATGGCTCCTTGAATCGACCTTTTGCCTAGCTCTTGCCCTCTTAAAGAGGGAGAGAGACAGGTTGTCTTTTTGGGGGGAGGGGGGGTGCTAGGCCAGCCAGCCAGCCAGCCAAGGCTCATCCTTCCAAATGGAGTCCTGTAATATAGGCTTCCATTCAGCACATAGGGTTTTCTTGTCTGTCTACCTTGCAGCTCCAAGGAGCAGGAAAGAGGCAGCATGGTACTCTGCCTTTAGAGTGAAGGATCTTTGTTATGAAGGCAGTGTGTGTAGCTGTGTCTCTCTTCTCCAGGATGGAATGTGGGGAGAAGAAGCACATGTACTGCATCCAGGATTATAGGGCAACTGAATAATCTGGATCGTGATCCGTTGCATTAATAAGGAATGGGTTCTGCGCTTGTGCAGAGAACTCAGATAGATTGACTAGCTCCTTGTGCCACCTCCAACTGCCCTGCATGTGGTCTGTGCTTCTGTTATTCTAGGCAGTTGGGGCGTTTCTTTTAGACCGCCAGTTTCTTTTAGACCGCCATTGCATCTAGACCTCGAATCGGTTTGCTCCTCAGAGAAATAATTAAAACAGCTAGAAACTCTCGGTAAAGACCTTGAAAAGTACACAGAAAATGCACTGGTACTTCGACTACAGACTGAGAAAACGGACATGACTACGGAAAATCCCAAAACAAAAAAATTTAATCCCCCCTGGACTCTTCAGGAGATACAAGTTTGGAAATCTTCAGTGAACAACTTTGGACTGGGAAACGACAATGACATCTAAACCGGCAACAAAAACAGCGTTTAAACGCTGTGTTGACTGCCGTGCTAAACTTTTATCCACTGATACTCATTAAGCCTCCTTGCTATGCCTGGGAGAACAACACAACCCAGCCTCGTGCAAGATTTGCTGCTCCTCCTCTAAACAGACGCTTAAGAATTGGGCACTGATATTGAGAGCAGCACTGTATGATGACGCACTTTGGACACCGAGACCTTCAACATCGAGGTATGTTTTGAACCCACCAACATCGAGACTTTAGGCATCGAGATCGGTGTCGAGTCCACTGATATCGAGGTCGGTGTCGAGTGCAACACCTTATTCAGAGTCAGTGACTCTGTTGGTGGACTCTGCAGATAAGCAGTCGAAAGCCACCAAGGAACAGAAGTTTAAATGGCCAGAGACTGTAAAAAAGTAGTGACATAGGAACAAGATTGTTCATCTCTAGTCAACTGATGAGGAAAGTTGAAAGGCAAATGTCACACCATCACTTTGGGTTCAGTACTCACCATCTACGGAACCAGTGATGGCTGTGCCAAAATCACATTCAGCATCGATATTCACGTCGATGTCGACATCGAGACTGGTATAAAAAAATGTACCGAAAGCAACACTTCCCTTGACATGGACAGCTTTGGGACGTCGCACTGTGATGTCCTTGACTCCTGTGCAGACCCCTGTTCAATCACCTGCAGTGACACCTCAGGGCACCTACCAACCTGAGGAAAATCTGGACTTCGGGGAAGGGGTAGAAGAGGAGGAGGAAGTGGCACTAGATCCTAAGACAAAGACTTTGCTTATAGCTCTATTAGAATCAAGTGAAAGCACACCCTCGGGCTCAACTTTTCAGGGTTTCACTAGTCTCGAAACTGAACACGTTACCGAAGCCGTAGCGTCTTCAATACCAAAGACTCCCTCGATGTCGCCGGTAAGGCCACAGCTGTCGATACCGAACCCTGTACGTCTGGTATCGGCTGCGATGAGTCCAGTTAGGCTTCTAATGAGTCAATGGACTGACCAGGCCGTTACCCATGTTTGCACATCCTGTCCCAGGCTACACACCATATTCAACCCAAGGCACGTCTACTAGTGTGGGGCTGGGCTAGATCACACACAGCTGCAGTTTTTGACATAGCCCATCAGTAGTTTATCCTGCCGACTATGCAGAATATAAAATCTGGAAGGTGCAGCAGGAAGCGCTACATCAGCAAATGACACGACAAGCTCCACCGTTATTACAAGAACCTGTGAAGGTGGTCGAAACCGCTACCATGTCATGTCAAACTCAACCTGTCCAACAGATGAGGCAACAAGCAGCCTTACCAACAAGATCAGGGAACATACCCCCCAAGAGGGGCTGCTACTCCTCCTGATGCCTCACCAACTGAACCATCAGAGGAGGATGACGCAGAAACCTCTTATGCATCTGACACTGAAAAGGAAAGTGTTCCAGAACCTGACCCCATGGAGCCGGACTTTCCAGTGGAGGTTGCGCTGAGGACTTCAATTTCTCCTATAGAAGAACTAAAGGCATATCATGCACAGATCCGGGAAATGGCAGAAGCATTGGGCCTGGAATTAAAACTGCCAGAATTGGATCTAAAGGATGCTGTCTACAATATGATGGCAAAGGCAAAACTATCACACCCAGTATCTCTCCCCATGCTGCTCACCGTCAATGACCTCTGAAGAATTGCAGAAAAAGTTCGCTCAGACATACGAGAAGGCAGCTGTAGTTACCAGACATCTACTCAGTACGTTCATACACTTGGCGAAAACTGAGTCGAGAGCGATGACCACAGCAGTGACCTTGTGCCACCAATGCATGGCTGTGGTCCACAAACTTGCAGCAGGAGATGAAGCAAAGAATTGAGCACTTACCTTATGATGAGAAAGGGCTATTTGCAGAGTCAACAGATAGTACTATGGAATCTTTTAAAAAGTTAAAGTTCACGGCAAAATCATTCATGACTTCATTAATCATGACATCAACAAATACATCGGGCCAATCAGCCCGTAATCGTACCTATGGAAGGCAGCAAAACCACCCTTCTTACAGACAAGACAGGAGTGAATACAGAAAGCAATATAGGTCTTTCCAGCGACACAAGCCCTATGGGCAAAAACCAAAGGGCCAAAAACAGGGCAGAGAACAAGCCAAACAGTCTTGGTCATTTCCATCCACCACACGGGCACACTGCAACACAAGCTTCAGCGTCCAAGGTTCCCAACATCAGCCTTGTGACTGCCAATGTATCCATCAAATTGGCAAGCCATGCCCAGGCATGGCACAACATAACATCAGACCAGTGGGTGCTGAAGATTATAAGGTCTGGTTATGCAATAGAGTTCAAAGCTTTATCTCCCTTTAAGGGTGTAAAATATACCAGACCAACCCCGGTGCTACAAGAAGACATTTTTAGAAGGGCGGTATAGAAATCAAATAAATAAATAAATAAATAAATAAATAAATAGATAGATAGATAGATAGTACAGCTGTTGCTCGAGAAGCAAGCAATTATGCAGGTGCAGTGGATGGACAGGATGAAGGGCTTCTACTCCCGATATTTCCAAATCCCCAAGAAGGACGGAGGGATTCTGGCAATAATAGACCTGAGAGAACTGAATCAATACGTGGACACATGAAAGTTCAGGATGATTACCCTACAGGGAATCTTGCACTTTGTAGCCAAGGAGAAGCGGGCAGTCACGCTGGACTTAAAGGACGCGTATTTCCATGTGGGGATACGCGAGAAACACCGCAAATGCCTTTGGTTTACAGCGGGCAATACAGCGTACCAATATGTGGTTTTGCCGTTTGGCCTATCTACAGCACCACGTGTATTTACAAAGATCATGGCTGCAGTGGTGGCATACTTAAGACCAGAAGGTGTTGTGATATATCCATATTTTGTCGACTGGCTCATGGTCAACACGGACAAAGAAAGGTTACTTCTGCAGATCCAGTTCGTCTTGTGTCTCCTCAAAGACTTAGGCATCATTGTGAATTGGAAAAAATCAAACTTGGTGCCACAAAGACAAATAAGTTACATAGGAGCGGAGCTGGACACACAAACGAAAAGAGCTTACTTGCTTACTTGCGTCCAAGTACCAAGGATCTGATACTTCTATTCACCAGAATACCACAACAACTAGCAGAAGCCATACAAAGGCTGCTGGGTTTGATGGCATCTTGCAGTTCAACTGTATGCAACACTCGACTGCATATGAGGGGTCTGCAGATGTTGTATCTGCGGAACTTCCACCCAAATCACAACAAGCAGTAGATGGTTCTCATTTTGCCAGAAAGTGTACTGATTACACTAAGGTCATGGACAGTGAATGCCCATCTACAGACCAGAATGCCATTCCAACCCAAGGCTCCCACACATTGGGTGACAACAGATGCGTCTCTCTGGGGTTGGAGGGCTAATTGTGGACATCATCAAGTACAAGGTCAGTGAACACAAGCCCCAAACAAAAGGCATATAAGCTACCTCAAACTTCTGGCTGTATTTATGGCACTGAAGGCTTTCAAACCACAGTTGAAAGGTTCGGTAGTGCAGGTACACTTAGACAATACCACAGCTATCGCTTACCTGAACAAGCAGGGAGGGACAGTGACCCATTCCCTTTGCCAGCTAAGTCAGCAGATATGGAAGTGGTGTGTGACTCAGGGCATCACCCCATCAGCAATACACATCAGAGGAGAAGACAATGTACAAGCAGACGAACTCGGTCGAAGATTACTGAGGAATCAGAATCACGAGTGGGAACTAAACGAGACCTATCTACGGGCGGCGTTTGTTAAGTGGGGTTGCCCAACCATAGATTTGTTTGCAACTGCTGCGAACAAAAAATGTCAGAAATACTGTTCATGTGCAGGACATGGCAAGGATTCTCTGGGCGATGCATTCCAGATCCTGTGGGCCAGGGACCACTTCTCTCTATTCCCACCACAACCGCTAATAGCGTGAGTGGTTTTGCAAATGCTCAGGGATGCCACAAGGGGAATCCTGGTGACACCATGGTGGCCCAGGCAGCCTTGGTTTGTGCCCTTTCTGAAACTGTCCAAGGAAAAATACCACAGGTTTCTGAATCACCCAGTCTTGCTAAGTCAAAGCCAAGGAATGATCCAACACCCACAACTCAAAACCCTAAAGCTAACAGCTTGGTGAATGGGTTATTAGACAAAATACTGCTTAATAATAGAAGGTACTCTGAGGTGTAACTATAACAGCGAATGGAGGAGATTCAAAATTTATGCAAAACAGGGATTCTTCCCAAGAAAGGCTACAGTCAGACAAATACTCCTCTACATGACAACGCTAAAGATGTCAGGTTTAGCGAACACATCTCTCAAAGTACACTTAGCGGCATAAGCTTCACAGCATAAGGGGTGGGAAGGAACTATGGTTTTTTCCCATCCTGAAAGCAAAAAAAATCCCTGAAAGGGTTAAACAACTTGTACCAACCGATAAGAAAGCCACTACAGCAATGGGACTTGATGCTAGTGCTAAGCGCCCTTATGGAACAGCCATATGAACCATTTGTGAAGGCCATGTTAAGATTAAAAACATTAAAAATGGCATTCTTGATAGCTATTACGACAGCATGAAGGGTTAGTGAGCTGACAGCTCATAGTGCCGATTGACCATACACCCAAATCTACCTGCAAAAAGTCCTGATGTGCCTAAACCTGCGCTTCAGGCCAAAAATAACAACTGACTTCCATATTAATTGTAAACCGCCCTGAGCCATTTTGGAAGGGCGGTATATCAATCAGTCAATCAATCGGTATATCAATCAATCAATCAATCAAATAATTAGTATAAATGAGGATATAGTGCTTCCAGCCTTCTTCCAGAATCCTGAATCACAGTTAGAAAGATGCATGCATACCTTTGATGTATGCTCGGCTCTGCTGTACTATCTGGAGGCAACAAGAGACATACAAAAGACAAAAATGCTTTTCGTGCTCTATAAGGGAAAGTCCATAGGCAAGCCAATCTCAAGACAGCGGCTATCCCAATGGATTACTCAGACTATAAAGTTGGCATATCACTCCCAAGGGGAAGAGCCTCCAAGTACTATCAAGGCCCACTCCACGAGGGCATATGCATCTTCAACTGCTAATCTTGCAGGGGTGTCAGTGCCGGAAATCTGCAGAGCAGTGACATAGTCTACACTCCAGCCATTTATAAAACATTATGCACTAGACTTACGACAGTCAAGAGAGATGGTATTTGGCCGGAGTATCCTTAAACGAGTCTTGCCTTGATGACCCACCACCAAGGGGGAAGCTGGCTAGTCACCCATTCCTTAGGAATGCAACGGATCACGATCCAGATAAACAGGTTGCTCACCTGTAACAGATGATCTGGAGGTGTTCCGTTGGATTGATAAAATCCACCCAGACCTCCCCGCAATGGTCAGGGCAGGACAAGAGACACTAAAACGAATCAGATCGTCAGAACAAAATATCACACTGGTGGTCTACAGAAACTGAGAGAGACACTCCCCAACTGCTCAGAATAACAGAAGCACAGAACACGTGCAGGGCAGTTGGCACAAGGAACTAGTCAATCGATGATGATGATGATGATGTCTTGTTTACACAGTCAGGCAGGTGTTATTGACTAGTTTGTTTTATCCAGACATTGAGTTCTTCCCAAGGACCTGGGATGTCAGAGTTTTGTTATCAATATTGTTCTTGTTATTGTTATAGATATTGTCGCAGAATATTGAGCCAGCGTGCGCCAGCGTGGTGTAGTGGTTAGAGTGCTGGACTAGGACCGGGGAGACCTGAGTTCAAAATCCCCATTCAGCCATGAAACTAGCTGGGTGACTCTGGGCCAGTCACTTCTCTCTCAGCCTAACCTACTTCACAGGGTTGTTGTGAGGAGAAACTCAAGTATGTAGTACACCGCTCTGGGCTCATTGGAGGAAGAGCGGGATATAAATGTAAAAATAAATAAATGAATGAATAAATAAATAAATAAAATGAAAGAAATGAAATAAATAAAATAAAATAAAATAAAATAAATATAGGCTGTTCCCAGTAAAGTTGCTTTTTGTAATTGTCTGATGGTGATTTCTGTGGCCCCTATGGTGTTGAGGTGCTCTTCAAGTTGTTTTGGAATTGCACCTAGGGCACCAATTACCACTGGGATTATTTTCATCTGTTTCATCTGCTTCTTTACAAAGGCGGCACTTGCTGTTTGTTGTTGACTTTTCTATTTTTGCTCTTATTGCATTTGTTCTTAGAGCTTGTTCTTGTGCAACCAGTATTAAGCCTTCTGTTTCTTTGTTGTTGACCATTTGAAGTGCATCTTCTTCACTGTCCTTTATATATTACTAGTATTTTTAAGCCCGTTATGATAACGGGCGCTAGCTTTCTATCCCGTCTTTTCTGTCTCTCTCTCTCTCTTTCTGTCTCTTTTTCCCCCCTTGTCCCCTCTCTCTTTTTGTTTTTGTTGTTGTTGTTGTCTCTGTTTTTGTTCTTCCTTATTTTGCTTATACTTTGGGGGGGGGGGTTGTGTGAATGAATAACGGCCAAAATGGCCCATGAGAAGGTGGCCGCCCCCGCCTATCGCCCTCCCGCGCACCCAGCTGCCGGAGCCCACCTTACCCGCTCCAGCCCGAAGGAGAAGAGAGGAACTCGGGAACAGAGCTACTCTCTGTGTTAAGCTGCTGCCCATACTGTCGCAATGGACGCAATAGGCGTCCTTTGCGTCCATAGCGGCAGTTTGAGCAGTGACTTAGCACAGAGAGGAGCTCTGCTCGTGAGCTCCTCTCTTTTCCCTCGGGCTGGAGCGGGTAAGGTGGTCTTCGGCAGCTGGGTGGGCGGGAGGGCGATAGGCGGGGGCGGCGACCTTCTCATGGGCCATTTTGGCCCTTAATCTTTTTTTGGGGGGAGCGGGGAAGGTGATTTTGGGCAGCTGGGAGGGAGGGTGAGCAGGCGGGGGCGACGGCTGTGAGCGGGCGGGGGCCTCGTTGGCGGCTTCGCCGCCACCTCGGCCAGCTTCCCTGTCCCCCGTCTCGGTCTTCCCCCGCCGCCATTGCCCTCGCCTTTTTCAGGGCGGCCGCTTCTGGTTGCCTCGGCCTCCTCTCGCCGTGCCGCAGCTCATGGCCGAGGCGGCGGCTCCGCCGTCGCCTCGGCCACTTTCCCCCGCCGCCACACACCGGCTAATGGCCGCCCGTGGCTGTGGGACACTGGTGTCTGCAGTCCTGTGTCCCTTGGGCTCTTCTGGGCCTGCGCTTTGCGCAGGCCCAGAACAGCCCAGGGAGGCAGGGACGCAGATCCCCAACATTCCAAAGCCACGGCCACTCACTTAGCCTTTTATTATATAGGATTCAAGGCCTCTTTTCTCCTCCTCCTACTGTTTGATGGACTTGCAGCATTCCTCTTCCTGAGCTGCGATGGAGGTATAGCCTATCTACATCACTGCGGAGGTGCAGAGCATGATTGATGGTCATTATTTTCCTGGTCTTACGATCTAGCATCTCAAGCTCTGCCTGGGTCTAGTCTATTATTCCTGCAGTGTATCTGATAATAGGTATAGCCCAGGTGTTTATGGCTTGTATGGTGTTCCCGCCATTGAGTTTGGACTTGAGGATTTTTCTAACTCTCCTGATGTATTCACTTCCAATTTTTCTTTTAACTTAAGTGTGTGCAATATTAGCCTGGAGAATGCCCAAGTATTTGTAATGTTCTTTCTCTTCCAGGTTCTTGATCTTGCTTCCATTGGGCAGTTCTATTCCTTCTGTTGTTGTTATTTCCCCTCTGTTCATTATTAATGCAGCACACTTGTCTAGTCCAACTCCATTGCTATATCGCTACTGAATATATGGACAGTGTTTAGCAGTGATTCGATTTCTGACTGGGACTTTCCATACAACTTCAGATCATCCATGTGCAGCAGATAGTTGATTTTACTTGATGTTTTAGATGTTTGGTATCCGAGGCCTGTTTTGTTTAGTATTTGTGAAAGTGGAGTCATGGCAATTACAAACAACAGAGGGGATAGTGAGTCCCCTTGGAAAATGCCTCTTCTAATGCTAACCTGTCCAAGTGTCTCGCCACTGATTGTTAACTGTGTACTCCACATGCTTATTGCTTTTTAAAAAATAAATATCTGGAAGTTTTTGCTGACACCAGTTGTTTCTAAACATTTTAGTATCCATGTGTGAGGCAATGAGTCGAAGGCCTTCTTGTAGTCAATCCATGCAACACTTAGATTTGTTTTTCTTCTCTTGAAGTTTTCTAAAATCATTTTGTCAATCAGCAGCTTGTCTTTTGTGCCTCTGGTGTTCAGGCAGTTTATTTTCTGTTCAACTGGAGCTGCTTATTAGTTAATAAGTGTTGCATTACTTCATCTGCTATTATTCCAGTTAATAATTTGAACATGGTTGGCAGGCAGGTTATCGGTCTATAATTACTTGCAACTACACCTTTTGCTGGGTCTTTCATTATGAGATGAGTTTTCCCAGTTGTTAGCCATTGTTCAATATCACCTCCTTGCAACATGTGTTTGAACTGTTTTGATAGTTGTTTATGAAGGCTTGTTATGTGTTTAAGCCAAAAGCCATGCAGTTCATTTTTGCCTGGTGCAGTCCAATTTTTAATTTTCTTTGCTCTTTTACTTATTAATTCTGCTGTTATTATTAGATCTTGCATTTGTTGGTTACATTTTTCGACCTCTTTCACCCAGCCTGCTTTTTTATTATAATCTTATAATTATATTATTTATAATTGGATTGTCCCATAATTTCCCCCAGAATTGCACTGTTTCTTCTTTATTTGGTGTTTCTATGTTTCTTGCACTTGCTCCTTCTATCCCTTGGTGGAAGATAACATCTCTGATTTTACTGGAATTGGAGATTCTGCCTGTGTTGTGTAATTCTGGCTTCATATCTCCTAATCTTCTTTGACACTGCTGTTATTTGCTGCTTTATTATTTCCAGGACTTCTCTAATTTTCCTTGAATCTAAGTGGTATTTTTGGATCAGATACTGTTTGGTGTTTTCATTCGTCAGCTTCTTGTCTTTCATATCTTTCGATTTACTAGCATCTGATCTAAGCCTGGAGATTTTATTTTCGAATCTAATCTTCCATTTAGGTGATGTACTACTTGCTTTTTTTTACAGGTCCACTGATCTTATATCCGAGCTCTTGTGTTGTTATTGTTGCTGCACTGTACATTAGTTGGTTTGTTTCTTGCAAATTATTGGTTGTTATTTCTGCAAGTGCAGCATTGACATCTTTTAATGCCTGAGCAAGTTGTTTTTTGGCAACTGTTTTTAGAGCTGGAAGCCGAACCCTGGTGGTTGTTTGTTTCATGTGCTCTGTTATTTTTTGCTTTAGTTCTTGCTGCTTTTCTGTTAAACAGCATTCAGGTTTTTGAGGTGAAGGTAAAGGGGAGGTTGCCTGATTTTGATTTTGAAAGAGTTCAGCAACAGTGGCATCCACCATTTCCAACACCACCTCCTCCACCTGCACCTGAGCAACTTCTTCAGTTGGTGGTAATTCTTCTTCCATATCTTGAGCCTGTATTGCTCTTTGCAGTTCTTCCAGCTCAACCTCTGTGAATACTTTATTTCTTATTGTGAATCTTCTCTGGTCTGCTAGCCTTTGTTCTGTTATTTCTGTATCTGGATGCTTCTCTTTCCAAATTTGGTACATTCTTTTAAAATAACCTCTTCTAGTTGGACTAGACTTGTAATAGCAGATCATTATTTCCTTGTTGGCATTTTTTGTATATTTTTTCCAGTTAAGCGGCGTTTCTTCCAGTAACCCTGCAGTCTCCAGCCCTGGTTGCTCAACTGAAGATCCAGAGTCCTGTTATTATTTATTTATTCATTCATTCATTCAGGTTTCTATCCTGTCCTTTCAAAAATGGCTCAGAGTGGTTTACACAGAGAAATAATAAATAAATAAGATGGATCCCTGTCCCCAAAGGGCTCACAATCTAATAAGAAACATAAGATAGACACCAGCAACAGCCACTGGAGATATGTTGTGCTGGGGGTGGACAGGGTCAGTTACTCTCCTCCTGCTAAATGGAGAGCATCACCACATTAAAGTGTGCCTCTTTACCAAGTTAGCAGGTCCGTGAGGTCCCTGCGCAGGCGCAGAACCCATTCCTTATTAATGGAACAGATCACCTCCAGATCATCTGTTACAGGTGAGCAACCTGTTTTTCTCAAAAGATTCTGGACATGGCCATCTAGAAGTAATGTTTCCCTGCTCCAGGTGGTTGGGCAAGTGTTTATTTTCAAGCCTGTCTGAACCCCGTTCATTAACCATGTTAACTATTTCATGTATTTCACATAGGTAACATTAGTACTATTTATGGTCAGTAAATTCATTTTGAACAGGAATAAGCTTTGATGCCACTGTCTTCTGTGAAAATCAATTATGTGTAATGAATCCAGGAATTTCATGCTGTTACTTATAAAACCATACTTGAAGTCCTAGTAAAATGAGTATTTAGCAACAAATGTTGGTGCATCAATTTTCACTCATATCTATCCATTCTCTTCCTCTGAGAGAGAGAGAGAGAGAGAGAGAACCTTTACCTTGTAGGATTTATGCCATGGCAGTGCAACCTGTCGCATCACATATTTTCATTAAAAGGAGGTATTTGACTGCACACACTCACACAGACATCCTTTTTATAAACATTGGTCATTTTACACTATAATATTTATTATCTGACTAGCCAGCTGTAAAGTCACTTCATGACAACAATCCTCTAATTAGCCCGAAAATTAGGACTTCATAACAAAGATATTTGGATTGCCAATAGAAAAGTTGTTAACAATTGACTGAGGCATTTATCATTGGTGGTTATCATGTGGGAGAAGGAAAGGGGGTAAAATTCACATAACAACTGTTATGTGGGTGCTTACCTTACAGTAGCTGTGAAGTAGCATTAATGCTCAACAGCAGTCACAGTAACGTGACAGTGCCTGCTGTTGCCATGAAGAGAAATGCAAGGTGTAAGAGCAGCAGTTGTTATGCAGTCTTAAGAGGCTTATCTCTTTAATAGCCGATTAATCAGGGCACATAATGCGCTCTGCAATGTACACCGGTAGTTGGAAGGGAGATATCAGGTTTCATGTTCAAAGAAGGCTGAGCAGACCGTGAGTGAGCATTTTACTAAGCAAGGGTAAAAAGAAGTTGTGAGAGGTTGTAGAGGGTGCCCTCCCAGTTTTCTAGCTGCCCTCTTCCTGAAACTTAAGGTTTCATGCAAGTTATGTTACTTAGAAACATTGTTTTGTAACTGTTGTTTTTACAATAGATCTTTCTAAAGGTAAAGTGTGCCATCAAGTTGATTTTGACTCCTGGCGCCCACAGAGTAGGGGTGTGCATGGAACCGCCAAACTGCGGTCCGGCACTGGGGTGGCGGTTGCTTTCAGAGTGGGGGAGGGTTTACTTACCCCTCCCGCCGCTTTCCCGCTCTGGCCCCCGTAATTGTAGTAGTAATCGGGGCGGCAGGATACCTCCCTGCCGCCCCTTCGCCCCTTTCGCTCTTCAAACCAAGCAGGAGTCCTGTGCGTGCGCGCACTTCACAGAGACCTCCCTGCCGCCCCTTCCGCTATTCAAAGCTAGGGAGCTTTGAATAGCGAAGGGGTGGCAGGGAGGTCTCTGTGAAGTGCGCGTACGCACAGGACTCCTGCTTGGTTTGAAGAGCGAAAGGGGCGAAGGGGCGGCAGGGAGGTATCCTGCCACCCCGATTACTACTACAATTACGGGGGCCAGAGCGGGAAAGCGGCGGGAGGGGTAAGTATACCCTCCCCCGCTCTTAAAGCAACCCCCCACCCGAACTGAACCGCCCAGGGCCGGACCAGACCGGACCGGTTCGGAGGCCTTTACAATGGCTTCCGGACCTGTCTGGGCACATCCCTTCCACAGAGCCCTGTGGTTTTCTTTGGTAGGATACAGGAGGGGTTTACCATTGCGGCCTCCTTCACAGTATGAGATGATGCCTTTCAGCATATTCTACATTACTTGAAAAGCCCTATACAGGTGGTAATTTTTCTGTGGATGTGGGTGAGTGAGTGGTGTTGGTGGTGTTGAATTGTGGTACTGTCTGGCACTGATGCATGTGACTTCAGTGCATTGGACATATGCTTGCATAAGGGCCTCTGTATAGGCATGCACTATGCAATCTGTACAGCACAAAATTCGAGCATAGAGAAGTCGCACTCCCTGCCTACATTATGCAAACATGGAATCCAACATGTGGATGTTGGAAGCATGCTGGGATGGGAGGAGGGCAGGCATTATCATCCTGATCCCTCAACACACAAAACAAAACTGACTCTCTAAATAGGGCTAGATTCTAAAGCTTTCAACCATGTTTAATGGTATATATATATATATATAGAGAGAGAGAGAGAGAGAGAGAGAGAGAGAGAGAGAGAGAAAGGATGTGCCCTATTGCTACTGTATACAAATTACTTAAATTTGATAGCAGTTTGTACAGGAAACGGTACTTGCCAGAAGCTGAATCTGTCTGAACATAGATGAACGTATGTGACTAACTTATACTGAGGCAGACCATTGGTCCATATAACTCAGTATTGTCTACACTGACTGGCAGTGGCTCCCCAGAGTGTGAAACAGAGCTATTTCCCAGCTCTACTGGAGATGCCAGTGATTGAACCTGGAACCTTTTGCATGCAAAGCGTGCATTCGACCTCTGAGCTACAGCCCCATTTCCGTCATGTCCATTCTTTCCCTGCCCAAATGATCTTTTCACACCTGCATGTGTTGTTTATTTCAGAACTGACGAGCTGATTCAAAAGACAATCCGTGAAAAGTTTGCCCAGTGCACCGTGTTGACGATTGCACACAGGTTGAACACTATCATTGACAGTGACAAGATTATGGTGAGCAGCATCTTAACAGTGTAATCGGTGTAATCCTGGAGAGCATAGGGAATAGGGATGTGCATGAAGCATTCTGTGCACATCAGTGGGTGGGTGGGGGCGGTGAACGGGTGCTTTAAACAGAGGAAGGCAGGTATTACCTGCCCCTCCATCACTCCTCTGCCTCCCACCACCGCCATGTTGTTGGGATTAAACGCCACGCCACATGGCTGCAGGGCTGCTCCCAGCCGTCCCCAGGTGTCGTCGTCACGTAAATGGCATCTGTGCATGCGTGGACACCATCATGAGTGGTCAGCATGGTGTTGCTCACCACTCAGGATGGCATTGATGCATGCACAGATGCTATTTATTTGACGACAATACCTGCAGGCTCCTGGGAGCAGCCCTGCAGCTGCATGGCGTTTAATCCCAACAGTGCCACGGTGAGGCAGCAGAAGAGCAACAGAGGGGCAGGTAAGACATGCCTTCCCCGGTTTAAAGCACCCACCTGTCGAAACAATTCAGTTGAGGAGCTTGAAGCATTTTGGTGCCTTGAAATAAAGGCACCGAAACGCTTTGTGCACATCCCTAATGAGGAAAGGACTGTCTATGCTTTGCTTTGCAATTAGGGGAGAGAGTGGCTGTTACCTTGGTGAATAAAAAATATGTAGAAATTGTGGGTATGTACAAATGTAACATTAAAACAGGACTTGCAAAGGATTTTTTCCCCGTGTGGGGTGAACCCAGCTTCCTGCAGAGCTGGACAATAAATGACAGATACACCAGCAAATTGAAAAGCAGGCCAATCATTACTCTTTCCTCTTTACTTGTGTCTCAGGTACTCTGTCTGTCTTATTTTTATTCTCTAATTGCTTGTAAATTGCATTTACTCATTCAAGCACTCATTTGTCGCCTTTCCACAGTAAATATTAAAGGAATTGTATGAATTGCTACTGCTCGGGAGATGGAGGCAGGGGCAGATTGTGAAAATCATAGTGCTATGTGCAGTTAGCATCTGCTGCAAACTTTCAGAATGATGTTGTTCCTGAGATTGACCCTGAGGAGAAAATGGTTTGAGCAGAATGTGGTGAATGTGCTTCCAAACAGACCCTACTCCTGAAATGCCTACCTGTACACAACTTTCATTGGTTAACTTCATTAGTAGTATATTAATAGTAACCTTTCTTAAGTGCTTTCATATGACTATGAAATACTCCAGCCTTCTTTTCTATTGGCCATAAGTCAGAGAAATATCACATTATTTATATGTAGGAGATCCCAAGCCCAGTCCCTGGGTTCTTCAGTAGTAGGACTGGAAAAGACCTTTTTCTTGGGAGCAGTTGCTAGTCAGAGTAGATGATACTGGGCTAGAAGAATCAATGTCCTGATTTGGTATAAGGCAACTTCCATATATTCAATTAATAGATAACGTGCCACCCATCCCACTGCAGCACTACTCCAATCTTTTGAGGTCCACAGATATTCTGAGCTCCTTTCATCTGGTTGTTTACATAATCCTTCACTTCCTGTTGTTGTTAACCTGCCCTCCCTACTCCTCTACCACTTGATACACCACTCAATCCCTTCCAGCTATACCAGGCAGATGCTTTATGCTTCTCTTTTGTTATCTGGGCTGCTTCCTATACTGCAAGCTCAGCATTGAGCTTGGTGTGTCATTAACTGTGAGGTGTCCATTGGTCGTTGCTTTTGGGTTATTTCTTTTGGTTACAACTCTGCCATATCTCTTAAAATGTTTTCCCAACTATACGTTTATCCCTCAAAGGACTTGAAGAGTCTTGTTAGGAAACAGCTGTGACCTAATTTAAAATGTTGTTTTATATCCTGTGGGTTTTCCTCAGGTTTTGACTCATTAAATGCTATTAACAAGTAAGGTTGAGAGTGCCATTTTAGTAAGGGTGTTTTGTTGGGTTTCCCCCCCCTTCAGTTTTCATTAAATATGGCATATTCTTAATGACAGCTAATTGTTGGTTTTGATTGACTCAGTTGCTACAAAATACAGGAGGTAGACAAATTAGACATCTCCTTTCTTCCCCTGCTATTTGTTCTCTGATTATTAAAGGCAGTTTCTCTTTGTACTTCAGAATTAGCTTGCCATTTCTGACTTTTTATTATGCCCCTTCAGCCAGTGGTTTACAGATGAAACCTTGAAAGCACTTTTCTACCATCAGCCATCTTAATTATATGGTGCCTGTGCTGGTAGAACATTTTGAAGATTATAGGCTAGTTTCTGTACAAATTCTTTATGCACTTATTAGCCCATCAAGCTTGTATTACAATCTGTTCCACAGCCTTTATTAGCAGTTTTTATTATCTGATTATTGTTGTTTATCCTTATATCTTTCTATCGGTAGCTTGGAAATTCCTTGTTTTGAATGGTGGGGAAGATTAGCTAAAGGGCCGAGATGAAGTTCATATAGCCATTTACAGCAGATAAACATTGTCTATTGCTAATCATTCCTTAGGATATGGTTGAATATGAATAATAAAAGTGTACACACAACAAAGATTTCCCACTGGAAAAAATGACAGGAGAAAGCTGTCATGGAATGACTCTCCATCATAAATGATTGCGTACTCTCAGCCTGTGATATAAACTTAATAATATCTTTGACCAGTTGACATATCTTTTTGTTTACATCTGAGTGAAAAGAATACATTAATTATGCTGCAGGTCAATTCATGCCAGGTTTGTGTTTTTTTAAGTGAAAAAGAGAGGCAAAAGAACTCCCAAATATTACTTGTTCTGTGCCTGTTTCTCTGCTCTGTGCTGTCCTTTTGGACAAACTCTGTTTCAGCAGAGTGTTGTTGTGTGTCTCTCCCCCCCCCCCCGCCCTTCCACTGGGACTTCTGGTTTCTCACAACAGGATTCTGGCCTACACTGTGAATGTGATGACACCATGCCACATAGTGAGAGCAATGCTTCTTGTATCATGTTGCAACTTGCCACCACTCTGGATTGGTGAAAAGTGCAGCTGCTTAGGTAAGGTGGGCAGAATTTTTCAGCCTGCCCCCAAAATTGCCCAAAGTGGTATCCCCCTTTTGATGCCTGTGAACAGATCTGCAAAAACTGTAACTTGCATAATATCTGTACAATATCTCTGTGATTTCTTTTACTTCATATAGAATGATTCATAGCAGGGTAATAGATGCAAGTTTTGGGCGGTGCAGAAATGTAATAACTAAATAAAATAAATAAAAATAAATAATGTAAATCATACACAGTTCCCTGTACATTTTAGTCCAGTAGTATCAACCTTATGGCTCAGAGACCTTAATGGGGTTCTTCAGGGGTCCCTAGTACACCTGCAGGAGGCCCTGCTCTATTTCACTCGTTGATCCATCTTCACGGCCCTTACTAGAACAAAGGGAGCAACCTTCTTTTCATCATAACATTTATACTATACATGTGTAAGAACGGATACATTGCCAAAGCTGCAGGATTACTAATTTTCCCAGTTTAATATCTCATTGGGTTGGAATTATTGGTTTGCTGTTGGAATGGACTATGTGGGGGGACTGTTGGATGGAATGGACTACGTGGGGGGTGGGATTTTTTTTAAAAAATGGTGGCTGTAAGGCATCTGCTGGGTGGGGAATTTGCTCGTGCCACCCATTGGTATTTGGCATTTCCTGATCTATGCCAAACTATAATAATCTGTCTGAAAGCAAAGCCTCTTCTGCATTTGTTATTTAATAGGCCATCTTCAAAATGTGGGCAGTTGTTAGCAGTGCACTGGGCAGGGTTTTTTCTGCTTTGTTCTACAATAAAGTTTATCTCCTAAAAATCAGAATGTTAAAGTAGTTTGGATAATCAACGACACATCAGTCATTGTTTGTACATACAACAAGTATTCTATACAGGCAGATATAATCTAAATTCTTCTGCCTTTTCTGAGAAAATCTGTGAGAGGTAGTTATCAAATCTCATTTGACATCCTGGCACTGTAATTAAACATAGTTAGTGCAGCATTCTAGTAAACAGAACACACAGGGCTGAGTTGTCTTTGTCTCTGCCTGATCCTGACAGTTATCCAGCATTGTCCAATTGATAGTGAATTGGACCTGGGCCTGTGTTGAAACCCACTTTCTGTTAGAAGTTGTTCTGCTCTTGTACTTTGTGAAAGGGATGCTGTAGCTTTTCCCATTGCTGCAGCTTTATGACTTGGCGGGAAAGTTTCACTTGTATTTTATCCTGTTGTGCAGCTCTTGGCTCCAGTCTAAATGTTCAGAAAAGTATGTCAAACATCTCACTTCTGTGGTCTCACTCCAGATGCAGATAGCGAATTCCCTGTCTAAATGTTCCCCCACATTAAGACAAAAGCTATCAAGAAGAAAAATGGCTAGAACCCTTGTTCATAAAATTCAGCCCTGCCATAGCACAGAGCCTTGTGTGTGGGGGAGTATTCACTTAATGATCTCTAATCTGATGTGATAGTCTTGAGGAGTCTGTACCAGGTAACTTTTCTGAATATGTAAATCAGGCATTTTCAAGGCTTAGGAATGTGTGTCGCAAAAGGCATTTGCAACCCTATAATTCACATAATTTCCAAGGTCATTGTGGAGATTGGTATTGATATTAAGCATCTTTGCATGTAACTATTATGAAATAATTGCAGTAGGGTGCCTCTCTACAATATTAGAGATGTTTATTAATAGCAGAAATGATACCAGTGGTCAGTATAATTCTTATATGAATACGAATATGATGAATATTTATATACTACTTATATGCTGGTACAATGAAGCTTAGAATTGCCTCAGCAGTTATATATAGATATCTATTATCTATAGATAATAAAATATTTTTGAATTTAAAAGGCATTGGGGGTGGAGAAATTGTCTTTCACCCCCTGTTAAAAGTGCAGGATAAGGAAACCTGAGAAGATTTAATATATACTTTTCTAAAATAAAAGCAAAGTAAAAGTAAACTCAAATGTCGAAAGGAAACACAATTTCTTTAAATGCACATGTACTATAGTTAAATAAGTGAAAATATTGTATTAATATTTTTGTCTCTGAGCAAAAAGCAGTATTAGAGCATCCAAAAGAGTTAGGGTAGAGAAGTGGGTGATTGTGAGCATGTGTGTTCTTTTGAGAAACCCAAGAGTGAATTGTAAAAATCTTGGATTATAGCATTTGTGGTGACAGCTCACCTTCGTTTTTCATCAGGTTTTATTTTACCTAATGAGAGGAGCCTCCTGAGAGAACAAAAGGAAGAGGAGAATGCACTTTACACAACTGCAGACAGAATTGGCCTTAGGAACTGTTTAATTCTAGTTTATTCCCTCCTCCAAAGCCATACTTTGGGTTTCACAATCCCAGTCACGCCCTGAGGAGAGTATCTGCACAATATATTTCTTTAATTATAAATATGCTTATCAAACTTCAAACACCTTGAAATCATTGAGAGGATCTGTATTGTGTAAGGTGATACTGTCCTAAGACAATCACACCAATGAGTAATAATACTTTGCTCTTATACAGAACCTTTCATCTGGGAATCTCAAAAGCTTATTGCAAACATTCATTAATTAAACTGCAGGACACCCCTGCCAGGTAGGGGAATAATTGTAGACCTACCAAAATCAGAAAAGACCTGTAAGATCAGATCATCTAAGCATTCTCCTGTAAAGATTGCTAGGGCAATACTAATTCTCTTCTGTATTGTATTGTATTAGTGTCATAGCTTAGTGTGACCTAGTGAGCTAAAAAAGCACCCCTGGGTTCTTGAAACCTAATTCTGTTCTGTGAAGAAAGCTGCTAGAACTCTGAGTTTTTTAAACAGCAGATTTTTTCACTATCCTTCATGTGACAGGATGCTTCCCCTTATCGAAACTTTCATGCAGTCCTCCAGATAAGTTCACTATAGTTATAGCTCATAAAAACCTTCTGTGCTCCTCTTGCTTTCACACAGCCATGTTAGTAATTTGCAGACTTAAAGAAAACACCTTCTGTAGCACTTCCTTGCATGGTCACTTTGGTGAGGTTCTTTGTCACAGGTGACCTGGTGAGTGGCTGCTTCAAAGCTGCTTTTGTGTTTCCTGTATTTCTTTTGGCTAATAAGTTTATTTGAACTGTACTCTGATGCCACGTGGTGCTTTAAAGCAATGGCAGGGCAGGGGCACATTTAAAGAACAATTAATTAAAAAATTCAGTTTAAATGTTTCAGGGAAATCCTTAGTGCACTTATAATCTAGATTATTCAGGGCTCCTGTCTAATTAGCAGTGTTTTCACAAAAGTAGTTTTTATCCTATTCTGCCTTCAAAAAACCCTTTCCACATCCCCTTGTCTTCCATAGAACCCTTGTGCTTTGCAGAGGATTTGGGGGCCTGTTCTTGGGCACACATTCAGTGCACTGACTAGATGTCAGGCGGAACTGTAGTTTAAACCTGGTTCCCTGCATTGTTCCTGAGCCTCAAACTCATGCACTCCTCCTCCTCCTCTTTGCATACAGATCAAGAAGGTTTTCACTTAATCGTTTTAAGTATCTTGGAATTATTTTCCAGGCTTCAGGTGCCTTTACAGCCTATAGAGATTATATTATACAGACTGCCAAAAAGAGCTCCTTTTCGATACAATCCTATTATCCATCTAGAGGTGCCTAATTTATTTATTTATTTATTTTATTTTATTTTATTTTATTTTATTTGTATACCACCCTTCCAAAATGGCTCAGGGCGGTTCATCCCGGCAGCTATCAATTCATCCCTGCAGCTATCAAATTGTTTGAAGCCAAGGTACATTCTCAGCTTCTATATGGTATTCAGCTGGGCATATATCCTTGCTTTAACAAATTGGAAGCTGTTCAATCAGATTTTCTAAAGCATATATTTCAGGTTCCTGTCTGTGTGTCCAAAGCGATTCTGCGACTTGAAGCTGGGATGGTTAAATTTGGAGGCCAGGGCTTGGATTACCATCTTTGACTACTGGCTAAAACTTATATTCTGCTCTACGGGTCTAGTAGCTTTAGTACTAAAAGACAGATACCACTCTGGCTGGATTAAGAATATGGAGGAAAGATTAGCTTACTATGATTTCCCCCTGGCTGCTATACTATCTCTAAAGTATGACATTGCAAGGACTAGGTTGCGAGAGAGAATTTTTGATATGGAACGCCAGATTGATCGAGGAGCCACTCCGGCTAATGTGTTTCTGGGTAGTCAGATTTTGAACTCTACACCTGCAGCATACCTATTTCATTTCACTGTCTCTAAATTTCGTAGGACCCTAACTTTAGCCCGTTGCAATGCTTTGCGTACAGTGGTGCTAGAAGGGAGGTTTTATGGTATCCCCCAGGAAGACCATGTGTGTCCTTGTGGTGCGGGAGAGATTGAAAATACGGCCCATGTTATTTTACACTGCCATTTTTACAATGATGTTAGATCTGAGCTTATTCACCTGGAACTTGTCTCATACCCAGCCTCGGAAGATAACTCGTATTTATCTTTTCTTTTAACTGAACAGAATGAAGCCAGATTGTGGAAGATTGCCAAATTTTGTTATATTGGTAGGATTCGATTAGACTCTCAGAGGCTATGAATACTTCTTAGCTAGTAATTCCTGCATTCTGCTAATGTTAAATAATTTAAAACATCAAATAAATTAAGAATTAAAATCATTTAAAACATTAAAAATATTTAAAACCCTGTATTAAAATTTTTAAAACTATAAATCTAATTAAAATGTTTACTTAAAACTTCACAGTTTAGAACAGGATGGGATTCTCTGTGATGTCTTGACCCGACCTAACAAATCCTGGTAAAAAGTGTAGGAGCAAGCCAGGATATGATACTGGGATTGAGGTAGAAACTTCCCTACCTTTGGGCACAAGCCCAAAGTTTGAGAGCATCTCATGGGACTAGGAGTAAACCATGGTTCCATGTGATGTCTGAAGTGTCCCAGTATCTTTGGGGCCCGATCAGTGCTGCACATGAACTCAGCATGTGCCTCTCAACACTCCCCTGTCACTGCATGTTCCAGGGGTTATTGACAGATTGCCCACAACTATCTTTCATGCAAGTATGTCTGCCATTAGTGATCCCCTCACTGAAAAATCCATGAAAAACTTCTGAGGATCTCCATGGTTCCCTAGAATGCATTTTGAAAACCACTGTTCTGTGATATCAGGAAAACATGGTTTTTATTTTAAAAAAGCAGTAAGGGTGCTTTCCGATGTCAAATGTATGTCACTGTGTAAGACACACAGTGCCTCTACTGGGCTGCTAACATTTTAATCTAGATTATTTCATTGTATGTGCTTTTGTAATATCTGTGCTTATTGTGTTTCCTTCAATGGCTTGATACACCATAAACTTCCATGTATGTTTCTGAAATTTTCCACAGTAGAATGGCACCATGTTTTTGGTGTCAGATTAAACACTGGCAGTGTCACAAGTATACCACATAACAGTCTCCCACTGCTTTGATTGTAAATTGCTGTTTGAAATCAGCCTTCATAGGCTATGGTGGTATCATAATAGGATAGGAGGCACTGCTTTGCAGTGGTTCTGCTCCTATCTCTCAGGCAGATTCTAGATGGTGGAGCTTGGTGACGGTTGCTATTTGAAATGGGAGCTAATATATGGAGTCCATCAGGGCTCCATTCTGTCACCAGTGCTTTTTAACATCTACATGAAACCACTGGGTGAGGTCATCAGGAGATCTGTTGCAGGGTGTTATCAGTATGCTGATTACAACCAAATCTATTCCTCATCCTCATCAGGAAATGGCATTAATTCCCTAAATGCTTGCCTACGGGCAGTAATGGGCTGTATGAGGGATAACAAATTGAAGCTGATTCCATGCAAGATGGAGGTGCTCATTGTGGGGGATCGGAATTTGAGGGATGAGTTAGATCTTCCTGTGCTGGATGGGGTTACAGTCCCCCAGAAGGAACAGGTACGCAGCTTGGGAGTGTTTTGGGATCAAGGCTTCACCCTGGTATCTCAGGCGGAGGCTATGGCCAGGAGCATTCTCCATCAAGTCCGGCTGATTCGACAGCTGCATCCATTCCTTGACAAGAACAATCTCAAAACAGTGGTACATCAGCTGGTAACCTCCAGGCTTGACTATTGCAATGTGCTCTATGTGGGGCTGCCTTTTTACGTCGTTCAGAAACTTCAGTTAGTTCAAAATGCGGCAGCCAGACTGGTCTCTGGGGTAACCCAGAGAGACCATATTATGCCTGTCCTAAAACAGTTGCACTGGCTACCGATACTTTCCCAGGCAAAATACAAAGTGCTAGTTTTAACCTTTAAAGCCCTGAGTCCGGGCTACCTTAGAGAGCACCTTCTTCTGTATGATCCCCATTGCATGTTGAGGTCATCTGGAGAGGTCCATCTCTAGTTACCACCAGTACGTCTGGTGGTGACTTGGAGCTGGGCCATCTGTGTAGCTGCTCCTGGCCTATGGAATGCACTTGTAGCAGATATCCGTAATTTAAGCTCGTTGTTGGCCTTTAAGAGAGCCCTAAGGACTTACTTGTTTGGCCTTGCCCTCCAAGGTTTTTAATTTGTTTTTAAGTATTTTAATTGGTTTTAAATGGTTCTGAGCTGTTTTAAAATTGTTTATACTGTTTTAAGCAGTGTGTTTTAGATGTTTTTTTGTTTTTATGTTTTTTTAAACTTGTGCACCACCCAGAGCCTTTGGATGGGGTAGTCTAGAAATGTAATAAATAAATAATCTACCAAACATTATTGCTTCGACCCTAAATTATAGTGCATACCTTGTTCAGTTTAGGAAGTGGTTCAACTGAATTACTAGTTTACCAACCTGTACAAGTACTAAACAAATGGAGGACAGAGTGTTGTTTTAGAAAAGCTGTAGAGCTCTTAGAAGCTTGGAGCTGATAAATATTTTCTTGGATTGCTACATATCAGACTATGCAATACGAGAGAGGGTTTTGCATGTCTGTATGCTCTCTGTCATATATGTGTGTGTGTGTGTACACACACACACACACACCCATAGTGTATAGAAAAACTAGCACATTGAGAAGGCTAGCCTAGCATCCTGTTCCCAAAATGTTGATTTCAAACAATCACCTCTCCCCTTATAGTCTGAATAGGACAGATCAGGACCAGCTTCTTCATTATGTGATTCCGCTGCATGTATCGATTGGCTGTTATCTATCTGACACATTTGTCAGATATCCTTAAAAAGATAATTTAAGTGGCAACAGGCATCATACTTGAAATAGAAGTGCATTTGTTAATGGAAGTGCTCGTGGGTGATTGACAGGCACCCCTAACTGTGTTTGGGCTTTGTGTGGGGAATTAGTGAGTTTGGGTGGAGCAGTCCCACGTCAGAATGAACTTGTGCAAAGTTCTGGTCCCGGGGAAATGAACTGACAGAGAGGTTGAAGTTCAAAATAAAGTAAATAAAGTTTATTTGAGGTTTTAGGAGTACAGTGGAATAAGAGATTTGTTTAAAGTAATATTACTACTAAAAATACATTGCTAAGATTAACCAATTACTTGCAAAGAGGCAATTTTAGCTTGGTGTCCGAATTAAAGGAACTCCAGACTGGCTAGAGAAAGAAGCTTCAGAAGAACAGGATTTTGGATTTAAGAAAAAGCAGGGATAGGAAAAGCCTAGAGAGGTGCAGTGGTTATCATACAATCTCATCCTTCTGTTTGGGGCACTTGGACTCTCATAGCTCAGGTGCAGCTGAAGGACCAATTTCCTCAGTGACAGACCAGCAGCGGAGAACTGAAAGCAGCTCGGGGGTTAGGCAGCAGGGGTAAATCCAAAAAGTGTTGGTTCTCGTGCAGCCAGCTTCTCATAGCACTGAGGCATGCTGGGCAGATTGGGCCAGTGAGGAAGGCCAGTCTAGAGGTTGAGAGCATGAATGATGCAAAGAGCAAGACACTGCCTGGTATTATGGCTGATATCAGGTCTATTATCCAGGTAGTGGATGACTCAGTGGTAGAAATGAAGCACCCTGCTTCATGAACACAGGGCCAGTTGTAGCCCAAAAGGTGCCCTGGGGTGAAATATTCCATCCTGAGGAAGGAAATGCCAGTGGATCTCAAAAGGATCCATTGTCTTTTGTTTGCTGTGTCAGATTAAAACAGAGTGGCATGAATGGTCAAGAACCTGTATGTGAATGGACTGAACAGATGTGCAAGGATGGTATCTGTGAGGTTGGAAAGATCCAGTAAACCAGTCAGTAATGTTAATGAGCGCACCTCTTGAGTTCCTTTTTCCCATTAGCTCTTTTGTGATAGGGAAGGGAGTAGCTTTCAAAGTGCCCTACCAGCTTTTCCTGCTGGGGTGATTAGTTTTAGCTTGTTTGAGGAACCACAAAGGAGTGGGAAATAAAGGGTCAATCTTTGGACAAAGAGACCTTGAAAGTGAAGTTAGGAACATAGGAAACTGCCATATACTGAGTCAGACCATTGGTCTATCTAGCTCAGTATTGTCTTCACAGACTGGCAGAGGCTTCTCCAAGGTTGCAGGCAGGAATCTCTCTCAGCCCTATCTTGGAGAAGCCAGGGAGGGAACTTGAAACCTTCTGCTCTTCCCAGAGCGGCTTCATCCCCTGAGGGGAATATCTTGCAGTGCTCACACATCAAGTCTCCCATTCAGATTCAACCAGGGCAGCCCCTGCTTAGTTATGGGGACAAGTCATGCTTGCTACCACAAGACCAGCTCTCCTCTCCTGAGTTAACTCAAAAGCTAACTCTGATCTGCTTAGACATTTCCAATAGAAGGAAAGGTGTGAGGCTAATCCCCTTTCAATTCACTTGGTAGCTGTTGAACCTGGGTGTGATCATCCCACTGCCTGCTAAGTGACCTGTCCCCATATGCCAACAAATGGGGAGCCCACAATCCAGTGAAGATCCTGAGTATGTTAAGAGTGGGAACTACAAGCCTATAGTCCCAGACATGAGCAGAGAGGCTTCTGGGACCCTGCAGAATGGCAGTGCTGGCAATAAATTGTTATGGTTTATTCCATATTTAGGGACTTAAAGAATAGAAGGCAAGCTTTGTATAGATGCATCCTAAACAGCTGTCTAGATAAAGTAATGTTGTATAAGAAAGAGAAATTTGTACTTGTAACTGTAGTTGAAGATGCTAGTAGTTTTTGACAGCTAAAGAAAGGTGAACCAAGTGACATTTTAAAGCTTCACTTTTAATATCCTGGACTTAAGAGAGAATATAGAATTCTTCCTGATCACAAGGTTTCAGTCTTGACCCAGAAACCAGTGGCAATTTCTTAAGGAGACTCTCTCAGATTCCATTCTAGCTGAGCTGGGAAATGTATTTGGATTGATTATTTGCCTTGCCAAGTCAAAGCCACACCTCACAGACAAATTGGCACCACTAAAATATCTTCCTAAAGAAAGAGTCAGGCTCAGAGTTTCAGTGGGACGCCCAGAATGAGTCTGTCTTTCCTAAACGATGCATCTAATTGGTAATACATGGGCCTTGTGATCATGATGTAGGAGTTCCACATGTGAAACTACAAACCAAGTCTTGATAAGTGGGGAAATATAATTCATATTAAATTGGAGCAGTGATCTTTTCCAGATAGGCCATGACCTCAGTTGGGGCCACCCTGATGTAAGGTGGATTGCAACACCACCATTTCCTTTTCCTTTTCTCTGAGAGGAGGGGGAAACAGGTAGAGGAGAAAGATGGATCTATACAGTAATTAAAGTGAGTCCCATATGGCAGTTTAGAGTTAGGTAGGGTCCTGGATCTGAAAAGGCTGAAAACTATACACAGACTTATTGGACTATAAGCAGATAAAACCTTGGCTGATCTTTGAATACTAGTTGTATTCAAAAGATCTGTTGGCATGACCCCAGATCCGGAACAGTCTCCTCATTTAGAGATGAGGCAGATAGTTCTGGAGATGTGACAGTGTAGGAAGAAGCTAGGACCAAGCCCCCAGAGGACACGGGGACCTCTCATACAAGGAGAACTGAGGGGACCTGATCCAGCATCACCATCTCCATCATGACCCAATGGCACAACCCCTTCATCTAGTAGAAGCCGCATCACCAGAGCCAGCAAAACCCTTTTAAGGCACAGATCTTTCTTTCTTTCTTTCTTTCTTTCTTACTTTCTTTCTTATTTTTTGACATTTTGTATTTTACATTAAGGATGTGTACAAACCTGTTTGGAAGCCCTTTTTAATGTTTTAACTATATAGAGTGTTAGCTGTAAAACATATTTGCTCAAATCAAACAAAAAGCCAAGCCTTCCTTGTACACCTAGGAGTAATTTGGAGAACAGATCCAGGAGGCCTGCAGTCAAATAAGGATAGAGATAAATATAGGCCTAGTTCACGCATACATACTTGTTTCTTGATTTGCAATATCTTGGAAATATGAATCAGCATTCACAAATACAATATCACAGAGTTTTCACTCACCTTCAAATGCAGTGCTTGGAATCAGTGCACACATTCAGCTGCTATTCCAGCACATGTACAATAATAAAGTGAGAAGAAATGGTGTATATGCCAGAGTTCATGTGGAGATGCTAAAATAAATGTAATCCATATAGAGGATATGAATCCCTTGAAGATCAACTCATACAGGCCTATTTCATTACTAAACCAGGATAAGATATGAGCAAGCATTCTGGCCAGTAGCATGTAGACCACCAGGATTTATCAAAGAGGGGAAATTGTAAGCTAGTATTAGGAAATAGGTGTTGTGAACAGGGCTTAACTCACTTGCCAGCCATTATTTGTAAACACCACCAGTCGCCTCTCTTCTTTCAGATCCTTTTCTGGCACACACAGAGAGGGATTCGGAGAGAAGCAGGACTTCTGCCATTTACGCTGGGATAAGGGGATGGTAAGAAACAGTGGGAACCTCTCCTCCTACTCAGAAGGAATTCCTGCTGTTTCTTACCTTCTCAAGGATGGCGGTGGAAATGAGATCTCTGGTGAAGAGATCTGGATGGTTCAGGGTTCCTGTTCACCAGAGGGCTGAGGGCACTCACTACTGGCAAGCTGGCAAGTGGATTTGTAGATGCCTAGTTATGAATAATAGTAACATAAAAGGAATAGTTATATAATTACTGTATACATTATCAATGTAGAAAAAGTATTTGATAGAGTTGAGTGGGCCATATTGATAGAGGTAATGAAATGTTTTAACCTAATTTGCATTCAACTCAGAGACTTATGGGAGGAATTGTCCTGGCTTCACTATAAGCCCTATAAGGTCAAGAAAAATAGAGAATATAGAGAGAACCAATAAAGGCATTGAAAAGCTTTTGTATAAGCTATAGGTTGTTTGCATTGGGCAAGCTTTTCCAAGCTTGATCAGACAAGCTTGCAAATTGCACAGCACCTTTTTCAAGGCTCTGCAATTTCCCTGGGTGTGCCTACGGTGGTGTGGAACCCTTCAGGATCATTTGCTTAGCTGTCTGAGCTTTGTGATTAGCATGTTGGACTTGTACGGCAAACAGACCTAACCTCAAAAGCACATTCTGTGCATGTGCAGAATCATATTTTACATTTTAGGCATATTCATATTCCAAACCAGGTAATATTACGTTCAGCATAATCACTAATTAGGGGGGGCAGGAGATTAGAGGAGTGATGATGGGAGAAATGGAATAACATATCTTTTGTATTTGATGATATGATTTTTAGTCTTCAAGATATATTATCAAGACACAAGATTTGAATATTTGATACAATAGGTTTGAATATTTGATGAAGATTCAGCTTTTGAATATCAATCTTGCTATGGAATGCCAAGATATAAGATGAATATAAATAAGTTGGAACTAATAAAGTTCAACTTGGATGGCAGTTTTAAACAGGAATTTGAGAGAACTCAATACAGGATGCAAACATAAAAGGGATTTTTCTGAAATAGGACTTAAATCAGGATGTGTTACGATTTGCCCTGGTTCACCTGAGGATGACTTGAGCACAGGGATAATGAACCTATTGAACAAGTCTCACTTGAGGACTCCTCTGAGGAGCCCCCCGAACAGCGGTCCCTCTAATTTTTTTAAATCTCTGTGTGGAATGAGCTTTGTTCTGGGCAGCAGTATCAAGGCAGTGTGTACACACCTAATTCAGAATGGGGCCTTTCTGATTCAACCTGAGTGAGATCTAAAATGAACTGAGCGGACATCCAAAAACTTGTGAGTGCATGCATGTGTGCGCACGCCTTAGCGGGAACAGTGCCCCCGAAGAGGAGGGTCCTCATGACCTACAATAAGATACCTTACTAGAGGACAACCCAAACCTGGAAGATCCTGACAGGCCTGCAGGCACCAACGAAGAACCCAAAGAAAACCCTCAAGAGCACGACTCCCCAGTAGGGACCTCAGGAGATCCCCCAGAAGTGCAAGCAAGCCACTCACCCCAACCAGGCTCTTCTCCGTCTTCCAACGATTCAGACACTGAGGAGGCTCTCAGCCAGCCTGTTCGCTGCCATCAAAAACCATGGGAGGAATTACAAGCACAGTGGAGAAGCGTTCGTCTGGCAGCATGGCCTGGATTTTCACAGGTCTCGCCAGATCCAGCTGCCAGCACTAATGAGGCAGCACACAGCTTCGGATCCTCTGCTTCTATAAACCCTTCATCAGCAGCCTCTTGCTGCTGGAACAGCAGCTCATCTAGCTGCTGCTTCTGGCTCCCAGAGTGGTAATCTGCTCTTCAGACCTAGGACTGTAGAGACCCGTGGCAACCCCCTTTGCCTAGCCTCTGAGCTCTCCTGGAACTCTGCTCCCCTGTTCTGCTACCTTCTAAATGAGCTGCCTATCTCCAAGACTCCACCAGTAAGGCTGTCTGTCTATCTATCATATTTTTATGCCGCCTGATATGTACAACTCCAGGCAGTGTACAAAATTTAAAATAGTTAGCCTCCACTCTCTGGTAGTAGAACAACAAATTGATTATGAACAAATATTATTATTGCTGCTGCTGCTACTACTACACTATTATATTCAGAAAGGATTTCTGCAGTTAAGATGAATAGTTATATTTATTTTTTGTTTAATTCTTTTCTATTGATCATTACTAGAGTTAATAATAATAATAACTTTATTATTATTAGCTGACCCATCACAAATTGTTCTCTGGGTAGCTCACAATAGAACAACATAAAATAAAATATGCAAAACACATAAAACAAAACAATACAAAATACAATACAAAAACATTTTAAAAATCTATTTTGAAAGGCCTGAGGTAACAGAAAGGTCTTCACCTGGCATCCAGATGAACAAAGATGACACCAGATGAGCCTCACTGGGGAGACTTTTCCACAAGTGGGATGACACCACTGAGAAGGCCCTTTCCTTAGTAGCCACCTGCCTCACCTCGTTTGGTAGGGGCACTTTGAGCAGGGCCTGTGAAAGAAGATCTCAAGATCTGGATCAGGACGCATTGGGCAAGGCACTCTTCACAGAGCCTGGTACCAATCCATTTAGGGCTTTAAATGTTAAAATCAACACTTTGAATTGGGCTCAGAAATGGACTGGGAGCCAGTGCAGCTCGCGGCCCTATTTTGGACTAACTGCAATTTCCAGGTATCCAGTCTGAGCATAGTCCTAGATTTGAGTCTACTCCTTCAGCCTCAGGAGTGATAGAGATCAAGAGTTATGCTTTCCGTTATCTGATATGCTGGTTTTGTATCTTCCTGGAGGACCAAGACCTAGCTATCACATTCATGAAACAGAACCTTGTGGATAGATGGCATTAATGTCTTCTTCATGGGGCTTCTAAAAAAAAACCCTTTAAAAAAAACCCAGTTGCACTGGCCAATGCAATTTCCCGGCTTAGTTCAAGGTGTTGATTATACATCTGTTGTAAACTGCAATCTTTCCATTCTATTTCACCTGGCTTAGTCACCACACCCTCCCTTTTTTGTTTTGCTTATCATCCAGCCTGATTAATTGTTCTGGAGAACTCTACAGCATCTGTAAGATTCCTTTTGTTTCTCATAAAGGCATTCCTTAATTGTGGCATCTTAAGTAATGTTAACTTAGTTGAAAAGTGTGCTCAGATAACATCTGCTGGCTAGAAGTAGGGAGTAATGTATGTGGTGAATCCATGTTTGGTTTTACAGGTTATCCTGTTCTTCTTCTTCAAACATCATTACATTTTTTTTTTTGTGACATTTTGCTTGGTAAACAAAATACCCAGGTGTGCAGCAGCTTTAGGCATGATTGCGGCTTAATATGATCATATTCTGCCTTGGCAACTCTAAATGGCATGTGGAGTGGTTAGTTATATAAATTTAGTCAGGCAGTGGAATGTCGGAGTAGAAAAGGATGTTATTTAAATATGCAAGGCAGTAGCTTTCAAACTTTCTACCTTTTAAGGAATCCTTTCATTCTGACTTGCTGTGTGTTGCAGAAAATTCTGGCACATTTTCTAGGGTATACAATCAGTTCACACAGAGTGCTTGCCACACCTATTGGGCCTCATTGTTTACCCTCATGAACTGAAAGTGTACCCGAGAACACACCCCACACTTCTCTGTGACTGTGCACTGCAAGGAAAGTTCAGTTGAGGTGGGAAAGCATCTTTTCAGAAAGCTTGTTTACTGTTGCTGATCTTCACATCAGGGGAACCTCCAGGGAATGCTAGTATTCCCTGGTACACAGTTTGAAAAATGCTGATTAAGAGATTTTAAGAGGTAACTGAATACAACTTGTATAAGTAAAGTGTATCCTGCTACAGTACAATGGATTAGATAGACTGATCTTGAGAGTTTTTCAAGGGTTTTATGTATCCTTTCTACAATGTTAAGAATCCAGCCAAAATGAGTGGAGATAGTAGATCAAGCCATCTGGCCCAACTGGGATAAGGCAGTCAGAGCTTACGATAATAAAAATGGCATATTTTAAAAATCCATACAGTGGCTTTCAAAGAAGAAGATCACTTCCCAGATAACACTCACGACAATAGCCCTATTCAGATGTCATATGAGTGTACAGATGTCTGTACATAGGTACATGTTTTTGTGTGAATAACTCTACTTATGTTCATTTTAAAAGTGAGCCCCCTCAGATGTATGATACAGTTCAGAGGTGTACTGCTGTACCTGTGTACAACATAATGTGTGAATTACTGTACCTGTGTAAAGAACTGTACCTGTGTACAGTGTTCCCTGTAAGAGGGGTTCCCAGATAACTACAACCCCCATCATCCACAGCCAAGGGCCATTGCAGCCGGGGATTCTGGGAGTTGTAGTCAACAACATCTGGGAATCCCTTTTACAGGAAACACTGCCTGTGTACACTTATATGAATGTTGAACAAAATGTGTGACTAGGGCTAAAACATCATAGGATGCATGGGTTTGTTCAAGAATGGCTAGATGATCATTTTGTTTGCTTATTTATTGTGATTAAGAGTATTTTAATATTTTGGAATTAATTTGGTGTTTATGTGCTCAGGAAGGAATAATTAGAAGTTGCTACCTCTAAATGCAGATAATTAGACCCTGCTTTTACTGGAATAAAAATGGTGGCCTTTGAAGAATAAAAAACTATTCATTTGTTTCCTGCCAGCGTTGTGTTCTCACTACATCCATGGTGTATAGGAAAAGGACACCTTTTAAACTTTGTTTGTGAGCAGCCAGGTCATACCAACTAGTTCTGTAATAGGAATTGACCTTCAGCCTGTTTGCTGCTTTGTGTTGCGCTTGCATAGCTATTTGTACTAGGACAGCAATTTAGGAATGTCTGAATGCTACACCTGCTCTCATGTGGGCAGAAAGAAGTTGGCTGGGTCTGAGCTTTTCTTGTGCATGTTCCTTTAAAAACAAAAGGAAGGCTACACCGAAGGACTAATTTTTATAATTTGCGCCCTCAGTTAAGCATAGGCAAGAATGTCTCTGTGTGCAGTATGTTTTTCCCCTCACTGGAATTCCAAGCTCTTCACAAATGCTTGGCTATAATCCCTGAAAGTATTTCAGATGTATAGGGCTCAGAAGGGAATCACTGCCACTGCTCCTCTTGCTGTTGTCCATGGCATTGGCACTGCCCCATAACCCATAATTCCTTGCTGATGTCATCTTCGTTGTTAGCTGTGCTAGTACTGGTAGCAGTAAACAAAGGATAAAGGCACAGCACCAAGCAGCCGTGGGTTATGTCTGTGCTCTGTCAATAAGTCTAAGGTCTTTTCTGCAGTTTTCCCCCAAGACTAGACCTTTGACCCTTTACCTCCACTTGGAGGTATTGAAACACCCATAGCTTAATTTTCTGTCGGAAATATGACTCCTAGTCCAGGTAAGGTCAACAAATTGCATCTTTGAACTTTGGTTTGAGAGTTAGTTCACATTTGTGGCCCATGAAGACAGGTTTGGAGCCTACCTGAGGCTGTGCAAGCAGCCCAATCAATATCCCCATAGGAAAACTGAGACACAGAAAAGAACACACCAACTTGTCTCTATGAAACCAGATATGCAAATCATGTTCTCCTGAGTTCAGGTGCCATACTAGAATATTACCACCTTTCTATCCTTTGGATTATTTCTGTCTTGTCTTGTAGGTCTGTCTGGGTTGTGAAGATGAATTTAGCAAAATATTAAGTTGTCATGTTCAGTAGGATAATCGCCTCAGTTTGGGTGTAATTTGATGACAGAAGAGCAGTACAAATGGCTAAGGGTTGGATTCTGCTCTTGTTTCACTGAACAGCATTTCTTTACTCTTACAGGTAACTTTACTCCTTTCTGTGGGTTCAGCTCATGGCGTTTAAAGATACTGCTCAGCCTAAGCAGGCATGTCAGAAACTTGGCCGCAGTATTAGGTTTTGATTTTAATTTATATACACATGTGTTGGGATAGAAGCGCCTATCCCTTGCCCTAGGCCTTCTTTGACATCTGTGACTTGACATGAGGCGCTGTTCTAAAATATAACATAATCTCACAATAGATGACACTTGCAGCCTTTTCTCTCCCTTTCCTCCTCCGCTCTTTAACCATTTCATTCCATCAAGCTGTGGCAACCCAGTACCTAAAAGATTTGAAGACTGCAAGAATTCTCACCAGCATTTGACACATGATTTTTGGTGTTGCAGATTATCTCTGGAAGCATGGTTGGGAAATTAATTAAATTCCAAGTAGCTATAAAGTTAATCTCTATCTACTTGTGATGCCAGTCTATATGTGCTCCATGCTTTATGGGATGGCTGCATCAAATGAAAACTGGCCCATTTTGGAGTACCTGAAGAATCTCTGTTTTGAATTTTATTTCAAAGAATATTTCTGACACATGTAATCTTGGAGAAAAACTTGAGAATGTGAAGGTGATACCTTATGAAGTCTCAGTAAGAGGCACTCAGTGTTGATAGACTGAAAACCAGGTATAGCCAGTAGCAATCCCTGTGATCATGGCTGGGAGAAGCACCACTGTGATCATGGGAACCATGTCAGTGTTGCATTATGTTCATACAAACATATGCCCACAGAAATCGGGGACTGCTCACATGAGGTGGGTAGGGGGAATCCGTCATATTTATTAGACCAACATATAATCTGCAATGAGAAAAATATGGTTAGGCACCAGCATTACAGATTATGGAATTGGAATTATGCATATTATCACATTTGCTTATATTTCCTGTTTTACATTATTTATTTTGTTTTCAAGATGTAAGGTTTCCAAAAGTGTGTGCGTGTGTGATTTTGGCAAGGACTAGGGGGAGCAAGAGACAGATTGGGAAGAGAGCTGGTCTTGTGGTAGCAAGAATGACTTGTCCCTTAGCTAAGCAGGGTCTGCCCTGGTTGCATTTAAAAGGGAGACTAGAAGTGTGAGCACTGTAAGATTTTCCTCTCAGGGGATGGAGCTGCTCTGGGAAGAGCAGAAGGTTTCAAGTTCTTTTCCTGGCATCTCCAAGATAGGGCTGAGAGAGATTCCTGCCTGCAACCTTGGAGAAGCCTCTGCCAGTTTGTGTAGACAATACTGAGCAAGATGGACCTATGGTCTGACTCAGTATATGGCAGCTTCCTATGTTCCTAAGATTAGCAATAGATGGTCATAGAAACAGGTGTGAGGGAATAGTTCAGCAATCCCACAAACCAAATGCAGGCTGGTAGTCGTGTATCATAGTCCTCCCATGTGTTTCACACACATACCGGCTATCTTTGCCAACATTAAAAAAAATAAAATCCTGGTGGGCCACCAGACATAGGCGCTGCATTACCTTGATGGATCTCACGTTTTTTCAAGATTTGGGTAGTAGCATTGGATGGGGTGGCCTGGAAGTATACAGGAATGTAAACCAGTGGTATGATTATCACTGGTGATGCTCCACAGCAAGGCAGATCGGTTGTTTATGGCTGTGTTGATTATTGTATGTGCTTGTGAAGCGCTGTTGCTGCTACAGGGACCATGTGGCATTGCTCTGCCTGGTCTAACTTCACTGCATGGAGAGAGGTCTGGGGTGGCAGAGTGCTGGAGGGTAAGGGTAAGGTGCAGCTGAGTGGCTGCCGGTCCCTCCCTGCCTTCGGATGAGGCACACATTGGGCTGAGTGGGAAGAAGGGCACACAGTGAAGGAGAGATCAGGAAGCAGCAGTATTTGGGGAAGCTTCTCTTTTGCTGTAGGAGCATCTATGTGGCAAGTTGCCTGCTTGCACAAGCAACAGCTGTCCTTGGAGGCAGTGGTATTCACACAAAACTGGTATGTGCAAAAGTGGTACTCCGGCGGGGGGCGGGGGGAGGTTGGAGGGTTGGAAAGCCCTAATTTATACCTTGGTGTGGTTGGACCTGCTTATAGGGAGCGAAGATGTCTTGTTTTAAAACAGGCCTGAAGAACTTACAACCCACCAAATCAAATGTAACCCATCATGTATTGTGACCTTTTAGCTCTTGAGAGAAACAGTGCTTCTACAGTCCTAGACAGCCAGCAGAAATAAGTTTATCAACCTTAGGGGTGCCAAATGACCAGCAAATACCACCACCACCCCATCTCATCCCACTCCCAGCCTGGCTGTGTTTTTTTGGTTTTTGTTTGTTGATGCCAATCGCTACAAAAGCAAGCAATAAGGCCTATTTTTTCTTTCTCTCTCTCCAGCCTTTTTTGTTTGTTTTTGCTTGTACGCCTTAAACAAATAAGCTAGGGTTTTTGTGTTCGACTCTATCCCTGGTTCAGGAAGCGTACCTGAGCACCAGCTGTAGACCTATCCTGGGCTACACCTGCAGACCCGGAGAGCTGAAGTCACACCCAAGTGCCAACATGTTTAAAGAGTTGAGTGCCCAGGATGCTGGTGGGGGCTTGATACATCCCTGGGAGAGCTTTTATAGAGCTGAGCTGAAATGACCACCCCATTTTTGCTGCCCCACTCACAGGCTGTGAAAATGGAAAGACTTTCTGTGAGTGTGGGTATAAAATTGGGGTATATGTAACTTAGCAGTGGCGCTCTGGTGGGTGGTACCATTCCCCCTCCCCTGAACTTTCCTTGGCATGATTACTTGACAGTGTCATGTTGCTCAGATGGGTGAATGGTGTGTGTGTGTGTGTGTGTGTGTGTGTGAGAGAGAGAGAGAGAGAGAGAGAGAGAGAGAGAGAGAGAGAGCAGAAGGAGCAACGGTGCTGTTCCCTCCACTGCAAAACACATGGTAGCTGGGAGCGGGACAGGGTGACCAGTATAAAGATAAGTCAGTTTCATTTCACAAATACCTGTCATATTCATGTTCCACCTTTCTTCTCCCACCTCATATATTAAGGTGAAAGTTCACAATTGAGAAAATTTGGCTCAACTATCACTTGATATATTCAGAGTTGTGCAGATTCTAATTACAATTGTGATGCTCTAGTCTAGAAGACAGGAAAGGATCACTGAAACTACGTTAAGTTTTACCTCAAAAGAACAGCATGGCATGAGAATTAGAACTGTCTGGGATCTTTTACAGCTTGATATACGAGGGGTGCGGGGAACACTTTGTACTAAGATCATAGTAGAGGCTTTCTGTCCTCAACTGTGATTTAAAATGGACATCCTTGTAAGTTTTATTGTAATGCAACAGTAATAGAAACTGAGGTGCCTTTGGATCTGCAAGTTTGTTCATTTTGTCATTGCTTCTCATTAGATCTGTGTGTGCCTTGTGCACTTCAAATACTATAATTTCCGATGTACTCCTTGTCAAATACTTGGGCACATTCACTGTTCCATTATTTGAATGTACATCAGATAGATGTTCCTCTGTATCCAGGGGCATAGCTAGGGGAGAGGGGCCCATATTTGTCCCTCTCCACGATGGCCCCTCGGAGTGAGCGAGATAATGAAGAAAATAGGGAGAAGTGGAGCTGTGCAGCCCTCAACTATAGCTACACCCCGTCTGTATCCTCGTACATGGGGATGGGTTTTTTTTGCAAAACTACATAAAGAGGAATGGGCCTTTTTTTTTTTTTTTTAGCACAATCTGGATCCTGTCATTATGATCTGGTTCATGTTTTTGCCTCTTAATAAGGCACCTCAAGGAAAGAAGCCTCCCAACAGCTGTAGTAGCTGCTGACTTGTAGAGCTGTTACAGACAACTGTGCTTCAGTCCTTCCCCCTTCAGCCATCTTCGTGCCCTCATGCTTTGGGCAAGGTGAGAACTGCTGCTGCTTAATGTCTGCCTTCCTTCTAGGAAAACACCCCAAATAAAATCAAAATAAAATAACCCTCTAAAATAGGCAGTAAAACTGTATTCAGTAAACAGTGGCATGGCTCTTTCCTTTTTCATACAGAAGGCCAAGCGACAGATGGAAGGAGGATTTGGGGACCCATCTAGAGGGGATGTCTTGGAGGACTGGCAGCCACTACAGATACTGGGCGGCTCTTGTCACATGCTGCCTTGTTAACAAGCAAATGTGTGACCCTGGGCTCTGTCTGCACTGTATTTTGTGCAAAGAAACATGTTTGTGTAGCTCTTTAAGGGAGAAGGCAAAGCCTATATTTAGGTGGTGTTCTTTTCATTTCAAAGGGAGTGGTGACACAATAAAGAGCTATATTTTGGAGGGGGAAGACTTCAAGGCACCGAAATTGGAACATCAAATTATAGGACATCTTGATTGTTGTGTCGATACTGTGTATATGAAAGATTTAATTAACCTTAAACTCTTAAGAAAGCAGCTCTTAATTATGATTGACTCTAGTCAATAAAAGACTGCGATGAATGTAACATTTGTAATGTATCCTTGTATATTGTATATGTAAATGAGAGGGGAAAGAAATGAGAGATTAAAATATCTGGTAGGATGGCTGCCTTTGGGTGTCAGAGAAAAATATTTACAGTATCATGTAGCATCTAGCTAAGTGACAGCCTAATTTACTGATTAGTGTGCATTGTTTTCAGTGGATATACTTGTGTGTGTTTTACACTTCGGTGAGTGTTTTTTCACCTTTTAAAACTTGCAATAAGTTTTTTTTTAAAGGTAAAGAAAACCAACCTTACTTCAAAAGGAATTGCATCAAGAGTAGCAATGTTGTTATCCTTCAAACATAGCATTATTGCCATCATAGCATCATGGATTTTCACAGCCCATATCTGTGTTTGTGTATGTTTCTTTTCCAGGCAAATTTCACTTGTTTTGTGTTTTGAGGTGGTAGCTCTGCATCACACATGGCATCTGCGCCTGCGCAGACCCACCATCCTGGAATCTGTGTCATCCAAGGCAGACCTGCTCAGTGACACTTCTAGTGTGCCTAGCAGAAGTCCTAGCATCTCCTCTGAGATCATAGAAGCCGCTCTATAGACAGGAGCCACTCCAGGGACAGATCTTATTCTCCAGTTGGGTGCCATCCTATGAAAAGTTGTAGGTACTCTTCCTCCCTGGAAGAAAATGACCTGGATTACTATGATAATTTATTTGACCGCCACTGAGGTCCGAGTAGGCGTTATATGGCTTATCATGACTACTACGCGCCTGATTTTTACCCTCGCCCGCACTATATGTATATAGACAGTGTGTGCTATGATGATCATTGCTTCAGTATGGGACACCATAAGCCTCATAAGGGACACCACCGGTCACGATCCCACTTGCTCTCGTGCTCCCCACCTCACCTGAGATCCCGCTCAAGATCTCCATACGCACCTCTGGAACCAGCACTGCCACCGATCCCACAGGTGCTGGCTCCGGAGCAACAACTGACTCCAGCAAGCCCTGTACCTGCATGCCTTCCACCACCACTAAACTCTGCACCTCAGGTTCCTCCTCCAGGGGACCCAGAGGATTCATCAGAATCTAGTTCAGACTCTTCTGATTCAGAGGACTCCAGGGTTGGAGCTCCCATACCTGCTCCCGAGGAAACTGCACAGTGGGTGGGAGATTCTTCCTACCAGGAAGAATCTAAATATTATGCTCAACATTTGATCCACATGGCAACCTCATTAGCTTTGGAAATTCAACAACAGAATGCTCAGTTGAAGGATCCTATCTTTCAGCTCATTCAGGCAGACTCCAGTGTTCCCGTTGCTCGACCGCTGGTCCCTACTCTGGTCCAAGTTGTCAAGGCATCTTTGGAGAAACCTGCTTCAGTCTCTACAACGTCAAAGAGACTGGAGAATATTTATAGGGTTCAAACAAGAGATACAACATTCTTAATAAAGCACCTAATGCCAAATTCAGTTGTAGTAGAGTCTCCCCAGACACACAATAGACATCGCGTGTTACATGCCCAAGTGGATATAGAGAGAAAGAAGTGAGACTCTTGGGTGGGGGGAGTGTACTCCATGCCGGGCTTCCTTGTGCGAGTGGATAACCATCAGGTGTGCTGGGCAAGATACCAACATTTTCTGCTGTGGAGAAGTTGACACCCTTCCTCCAACATCTACAGCAGGACCAGAGGGATGCTGCGTTGGTTTTTCTCAGTAAAGGCCTCTGTGTAGCAAAACAGCAGCTCCATTTCTCAAGGCACTGTGCCGACTGTGGTTCCCACTCTATGGCGTCTGCAGTTGCCCTAAGGAGGCATGCCTGGCTGATGTCATCCTTGTTATCTCAAGAGACTAGGGGGCTCATTGAAGACTTACCGTTCGATGGCGAGACCCTGTTTGGCAATACAACCGATGATACTCTCAAAAGAGTTCAGAAGTTGTGAACCACAGCTCAGTCTATAAGTTTCTCTCAGTCCTCCGTATCCATGCCTAACGTGATGAAACACAAACAGTGGCCACGTTATACTCAATCCAGTCAGTCTGTCTACCACTCTGGGGATTCCTTTCGTCACCAGCAGCGTTTCCAGCAGCAAAGAGCCTCAACTTCGGGACCCAATACCAGGCCACAGGCTAATTTCAAGACAAAGACCCCCTACCATAAACTGACAGGAGTAGACTTCCTCCTTCGAAAGGGAGCTATCCAATGCATTTTGTAACTTACAAGAGATTTTGTACGGTGACTATCCTGGCCATTCTACCTTTGCTGTTCCCAGGCACATGGTTCCCATCCATAGACTTACAGAATGCCTATTTTCATATTGCTATTGTGCCACACCACTGCATATACCTGAGATTTTGTGTGGATTCCCAATTGTGCCAATATACTGTTCTTCCCTTGGGGCTGGCCTCTGCCCCGCGTGTGTTTATAAAATGCATGGCGGTGGTGGTGGCTCACCTACAGTTGCGAGGCATCAATGTCTTTCCCTACATAGATGACTGGCTGCTTGTGTCGTCCACAAGAGCCTGCCTTGTGAGGGATGTGGAGCTTGCTCAGTGTGTCCTGCATTGCCTTGATCTATAAGTAAACCATAAAAAGTCGAAGTTGACAACAGTCCAAATCATACAATTTCTAGGCGTCGTTTTGGATTTAAACTCTTTGATGGCGACTCTGGGTCAAGAGAGAATTCAGTTACAGAATACAGTTCGCTGCTCATACCTTTTGTAGACATCGAAGGTACCGGGCGAGGTTTGTACATCATCTACTAGGCCTGATGGCATCAACCACCACTGTGTTACCCCAGGCCCATATTCACCTATGAAACTTGCAAGCATGGTTTCTGTGCAAATTCTTCCCCCAGGTGCACTCCAACACAGGATGCTCACAGCTCTGTGCAGAGTGCAAAGGGTGGTATCTTGGAGGATGATGCTGTCCAACCTCATCCAGGGGACTCCCTTTAGGAGAGAACCACCCACCCTCACGATCACCACGGATGCACATTTCAAAGACCTGGTGGTCACGGGGAATTGGACTCGAGAGGAACGTTCCTACCACATCATCTATCTTGAGCTGCTGGCCATGTTCCGGTCCCTCGAGACCTTTCAGTTATATATAGCAGGGTCTCCGGTCCTTCTTCTCATGGACAATACGGCAGCCAGGTCGTATCTCACAGACAGGGAGGCACAGCATCACTTTCCCTTCTCAACCTGGCAATGTGCCTTTGGCTTTTGTGCCTGGATTTGGACATTTGGCCAGAAGCAATCCACATACAAGGAAAGGTCAACACCCTAGCGCAGGGATGGGGAACCTTGGCACTCCTGCAGATGTTGGCCTACAATTCCCATAATCCCTAGCTATTGGCCTCTGTGGCTGGGGATTATGGGAGTTGTAGTCCAAAAACAGCTGGAGTGCCAAGGTTCCCCATCCCTGCCCTAGCGGATGCTCTAACCTGCCTTATCTTACGAGTGGCACCTAAATCATGGCATCCTGCTCAAGGTATTCCGCCTGCGGGGAACCCTTCACATGGATGTGTTCGCCTTAGTTCAGAATTCTCAATATGCACGATTCTGCAGCAGAGCAGGGGTCGACCTGGAATTGGAAGGAGATGCTTTCCTTCAGTATTGGGGTGGTCAGCTCCTATACATGTTTCCCCCATTTCTCCTTATCCCAAGAGTCCTCCAGAAGATTGTCAAGGATAGGGCCAAGTATATCCTGATAGCTCCATGGTGGCCCAGGCAGCCCTGGTTCACCACACTTCTTCAGCTGTCGGGAGGGACTTTCCGGTGCCTCTCATCAGTACCGTATCTGCTGACAGGGGCAGAAGGCCGACATCTTCACCCAAATGTGGATTCCCTTTACCTTATGGCTTGGTGGATAAAACTGTGAGTTTGTTTAGTAATCCAATTCAAGAAGTATTGTCAGCAGCAAAGAAACCCTCCATGGTGAAATCTTACATGGCAAAATGGACCTGTTAGTTCTGAGTTTGTACGGAGGCGGCGGGGGGAGAAGGATCAGTGCCTTCAGAGGCATCATTACAGTTGATCTTTGAATATCTGTTCCACCTGAAGGATAGTGGGTAGGCTATTTCTTCTTTAAGAGTTCACTTGGCTGCCATTGCAGACAAACATGTATGGTTTGTTCTCTCATAAACTGGTTAAAAAGTTATTTCAAGGAATCCTCCATGTTATCCTCTTCTCCCAAATGCTCCCCACCTTGGAGCTTACTGTTGGTATTGAAACAGTTAATGAAACTTCCCTTAGAGCCTATGGCAACATGTAACCTTAGATTGTTATCTGCAAAGGTGGTGTTTTTGATTGCAATCATCTCAGCTCAAAGAGTAAGTGAGATAAAAGCATTACATTCTGATGAGCCATATTTAGTTTTTCATAAGGATAGAGTTGTGTTGAGGCCAGATGCCTCTTTTCTGCCTAAAGTTGTCTCTGAGTTCCATTTATCATAAGAAATGTCTCTGCCTACCTTTCCCCCCGCCCTGGTCACTAAGGAGGAGCGTGTTTATCATTCTCTGGATGTAAGGACTGCATACAATCGTTTTGCAGGTCCACGTCTCTGTGTCTTATTCGGAGCCTTCTAGAGGCTTGCCTGTGTCATCCCAGTGCATTGCTGTGTGGGCCAGAGAGGCTATCTTTTTGGTGTACCAGCTGGCCTCAGAGCCGTTGCCTTCTCCAATTAAAGCACATTCCACTCATACGATGGCTGCTTCAGTGGCTTTCCATAAGGATGTATGAATGACTGAGATTTGTAAAGCTGCAACATGGTCTCGGCCAACGATGCTTGTCAGGCATTATGCCTTGGATGTTCAATCTTGCACTTGTGCTTTGTTTGGTTCATCTGTACTGCACACTGCTGTTCATGAGAAATAAAATTGCATTGCTGAGAGTTTCTGTGTGACTCTGTTTATTCTTGGGCTGCACCCGCTGTCCAGTTATTATTATCTCACGTGTGATGCACAGAGACCATGAAGAAGAAAGGCAGGTTACTCGCTTGTAACTGTAGTTCTTAGATTGGTCTTCTCTTCATTCACACAACCCACCCTTCCTCCCCACTACAGCGTTTGTGTCACTGTGTTTAGGTGTACAGCTGCGGACTGAAGGAGTGAGGTACATTTACTGATGGGGGAGCTGGTTTTCCCGCTCTTTTTTCCTTTTAAGGTAAAGTTTCCGGATCATGGCTCTCTGCAGACACAGATCCCATGTGTGAATGCACTGAAGACCATGGGAAGAACTACAGTTACGGGTGAGTAACCTGCCTTTCCCCACAGAGGAGCTCGTGTTCTTCAAAACACATTGGGACATTGTCACTGTGTGAACTGAAGACCCTTGCTAATGGGTCTACCATCTCTTTCTTCTCCTTTTTTGGTCACCCTGTAACTATAGTAGACTCCAAGGCTCCTTGTTTTTATGGTGCAAGTTTGTTTTGGTGCCACTTTTTATTTCCCCCGTTCCTGAATCTCTGACAGCGTCTTTGCCTGATTTGTCAAAAACTTCAAGATAGGTCTTTTCCTCTTCTCTTCTGTGTGATAAGGACTTGAGCAAAGAAATAATATATTTTCCTGGCACATCTTTAGTTGCTCTAACTGCATTCATATTTCCTGATACACATTATAATCTTCATCCCCTGAGCCTGCTTTATCTGAGGCCAGATTGATAGGAGAAAATGTGGTCTGTGAGCAAAGACCACAGCTGACTCCACACAGAGATTCTGCCTTCAGGGTTCATCTAACCCATAGACTTCCTGGGTCTTCTTCATGCAACCTTTGCATCATCATCTCCACTTATATGTCCCAGTGACCTCTAGTGTCACTGACAGGTGCTGTGACTGGAGCTGATTTTCCAAAGGCTGTGTGGGGGCAGATCAGAGCAGCTGTGGGCCTGACAGAGAAAGTGCAGGTTAGATATATGTGAGTCAACAGCTGTCCCCAGTCTAAAGCCTGTGTGCTGATTGCATTGGAAATCTGTACTGTATTGTGATGGTGAAGCTCCTGCCACCAGTAGACTGATCTGGTGACAGAGCCAGAACTCTTTCATATGCCATCCACAGGGAACAAACATTCTTTTTAAAAAAGTTTTTTGAGAATTGTGCAAGTTTGTTTTTTGCACCACTTTTTCCCAGTGACATATATCACATGTGTTCAGCATAGCAACAGTGATATATCTGAGGGAAGGGCAGGTATGAGGAAAAGAGGGATGCTGTGCTGGGGCTGGATAGGAACAATTGCTCTCCCCCTGCTAATTATAAGAGAATCACCACTTTCTTTGCTCCACAGGGGTTAACTGAGAGGTTATCTATTCCCTTCTTAAGAGAAAGAGTTACATAGAAAGGAGACGAACATAGACATTGTGACAAAACTGGGGTGACTCTATGCTTTCCTGGGATCTACCCTCAGTAGAGAGATTGCTCTGATCCCAAATCTAGGAGCACACTGCTCCTTCAGGGTAGGCTGCCACCAGTTGAAGACTGATCTAAAGCCACTGACCAGGCTTAGACACTGCTTCAACAACCTAGAACTGTCTGGCTTGAGACTTACAGGCACTGTACAGCCAGAGTCCACACAACCTAGCTCTAGACAACAAGATAGTATTCTGAAACCAACTCAACAGTTGCGAATGACCTTACAAGGCACATGGGGAAGAGCTTTGCAAGTAACCCCACAGAACCTGTTAAATCGCACTGAAGCCACTTCTAAGTATATGGACTTTATTAAGAAACAAGGATTGCACACAGAATAAGGAATTGGGGGGGAAATAGGGTGAAACTGAGAGTAAAGAAAGGAATACAGGGATTCAAAAGAAAAATTTTAAAAACCCAACATTTACTAATTTACTAGCACTGAGTTTTACCTTAGTCTGTCAGTAGGCAGGTCCTTGGCTGAGAGAATGTTAATCTCTACAGCTTCTCCTGTGGAACACCCATTTGCAGATGGAAAAGAGTGAACACTGGCCAGGCCTTTGTCCTCTAGCTTTAAAGCCATGAAGGAGGGGGTGATCTGGCTCCAAAAACTGTGGGTCTCATACCTGTCCGTAGTTCAAAGAGTATGGTAATTTCCTCCCTTCGGGTGGTGAGGTGCAAAGTGGCCCTATCTACTGTGTCAGCCATGTGTTGCTTCTGCCATGGCTGCAGATTGGGACTTGGAAAAGGAGGTGTGGGGAAGGGTACTGAATTTCGCATATCGATTTGAATTACTCAGGCTTCAGTCTCCTTGGAACTCGAGAATGCCCTTCTTCTAGGTAATTAGTAGTTTATTAATTAATGTCTTCTAATTGTAATATGCAGTTTGACTGTATTTTCACCTCCCAATATTCAGTTATTGTGTTTTGCCCGACTTTTCCTAGAATTTCCTCCCACCGCCCGCCACCCATTCACTGTTCTGAAGATCTGTCTTCCATAGATTAACTATGCACTGTGTGAAAAAGTACTTCCTCCTGTTGGTCTTAAATTTCCCAACCTTCAGTTTCATGGGATGACCCCTGGTTCTAGTATTGTGAGAGAGGGAGAAAGATTTCTATGTCCACTCACTCTACTCCATGCATAATTTTATATACCTCAACCGTATCTCCCCTTAGTCACCTCTTTTCCAAACTAAAGAGCCCCAGATGGTATAGCCTTGCCTCATAAGGAAGGTGCTCCAGGCCCCTGATCATCTTGGTTGCCCTCTTCTGCACATTTCCCAGTTCTACAATACACTTCTTAAGGTACGGTGACCAGAACTGTACTGTACTCCAAATATAACTGCCCTTATAGATTTGTATAAGGCATTATAATATTAGCATTTTTTATTAGCATTTTTATTAATATTGGCATTTTTATTTAATTTTCAATCCCCTTCCTGATGATCCCTAGAATGGAATTGGCCTTTTTTTTACCACTGCTGTCTCTTTTTGTCCAGTGTATGTATATCCTGTGCTGCAGTACTGCTGCCTGCCTATGTCTGGATAACACCATGGCTTCAGATTGTCCTGGGCCCAGCTGACAGCCTGACACTAAGGCACTAGTCTGTCACCTCATCCTTGGCCATGGCGGTGGCATGCATGCATGTCTATGTGTCAGCAGCACTAATGGGCAGACTGTGACACATCTGGTTTTGGGATTTGGGTTTTGGAATCAGAGAGGAGAGCTGGTCTTGTGGTAGCAAGCATGACTTGTCCCCATAACTAAGCAGGGTCTGCCCTGGTTGCATCTGAATGGGAGACTTGATGTGTGAGCACTGCAAGATATTTCCCTCAGGGGATGAAGCCGCTCTGGGAAGAGCAGAAGGTTCCAAGTTCCCTCCCTGGCTTCTCCAAGATAGGGCTGAGAGAGATTCCTGCCTCAGCCTCGGAGAAGCCACTGCCAGTCTGTGAAGACAATACTGAGCTAGATAGACCAATGGTCTGACTCAGTATATGGCAGTTTCCTATGTTCCTATGATTGGCAAGGGTAGGGTGAGCTGCCAGTGGTGTTGAAGTCGATGGGGGTGACCATGAGTTACTCACCCACTATGGCCAGCTCTGGAAATCCCAGCAGGAGAAGACTGGCCTTCAGGAAGACCAGCTGCTACACCAAGCCAGCATCCAAGCCTGAGCAATTGGGGGTCGCCAGGTCCCTGACCATGGAGAAAACCCTCTTGCACTGCTTGGCGGCCATGAGAGGAAACGTCTGGCAACCATCACCTAGTCCAGCCAGACTTGGTGATGCATTGCCCAGAACTGGATTGGCTCCATCTTCTGGCCTGCCACCATTTCCTGCAGGTACTGCAGAACAGACTGCTCAGCACTGCTGCAGGGCTTGGTGGGGTCCTCCCACCCTGCTGGCAAGGCAAATTAGCCCTCTGTGAACGACCTGTTGGAACACTGAGGTGGGACTACTGGCTTCTTTGGCCCTGCCAGGGACACCTCACTGCTGGACTGAGAAGTAGTGTTGATGCTGCTGCTGCTGGGAGTGGACTGTGCACTATCAGTAGGCACTCCAGCATCCTTTTCCTGGTTGCGCCCCAACCTCCTCTCCTCAGTTCATCTGACCTCTTCAACCAGCACCCCTTCATCCTTGGGTCACGTAAACAGGACAAAACATGTGCCAATGCGCTCAGGGGTGTTGTTAGCAGATCCACCACTCCAGTCCTCAGTGAACCTGCCAAGGCAGTTGGATCGACGGATCTTTCTTTTGCAGATGCTGGAGCAAGAGAAAGGTGGAGTTCCACCATGTTGGAACATCCTAAGGGATCAAGTGTTCAGGTAGGCCCAGCCCAAGTTGCTTCTCCTTGGGCATCTGCCTACCCTTTTTGCTCTGGTGGAAGTAAACTGCTATCTTGCGGCACCTCTCCACAAGAACAGCCATAGCGGCAGCTGCAGGCTGGTGCTTAGCACCTTCAGCAGGGATGCCTCACCTGACTTCAGCCCCCAAACGGCCAAGCACATCCTGCATGACCAAGGACAGAGTGTGTGCCACACAACAGATAGACACAAGCTGAATCTGCTCAGCTGCCTTCATTATGTTCCTAGTATTGTCAGTGACCATAAACCCTTGGTAAAGGTTTGTCTGCCCGGACAGCCATTCTTCCAACTGGTGATCCATGGCCACCAACAGCTCATCTGCCATGTGTTCAGTGTCCAACACCTCCACATGCAGCAGAGCCAACCTGGGCTTTGCTGTATGGGTGGGGCTGGCCATGCCAGCAGCAGGAGATGTCCCCACCAGTGTGCTGTGAGGGACAAGAAAGCAGCATTCACCCCACTGCAGCTGGCCCACAAATCTGCAATGAAGTGCATGCTGGTGTTAGGCGTTGCTGTGCACAGCAGCCCCAACATGGTGTCACTGCATGCCAGGTACAGGGAGGGCACCACCCACCTGCTGAAGGTGGTTATTGATGGGATTTTATAGTTGTGGGCAAGCAGTAGGAGCAGCCGGCAGAAGCCAGTGTTCTCCACCACCCGGAATAGCTGGTTGTCCAAAGTGATCATCTCAGCAATGGCCCGGGTGATGCAATGAGACTCTGGGCAACCAGCCCGCTTTCCCACTGACTGTACCCACTGTGCATATAACTACCCCTGCTTGGGAGTAGGAGCCACTGCCTTGCTGCTGCTAGTCAAGGGCACTCCAGGCCTATTGCTGCCAGCAGGAATAAGGCCCCAAGGTGAAGCCTTTGCATGCACTGAAGCACCCCTGACATAAAAAGATGCTTAGGGTCCTTCTCCCTACTGACCTGTGCCCCGCAGTGGATGCAGAAGCATAGATTCTGTCGCCATGAAGGAGCTCAAAGTGGTCCAACATCACATTGCTTTTGGAGCTGGTCCAGCCCCTTTTCAGTGATGGTGGTGGTACTGGGGCTGCTGCTCCCTTCTGGGGGCCCCCACTGCTCTTGATCCAGGGCTGAGAAGATCCAGGAACAGGAAGAGGAATGTCTTCCTCTTGCTCCTGCTCAGTCTCAGACCACAGGGGCCACACTGCCAGTGGGGATTGGGGAGGATGGTGAGGGTAATTCGGCTGGGCTATCAGCCAACACCAACACCTCTGCTGCCACAGGAAGAGCCTTTTCCCTGACAGGGGAGGACCTCCCCCGTAATTCTGCCTCAGCCGCCACCAGCAGCAGCTCTGCTGCAGGATCACCCTCCTCAGGAAAGGAGAGCCTGCACACAACCACATCAGTGGGGACATAGGCCCCTCTTGCTGTCACCCATAATGACCAGCATTACCCCTTCCAGTGCCTGCCAATCTGCTCATGGCTCTCCTCACACCCTCCTGGAAATCTTGGATTAAAAAAAAATTCAAGCCCTAACCCTGATTTGTTTGGGGTGAGGTGGGGGGAGAAGTGTCTTTAAAGCTGGTATTTTGAAAGGGGGTCTGGGGTGGTCTATTGATGCTGTGTGTGCCACATACAACACTGTCTATAGCACTGTAGTCTGCACACACAGAAGCTAGAAAAATTAAATCCTTCAGAATAAAGAAACAGGCTTTATGGGGTGGAGGCTTTTTTGGAGGAGAGAAAGCAACGATGGAGAAAGAGAAAGAGGATTATTGTGGCCTGTCTCCTAATCCTGTCCTACTATGTACCTGGCTCGCACTTAATCCATTCCCTAAACTAGGCCTTATTTAAAGAAGTCTAACCTGATCAAGTTTGGAGGGGCTTACTTTCTGGTGTCTTCTGCTGGAGTCTGGCCAGGTGCTGCTCTCAGAGGCACTCTGGTCCAGCAGACACTGGGACTCAACAGCTGGGGGTAGGACAGGTGGGTGCCAGGTGGTGGGTGGACATCCACCCACTCAAAAAAGAAATAGGCACAAAGCAGCAGCAAAGGTGATGCAGCTTGGTGCTGCAAAAGAAAGAACAATGTCACCACAGCACCCCAGTTATTAAAGCTACTGGGGGCTGGCTACAAGAAGAAGAAGAAGAAAATCCACAGCAAACACCCAGGTAAAGCCACTGGGGCTGCTGGTACAATTATAAACAAATGGGGTGGGGGATGAAAAGTAGTTTGCACTGCAAAGGAAAAGAGAGAGAGAGAGATAAGCCACAGGCAATCTGTCTCTCTCTACACACAAGCAGGCCCCAGTCCACCAGTCTCAGTCTGTGCTGCTGATCCTTCCTCCTCTGAGAGGCACACTATAAGAAAGAGGTCTTTGGACTCCCAATCCCTTAAATACATTTTGAAAATCCCTTGGCTCCCCCCAGCCAATGGGGGCACAGTTGCCCATGACAACACTTGCATAACAAGCCAACCAAGAAGCAAGGAGTTTGCAAGCCAATCAGAAGTCAGTGCCAGGAAACCAATCAACAGGGGGGAAACAGGCCTCCAAAATGGCACTCAAAACACTTGAATTGTTTTGATTAAAATGGGGTGGTTCTTTTTTGAGCTCGAAACAGGCCCTTTTTCTAAGGGTGTTTTGTTTCAAGCTCAAAACACTTGAAACAGCCATTTCGAGCTCTAAAATGTTTTGCACATCCCTAGTTGTATTTTTATGTGAATATTCTTTCTCACTGTAAGATGTGAGGCTTAGGGTGGCCTGCCAAACTTTGGCTTCAGGGCATGGAAGAAAGATCCAAACCTGATGTTCTGTAGAACATGATAAAACTTGGATTGTGCATACATGGGAGACTATTCAAAATGATATGTAACTTGTATGTCAGATTTCAGTGCTGTCTGCTGCATTTGGGACATGTTGACCATCTGGCCAGGACAGTTCAGTACATTCAGAAACTAATTGATTGAAGTTTGGTTGGTTGGTTGAAGTTTGCTATCTGTTCACTTACCAGTAAATTAATCCCTTTTGAGTTGAAGAAGTCAAAGGATTTAGATGGTGGCATTTGCATTGTTTTCTCTCTTGTGGAAATGTATTAGCAGCATCTTCCAGTGGCTTGAGGATGCATATTAGTTTAGCTGATGTACCCTATTATGGTTTAATTTCATATGAATTTCTGGACTTTGCTTTCTCATCCTTCCTCTGACCCACCTTCTCTTCGCAACCTTTTGCTTAACCTCTTAGTCCTTAGTCCTTATTCTCAACTATCTAATTTTTGCTTGTGGAATTCTGTATCTAATACATAATAATGGGGAGTGATTGTAAGTCACTAAAGAATGGTTGCAGCCCTGCTTTACTTCTCCTGTTAAAAGTCCATAGCTCTTAGCCCATAGAACACATGTTAATGTAGAATCCAGCTTTTGTGCCAAGCAAGGCATATGTTGTTGCCAAATTTCACCTGTTGTTAACCAGCTTGCTTCTGCTGAATCATCAGCTTTTGGATTCAGGACGGCTGAAAGAATATGATGAGCCATACATTTTGCTACAAGAAGAGGAGAGCCTGTTTTACAAGATGGTTCAACAAGTGGGTAAGGCTGAAGCTGCATCCCTCATGGAAACGGCAAAACAGGTAAAGCGCTTCCCACCCACCCCTTCTATTACAAAATGTTGTAATTAAGTTTGTCTCAACAATTTACTTTTCACAAGTTAGCATATTCAGTATTTCAGAAAGCCTCATCTTCTCCACTGTAGTTAAGGCTCTCATATCTTTTCAATTATAAACCCTTGTTTTTCAGTGCTTTATTACTGGGATTTGGAATAATATATACCCACAGCTGAAAATGACATGCTCCTGTTGCTGAAAACAACTATGCCTGGGATTGTTTTTATGCATGTGGGGAAGATAATGCACACTGTGGTCCTAGACACACTTTGATCATGCATGCGCTTTCCCGCCCCACTATGTTACATATTGCATGCAGAGTTGAAGCTTCCCCAGTGCTCTTGTTGGCTTTGCTTTTGATGAATACATCTGCATTTTATAGTATGTGCTCTGCAGTGTGCATAAAGGAAAATTTCCTATTGGCTGTAAATGGAGAAATAACATTAATGCTTTTTAAAAAGCTGGAATAAGTCTCCATTATGGTTGCCCTGCAAATACACCCAGATAGTGTTTTTTTCTAAAATCCTAGTCCACATACAGCTTTGTTAGTCATTTGCAGCATGTCTAAGAAAGTGGGTGCGGTGGGGAGATCCATTCTTTTTCCAAAAATCACCTCAGGTTATCTACCTGGGTACTAGTGTTGCTACTACTATGTAGTACTTGGGAAATATTTATATTCATCACAGATAATCAGGCAAGAAGCTGTTTACAGTCTAGCATTATTATCGAATGAAGCAATGTATTAAATTAACTGAAGTTTGCTGAGGCCTGCAAATTGAAACTCTGGCCCGGGTCATACGTAACACGAAACCGAAGGTTGGCGAACCGGCGATTTCAGTTTGGAGCTGTAAATAGCGGTGCAGACATTCCTCAAACCACAGCCAGCCAAACTCTAGTCTCAGGAGAGGGTAGCCCGTCCCTGCACCTCGGCCGCCAAGGCAGATCCCAGCAAGCTCCATGGCCAGACGGGACGCAGCATCGACATGTCATCAGGGCGGCCACGATTGGCCATGATCTTGAAGGGGTGTGTGCCAAACATGATTGTGCATTTTTGACATAGACTCCACTGCCCTCAGTGGGGAAGGGGCATTTGAATCCCTCTAAATGCCATGCCATGCCAGCACTTCTGGCAGTGATGGCTCTGGTGGCCCCCAAAGATCCCTGTACCCTGATAGTCCCGCACAAGTATGAAATTGGGGGTGGGAGGTCTGGGGGGGAGGATATTTCCAGCTTTCAGTGAGATGGGTGAAAAGCTGCTGCTTCTTTTATTATATCCTAGGGTAATGTGGCAGAGTTTCACATTAACATTCTCAAAGGAAGCTCACCTGTACGACTTGGGTTAGAATTTTCTCTTAAAATGTTCCTGTTCTAAGGACTTAACTAGATGGAATGAGAGGCACAGAGCAACTGCTGTTCCTTGCCCCCTTTCCCTGCCTAGATAAAACACAATTTGCAGTGTGGTATTATTGCACTGTGCATTTCCCCACCCCCAAAGCTAGCAGCCAGTGATATTAGGGGAGGCACTAGGCACAGTATGGTGCCGTACACAGTTTACCTACATGTGGGGGATGGCAGTGGCAAAGAATAATAGCTCGTTAAGCCCTAAGCCTTCAGCCCTTAGTATTCAGAGTGTGTTTTTCAAAGGCCTTTCCATTCCTTCAGTAAGTGAGGGCTTCTTATTGAAATGTTTTTCTATATATGGCATGATATATGCCTTCACAGAGAATAAAATGAAACTGAAGCCATTAAACTAGTATGGAAGAATGGTATCAGTCTTGGGGGGGAGGGGCACATGTAAAGGTTTGTTGTGTCATATTTTGTGTAAGGGCTCTTGTGCCTAAAAGTGCTGTATGGAAGGCAGAAATTCAGAGGTGAATCCTTATTTCAGCACAGAGATGCAGTCATTAAAAAAAAAAAAAGACTTGCGTGCTCAATTTCTGTTTACCTCTCAGCTCTTTTAGGCACAGGAGCCCTGCCAGAAATTAAATTGGCAATCCTAGGTTGGAACCAAGAAGAATTTAATTATTATTATTTTTTTAAAGCTTTCAATGTGGAAGTGTGTGTGTGTGTGTGTGTGTGTGTGTGTGTGTGCGCGTGCGAGAGAGAGAGAAGAGAGAGTTGTGTCTGCTCAGAAAAGGAAATCAAAAGTCCCATTGCAAATATCTGTTTTCATTCAAAGTTGTTCCTCTGTGAACAAGAAGGAGCTCCTATTCATGGAGAGAGAGCTTCACTCATGAAAGGGATCCTTCTTTGAAGGACAGTTCCCTGTGTAAATGGAGTGAAAACTTTGGATGCAACTCATTAGTGCATATAAGGGGTTTCAGTGGATTGTGGCCCTTGTTTGCATATGAGCAGAGCAATATATTATGAAAATAACAGCTTTGCTGGAAGCATGCCCCAGTAACATAAATTACCAAAGAATGGTTTCATACTCTATTTCCACAGCAGTGTGAATATTAGACCTAACTCATGACACATGTCGGCTTTAGGGAAGATACTGTATTTTCAGTATGTGTGTGTTTTCTAAAGACTCAAACAAAACTTTTCACATTCTTCTTTGGGGGAAAAATACATTTTGAAGTCCTTTTTCACCCAAACACATTTTCCGATAAGAGCACACAAGTCTTGACATTATTTCATTTTGTTACACGCATCTGTCAAGGAACAGAGATATGATACAGCTACTAAAAACTGATGATTGTGGAACAGTGAAACTTGACAGCATTTCATTTCCTTTATGTTCTGATTATACATTTATCAGGAAACCTGTATCTCTTGCAGTTCAGCTAGAAATTGGTAGAATTCAGGAACTCAAAGGCTCGGCAAAGAACTGTCCTATTATTTGGTATCATCTTACATTTTAGAGAAGTTGCTTGGTGGAGCCATTGTTACTGCTTTCCCTTTCCCTTTCATTATTGTAGCACCCTATCCCCAGATCACATTTCTATAGGGCTCTATGACTCCTCCACAGCGCAAATTAAACGCTGGGATATTTCATACGTACATCCTGAAGTTTCAATGGTTGTCAATCATAGTTTGTAAAATGCAGGGATTACAACCTTGATATTAACATCCAAATCCATTGTGCTCATTTTTATGTGTGAAAATGAAAAGCCCTTGTGCAGACACTAGATTTCGAAGCTGCTTTGTCACCCTGTTTTTAATTTATCTCCATTTCTGAGCCAGTAAAAGGATTTTATTTATCAGTTTAATGTCAAGTGATAGAGTTATCTGTTGATCTGCATTATTAGCACTTTGAATGGGATGGTAGACATATGTTGATACACTCCGGTTTGCTGCAAATTGTTAGGAGATTTGAAAGTAATTTTACTAATTTTTTTAACTTGCTTCTGCTAAATTTGCACTTTCCCTAAAGAGAATTGATGTGTGAGCTTAAGTCACTATATTTAGAACAAGCTTTATGAAACTAACATAAGAACTTTTTTCTCCCTTAGGTTTATTTCAGGAAGAACTACCCTGAAGTTATTTCTAACGGTCAGGCAGTCACCACCACCTCATCAGTGGACGATTCTCAAGGATTAATTATTTTTGAGACTGCACTATGATCCTATACAATCACTGGGGGCGGGGGGGCGCTTTTTTTTTTTTTTTAGCAGAATGTAATACTAATACAATGTAAACCAAATGTTGCTCTTAATTGAAAATACTGTTTTTGCACTGGACAGCTACTTGTTGTATTGAAAAAAAAACCCACTTTTTCATGACTTGTTTCTTTCATTTGAATGTAATACAGTTCAATCTTCTTAAAATGCTGTAGATATTTTTACTTTTTGTTTTTGTAATGGTCTGATTCTGTGGACTGACTTTAGCAATAGCTCATCCCACAAAATTTGAAGCTTCAGTCTGTTCTGGGCAAATGAGGCTCTGAGCACCCTCATTTCCTCGTGTCTTATAAAAGTGCCTTGACATCAGGAACTGTGTTCCTCTCCTGATCATGGCTGCTGAGCCATTAAAAGGCTTTGAGATTGTTGCCCAAATACCCCTCACTCCAGATGCATTCTTACTGTAATACAGAAGTGCTATGCCGGGGTAGAGAAATGGTGGTAGTGATGTGGTAGTGGGTTAGCCTTGGACCAGACTCTGGTATGGCCAGTGGGTGCCACCACATGGCCTGTTGTGGCATTGCTCTAGTACAGGGTCCCTTAAGCCTGATCTTTTGGTTCCAGAGGCTTCCACTGCACAACTTGTGCCCTGCACAGCTTGTGACACAGATACAACCCACCAACTACAGGTGGTGCTCATTTCTGTTTGGGGGGCCTTGTTTGGGTTTCTGTTGCAAAAACGGGAGGTTATCAAGCACCTAGCTGACCAACATGCAATCTGGTGGGCTGCAGTTGGCTTGTTGAGTCACAGGTTGTGTAGGTGTGTTGAAAAGGAATAAGGTGGATAAATATATACATTGTTTGCTATACCACTCTTCTGTGTATGTTTGAACCACTGGTGCAGGCCACCTTACACTTTGAAGTTTACCATACAGTTTTTCCAGGTTGGAAATAGTGTATTTTTCTAACTTTGCATATAGAAGCAACTAGGAAAAAATGAATTAATGTTACTTCACTCTTAGAAATGTATATCTGTAAACCCTCAGCTGCATTTACAACATGTTTATACCAGTGCTTTTAAGCAGCTTCACAAATTGGCCAGTTCAAGGAATGAGCAAACCAAAGTTTCTTTGATGGGAAGCTTTAAACTTTCTTGCCTGTAAGCTGCAAATGAGATAATTTTATTAGAAGCACACCAATTTTATTAGAAGCACACCAGAAATGATTTTGCATCTGGCAAGGTTAGTATATAAAAGGAACACATATCCAATAGAAACCCATTGGTGGTAAGAGGATGTTACTGGGACAGTTAGCCTTTTAATAGTTGTATAGATGCTTCCAGAGGAGTAAAGTGAGGGCTGTACAGATTCACTGGCTTGTTCAGTGAATGATGATGCACCGTTTATGAAATGGGAACTCAACACTGTATCCTTGTAACTGCTCAGCACATTTCACAGTAGTTGCATGGAAGCCAGTTCTGTGCCTTCTTCCCAGGAATGACGGCGCCATGTGGGAGAAGCAGGATCTTGTTCAAATTGCTGTTCAGGGGTGAGTCCGACCTGAGGTAGTGACCGTGATGCCTGCATGGTTCTTCCTAAGCAATCCCACCCACCCCACACGTGATGCCTATGTTGCTAGAGTGACCTAGGAAGAAGCCACTGGAAAGAATAGCCCACACCAGTACCAGTGAGGTGTGAATAGGCTAACTAGCAAATGCAGAGGATACTTTTACCACATCTCTGCTGCACCTAGCTAGAAATATGGGCAATTATGGACATGGTAAAAATTCTCTTTGCCCACTGTCAGTCTATTACAGACAACCGAGCAGTTGCATGAACACCGACTGCCTGTATTTGCCAGTTGTCACCTTTTTAAAACTCTGGTAACAAACAGATCCACTGATCAGACAGCTAGCCAAGGATAGTACCACAGAGGATATGACCTTGGTACTAATTGGTTGTGTGTATTTGGACAAGGTGCTGGGTAATGAAAACACTCATCCATGCAATACAAGAATATAACAACCATTAAACTCCTTGGTGGCTCGTGGTCAATCCCTGAAAGCTGCTGCTGCTTCTTTTTTTAAAAATTGTCATATTATAGCCATATCAGAATCGAATGCTGAAATTGAATCTGTGTAAGAGAAGATGGTTATGTTTTGTGTGGCTGTTTGTGTACGAGTATTAAATTATTTTAACAAGCACCTTCCTCTTTGGCAAGCATTTTATCAGAATGTTTGCCAACTTAAACACACACAGAGTTCACTTCCAGTCAAGATACCAACACATTGTATACATTTATTGTGCCTTACTGGATTTCAAGCCACATTGCTTTAAAAATACATTAATTTTAAACCCACATTGTGGCTTTGCTTTCCTAAAAAATGCAACTCACATGGAGTTGCAATTTATTACCTATGATACAAGCTACTGCTTCTAATATTTTCCAAAATGGAAAGAGAATCCTGTGCAAATCAGAATGCTACTGCAGAGACTGGCAATATATTCAGCAAAAAAGCTATTTTGGATGCATTTCATAGTATAGGTTGTATGTATGGATGCAATTTTGAGGAGTGTACATCATTCAGTTTCTAGGTGGGGCTCTGTAGCCTGTAGTAAGATAAAAGGTTAGAAAGAGTAGGAAGTACTAAAAGCCTTTGGAAGTGGGAGCACCATCCTTTGCCATGAAGTGTGAAGTGTAAACATGTTGGGATAGGATTCGTGTTCCCTGTAACAAGATTCCCAGATGTTGCTGACTACAACTTTCATCATCCACAGCTACAATGGCCTTTGGCTGGGGATTGTGGAAGTTGTAGTCAACAACATTTGGGAATCATTGTTACAGGGAACACTGGATAGAACGCTGCACGAGGAAGCCCCACTCGCTGCAATTCCTTGTCCTGTGTTAATTGTGCCTTTAGAAATGCCCCCCACCTCCGCTAAACTGTGTATAAGTGGCAAACATGCTTCCTGTATAAAATATGAATCCGACCTTGCCACTTCTTTTCAGACACCACCTGTCAGGGGAAATATATCAGGTCCACAGTCCCTAGCTGTGAATCTTACCCAAGCCTTCATTTTCTTATTCATGGCAGGGGATAAACCTTCGGACTGTGTGCATTAGCCCCAATTCAGTTCTTTGTGAATCAGCCTTCATTTCTGCCCAATTGGATCTGAGGTGGCCTGCAGTTTGAATCAGGTCATGCTCAGCTGAATCCATCCACTTTGCTTTGGAGACAAATATTTGCTTACAGTTATACTATATCAAACTGGGTGGGGCAGGGTGGGTGCTGTTTCATGTGATGGAATGGTTTTTGGTATGAAAAAAGAATCCTTGGATGTAGAAAACTAGAAGGCTAGTCTAGAACTCTTAGTTTGCTGTGTGGATGAATTATTTTTCTTTATGGAAGAGCATTCAGTCACGAGAGTTCCCCCTTCAGATATAATTTTATGTCTTCACTGATTGTAGTCCACTGTCATTAGTATTTTTATTCATAACCACAAGGAAACAAATTTATATGAAGTGAAAGGTCTTGTGGTAGCAAGCGTGACTTGTCCCCTTAGCTAAGCAGGGTCCACCTTGGTTGCATATGAATGGGAGACTAGAAGTGTGAGCACTGTAAGATATTCCCCTCAGGGGATGGAACCGCTCTGGGAAGAGCAGAAGGTTCCCAGTTCCCTCCCTGGCAGCTTCTCCAAGATAGGGCTGAGATAGATTCCTGCCTGAAACCTTGGAGAAGCTGCTGCCAGTCTGTGTAGATAATACTGAGCTAGATAGACGATGGTCTGACTCAGTATATGGCAGCTTCCTATGTTCCTATAAAAGTTAAGGTTTTCTTGAGCCCATCTACCTAGAAACTCTCCAAAACTGCTTTGCCATTTCTTTCAGCCAGCAAGAAATATATATACAAGTCTGTATACACTTGGTAAGCCAGCTACATGCAATGGCGAACCATTGGAGAGGAGGATGAGTTGATGATGCCTGAGGTTCTATTCCCCTTTCCTCTGGGTTGCAAGCTGGGTTCCTTTTTATCTGGTCCCAAGGCTGCCAATTCCTGAACCTTACTTTCCACGTCAGCACTCCTACAGCATAGCACTTTAAGAGTCAGAGTAATCCTGTTGAAGCCTAGCATGCTTGCAAATACTTCAGGGGATTAGAATTTTTCCATTTTTTGTGGTATCTATTCCAGATGAACTCTTTGAGGATCAACACCTTAGCTTTGGGAAAGGTCAAATGTAGCTTGAATGACTGGTTGTGGAGATAAAAAAAATTATGTCAAATGCTTTTGCTGGTACTACCTTTTAAAAAGGCATTTTTTCTGAATGTAAGCAGCAGTGGCTGAAAAGCATAATAATCACTAAAATATTTTAAATTCAAATGCCTTGCTTAGACATGTGAGAGATGCTGCAAATTACAGCAAACCAATGCCTGAGAGAGATGCAGGTAGGAGCTAGTTCTGTACCATGATGACTACTCTGGAATAAATTCAGAAAAGCTCTTGCATGCAGCATGTATCTTATCAGAGTGGCCAAACAGAATGATTCTGGTCATAAAGATCATGAGACCAGGCCAAAAACTAAAGCTGTAAACCTGATGGCTTAACTGTCTAAGGACTGATAGTCTGAGTGAGCAGTCTGAGGGTACCTGAGTTGCTCAGACTGAAGAGCCAGACCAGAGACAGCAGCTTTTCAGGGCCAGGTGGAACCCAAGTGTCCCCTGTGTCACTTGATCTCTGTTAAACTAATAGCTAGAATACCTTCTCCTGGCTGTCTGCCGTGGTGGCATTGCAGCACAACAAAGTGTTCCTCCCTCTGGCAAGATGCAACGGTCTGGCAAGCCAAAGAGTCAAGCCCCTGCTGCTATTACTGTCCTCCTTTTGAGACCTCAAGAGTGTGTGTGTGTGTGTGTGTGTGTGTGTGTGTGTGTGTGTGTGTGTGTGTAGAGAGAGAGAGAGTAGGACCCATACTTTCTTTTCAAATTTTACACTGTAACTAGGAAAGCCAGAAAACCAGATTTGACTGGGTGCTTTAAAGTTCTTGAGTGGTACTATGATCTCTATAGATCTATTCAAATATTGAATAAAAATATATTCAGTAATACAACACCTTCAGTTTAAACTGCCTTGGCCTTTCAGTTGGATATTAGGCTGAGGAGGGATGCATCCAGGCAGGCTTTTAACAGGTGCAGTTTCCCTAATCACTTCCTAGAGATGCCCCTGATGAATTTCTGCCTGATGCATCTCTGATCAAGAAAACGTGTGGGTGCGTGGAACCTGATTTCTAAAGCCCTTATCATATATGAGCAGAGCTGGTCTTCTGGTAGCAAGCATGACTTGTCCCCTTAGTTAAGCAGGGTCCACCCTGGTTGCATATGAATGGGAGACTTGATGTGTGAGCACTGTAAGATATTCCCCTCGGGATGGAGCTGCTCTGGGAAGAGCAGAGGGTTCCAAGTTCCCTCCCTGGCTTCTCCAAGATAGGGTTGAGAGAGATTCCTGCCTGCAACCTTAGAGAAGCCACTGCCAGTCTGTGAAGACCATACTGAGCTAGATAGACCAATGGTCTGACTCAGTATATGGCAGCTTCCTATGTTCCTATATCAGACTGTACGAAGTATTTATAGCTTTTATAGCACAGAAGTTAGGATGGGCACCTTAACTTGCAATTTCCATTCTTTTTAGAGCACAAGTGAAAATGTAAAGCAGCTTAACTCTCATTTTAAACCGAAGGTTTTTAGGTTACTGAATTTCCTGGCATTTTAAGAACATAAGAACAGCCCTGCTGGATCAGGCCCAAGGCCCATCCAGTCCAGCATCCTGTTTCGCACAGTGGCCCACCAGATGCCGCTGGAAGCCACAGACAGGAGTTGAGGGCATGCCCTCTCACCTACCATTTCTCCCCTACAACTGGTACTCAGAGGCATCCTGCCTTTGAGGCTGGAGGTGGCCCACAGCCCTCCGACTAGTAGCCATTGATAGACCTCTCCTCCATGAAGTTATCAAAACCCGCATTTGCCATTTTGTCACCCACTCACCCAGTTTGGAGAGATCCTTTTGGAGCTGCTCACAATCCGTTTCGGATTTCACTACCCGGAAGAGTTTGGTATCATCTGCAAATTTGGCCACATCGCTGCTTACCCCTGCTTCTAGATCATTGATGAATAAATTAAAAAGCACCAGTCCCAGTACAGATCCCTGGGGGACCCCACTTCTTACTTCCCTCCATTGTGAAAACTCTCCATTTCCTGTCTTTCAACCAGTTAGCAATCCACACATGTACTTGTCCCCTTATCCCATGACCGCAGAGTTTCCTCAGGAGTCTTTGATGAGGAACTTTGTCAAAAGCTTTTTGGAAGTCCAGGTAGACTATGTCAACTGGATCACCTTGATCCACACACTCGTTGACACTCTCAAAGAAGTCCAAAAGGTTGGTGAGGCAAGATTTAGCTTTGCGGAAGCCATGCTGGCTCACTCCCAGCACGGCCTGTTCTTCTAGGTGCTTTACAATTTTATCCTTGAGGATGCTTTCCATCAATTTGCCTGGAACGGACGTTAGGCTAACCAGCCTGTAATTTCCCGGATCGCCCCTGGATCCCCACTTGAAAATCAGTGTTATATTTGCTACTCTCCAGTCCTCTGGTACAGAGCCCGATTTCAGGGATAAGTTAAATATTTTAGCAAGGAGTTCAGCAATTTCACATTTGAGTTCTTTGAGGACTCTTGGATGGATGCCATCCGGCCCTGGTGATTTGTTAGCTTTCAGTTTTTCCAGACAGTTTAGAACATTATCCCTTGTCACTTCTATCCGACTCAGCTCTCTAGCCTCCATCCCTAAAAAGCCTGGTTCAGGAACAGGTATATGCTCAGTGCCGTGAAGACAGACGCAAAGAACTCATTCAGCTTCTCTGCAACCTCCATATCCTCCTTAATAATCCCTTTCACTCCCTCATTGTCTAATGGTCCAACTGCCTCCCTGGCAGGTTTCCTGCTTCTGATGTACTTAAAGAAGTTTTTGTTATCCCCCTTGATACTTTTGGCTAAATGTTCCTCAAACTCTCTTTTTGCCTCCCTTATTGTCACCTTGCATTTCTTTTGCCAGAGTTTGTGTTCCTTTCTGTTCTCTTCGTTTGGACAGGCCTTCCAATTTCGGAAGGAAGTCTTCTTCCCTTTTATGGCTTCCTTGACGGTATCCGTTAGCCATGCTGGCATCCTCCTGGACTTAGTGGTACCTTTTCTCCTTTTGGGTATACAATCTAACTGGGCTTCTAGTATTGTGGTTTTGAGTAAACTCCATGCACTCTGGAGCAAAGTGACTCTCCTGATTTCCCCCCTCAGCTTTCTTTTCGCCATACTCCTCATTTTGGAGAAGTTTCCTCTTCTGAAATTCAAAATGTCTGTGTTAGACATCCTTGGTGGTTCTCTCCCCGCATGTATACTGAATTTGATGGCACTGTGGTCACTGTTCGCTAAAGGGTCGATGACACTGACGTCACGCACCAGGTCCTGGGTGTCACTCAGAATTAGATCCAAGGTCGCCTTCTCTCTGGTTGGTTCCATGACCAACTGTTCTAGGGCACAGTCATTTAGCGTATCTAGAAATCTGACCTCTTTGTCCTGACTTGAATGTGAATTTACCCAGTCTATGAGTGGGTAATTGAAATCACCCATAATTACAGCCCTGCCTCTCCTTGATGCCTCCCTGATTTCCTCCTGCAACTCCCAGTCACTGTCGGCATTATGACCCGGAGGGCGATAGCACGTCCCCAGTAGCACGTTCCCTTTCCGGCCTTGTATAGTCACCCACAGGGTTTCTGTGGAGGACTCCAGTCCACCTAGGTTTTCTAGCTTGTTGGATTCTATCCCTTCTTTAACATACAGTGCTACCCCTCCTCCAAGGCGCCCCTCCCTGTCCTTTCTATAGAGTTTATACCCAGGGATATCTCACTGTTCCACCATGTTTCTGTTATGCCCACTATATCTATTTCTGCGTTAGCAACCAAGCACTCCAGCTCACCCATCTTGGCTCGGAGGCTTCTGGCATTGGCATATAAGCACCTATATGCTGAATCTCTCCCCGGATGTATGCTATTCTTTTGACTCTTTGACCTGCTGGCACAGGCTCCCGTCTGCTCTTTATGCAGTTCTGCTCTGTCCCCTTCTGTTTTATCTGAATTCTTTGCAGCCTCACACTTTAAAGGATGGCTTTTGCCAAACGGGATACTGCCCAGCTCCCATCGGCTGTTCCCCAGGTGTCATTTTAAAAGCTGCTCTGCAACCTTTTTGATTTTAAGCACCAGCAGTCTGGTTCCATCTTGGTTCAAGTGCAGCCCGTCCCCTTTTTTACAGGCCTTGCTTGCCCCAAAATGTGTCCCAGTGCCTAACAAAGCTAAACCCCTCCTCCCGGCACCAACGTCTCATCCACAGCTCTGCCTGTCTCACTGTACTTGCGCGTGGAACAGGTAGCATTTCTGAGAATGCTACCTTGGGGGTCCTGGACTTCAAAATGCCTACCTATCAGGCTAAATTTGGCTTCCAGGACCTCCCGACTGCATTTCCCCACATCGTTGGTGTTGACGTGCACCACAACAGCTTTCTCCTCCCCAGCACTGCCTAGGAGCCTGTCTAGACGCTGCATAATGTCCGCAACCTTTGCACCAGGCAGGCAAGTCACCGTGCGGTCAACACGCGGGTCACAAACCCATCTCTCTATCCCCCTAATGATCGAATCACCCACTACAAGGAGGCCCCCACCCCCCAGAGGAGTATCCCTGTGCGAGAGGATATGGGCTCATCATCCATGGAAGGGGTCCCTTCTAAAGGAGCATTTCCCTCTTCCTCAGACCGATGTCCTCCTTGCCCAAGACCTTCATTCTCCCTGACAGCAGAGGAGCTACCGGCCCTGCAGTGGGATGCCTCTATCACATCCCTGAAGGTCTCGTCCACATGCCTCTCTGTCTCTCTGAGCTTCTCCAGATCCGCCACCTTGGTCTCAAGGGAACGGATTTGTTCCCTGAGAGCCAGGAGCTCCTTGCACCGAGCACACACCCATGACTTCTGCCGATGGGGCAAATAGTCATACATGTGGCTCTGTGCAATACACTGGGAAGTGCCCCTTCCCCTGCTGACCTTCTATCTCCATACTGTTTTTGTTGGCTGTTTACAGTATTTAGGGAGCTTATTGTCTATTTATTAGATAGTTTATTAGGATAGGTCTCAGCTGTAATGGTCAACTATTTAACTGTCCAAACAGACTGTCCCAAGAATATGAGGGAAACGAGGGAGGGATATGTACTTACGTTCTCTTCTCCACCAGGCTCCTTGTGATCCTTGTGATCGCAGGGGCTTGTTCCAGGCTCCCCCGCACACTTCCCGCTAAACTCCTGCAAATCTCCTACGTCCTGTTTGCTATCCTGTTTGCTATCCCTGTCTATGATTAGACACTATGGGGAAGAGCTTACCCAACCACAAGCTAAAACTTCCTGATGCTGAATACCAAAAACATTGTAAAACCTTCAACTAAGATAAAGTTACATTCCCCCCCGCCCGCTACCTGAAAAAACACAAGTAAATGAAATTAGTGGCTTTATCAACAGTGTGATCCCATCTTATTCAGCAGTGATTAAGGACACAAGAAGAAGCAGGTAATTTGTGTTCACTTTAAATCTGTACTTTGTTTTTTCCTTAAAAAAACAACCACCATTCAAACAATGATGATTAAATAACACATGCTTTAACAACTGTGTTCAAAACTACAGACTATCTTCCCAGAAATTTCCCATAAACCTCACAGTTCTCCTGCTTGATTTAATTTGCGTCATGAATATGTCATAAGCAAAATAGTATAAAAGTTGTACACAAGTGACGTAGCCATTCACAAACTCAGAGGAGTGCATGCACAGGCATGTGCACACAGGCACACACACACACACACACCCTTATCCGTCCCGGTGTGCTGCTCATCCCGGCCCTGGTAAGCTGGTGTTCCCTGCTGGCTGCCCTGCTCCCAAGATTCAGATTGTCTCCACAGATGTGAAGGCTCTCCGAGTCCTGGGGGTGGTGGCTGGGGCAGCCGGCAGAGGACTTCTGTAAGAAAGCAGAACTGGGGAAGCCTGATTATCTAGGGATCTCTTGCTTGATCTGCTGATGCTACATGGATGCATTTAGAACTCAGACCTGTGACTCATGAAGGCAAATGTAGTCATTTATTCTGGCTTTCCAGGAACTTTAAACCCCATACCTATTTGTTTATGGACTCCCTTCAAGGAAAACTTCCTTTTGTTTCACACCACTTTGGATTATTTGTTAAATTTGCTTTTCTATGGACTTTTTTTTTTTTGTACTGCCCTTAACAACCCTCCCCTCTTCCACAGGCCTTTACTGAGCCCCTGGTGAGTCACCATATATATCTAGTGGCCTGTGTGTGGCTCATAACGGATGCAGATCTGAATTAGATGAAGGGGGGGAGTTTTATGCAACACATTTTGCTGTGCTGTGGTAATAGGGATGGAAGAGGCCACTACTGTAGGCCGAAATACTAACTGTATCTAATTAAGAGAGTGAGCAGGGTGCAGTGGTTATAGTTTTTTGGACTGGGGTCAGGGAGGCCCAAGTTCAAATCCCCATTCAGCCATGAAACTCACTGGGTGACTCTGGGCCAGTCATGGATCTCTCAGTTTAACCTACCTCACAGGGTGGTTGTGAGGATAAACACAATAACGTGCATCCCTCTGGGCTCCTTGGAGGAAGGGCGGGATATAGATGTTGAAATAAAATAAACTGCTTACTACTGTTGCATCCAGAGATAACAGAGCCCTTAGTCCGCAACAGAGAAAATGTGCATCTTCAATAGGGGCTACTAATGGACCCTTTTTAACTGTGTTTTGACCAAAAATACCCATCTGCATATCTATGGAGACGGACTGTCATTCTACAATAGCTAAGTGAATTCATCTTTACAACTTGGTTAACTAATATAATGTCACTTGTCTTTTATAAAGGGCGGGGCTGGGGGGATACATCAATTAATAAAGTGCAATCTTTAAGGCCAGTCCAAAATATTCTTCAGTACCAAGGAGATTTGCATGTATTGCTTCAGTGGCATTTAATATAGTAATTTAAACCCCAAATTGAAATCCAAGTTGCAGTTGCTAGTCAAGAGGGCAGAAAGCAAGACAGATTGGCTTTGGCAGCCTCCCTGTCGAGAGAGTCAGTCAGATCTTGCTTTATCAAGTCGTAAAAGCGGCATACTTTGCTTACCTGAATCAGTTTGATATTGCAGCTTTTAAAATGCTCACAAAAATGCTAGGTATCTATGAGAATGCTGAATCTGCTGTTTTAACGTGTTTTGACAGGATAATCCTAGCTGTATGCAACTGATGTCAGTGTAACAGATACCAAAATGAAAAGCACTGAGGGTAAATGGAGACTACCAACAAATTATATTTGTGCTCAGAACATTTCTTGGTGCCATTAGATGTTACATTTTTGTTCCTTTTTAGCTATGGCTTGGATCCAAACCCCCCTCCTTGTGCACTGTGGGGGTTGCTGAAATTCTTCCTGGAAACAATCCCTTGCACTGTGTTGCCGGCCACACTGGAGGCTCCCTGACCTTCTTGAGCAGCTTTGGTCAGGATGATCATGCAGCAAGGGGAGACCGGAAAACAGACACACATGCACAAGGGAAATCGTTTCCACTTGTGCAAGCAGGAGTTTGGATCCAAAACAATATGTTTAATTAAAATGCCACTCTGTGTGTGTGTGTGTGTGTGTATATATATATATATATACACGAAACTAAAAGTTTCAATGGGACTACATTGCTGAACCTGTTCTTTTAGTTTCAATAGACTACTTTGAGTAAGTTTCCTCATGTCAGCCCCATTGTAAAATTGCACATATATCTCCTAATAAGATGTAAAATAATTTGCCTTACTTTTTCAGAAAAAAGTGATTAAAATGCTAACAGCCTTTTTTTTTTAAGATAAAGGAAGGTTGCCTTTTTGCCTTCTTCCCCCTTTCTCACATCTTAAAAAAAAAAAAATCTCAATCACTTTAATACTGAGAGCAAACCTAGGAGCTGTATTTCTTCCATGCCTCTGAAACTAGCAGAATCTCAAATGTATTTTGATACCACAACCTAATTTCAACAAATTACACAGTTAACTAGACATAGAAATACTATACACCACGTTTGCTGTGTGTGTATATACACACACACACACACACCTCTCTGTCTCCCCTGCCGCCCATCACCAGTTGCCTTGGTAATTCTCTGAAGCTTTATTGAAATTTTTTTTAGAAAGCTAAATTGGGCCTTGCCTTATTAAATTTAGGATAAAGAAGTGGGAACTGTTCCATTTTAAATATTAGTGCAGTAACTGATCATGAGGATCATGGGTCTTGAAACTATTGCTTCTAAGGGAGAATAGATTCAAAAGATACTAAGGCTGCAATCCTATGTATACAGGCGCGTAACAATGATAGGGCAAGGGGAGACAGTTGTCTGGGGGCCCCACTGCCTGGAGGGGCACCCCAGAGGCACCTCATGTGACTCCCCATTGCCCCCTGCCCAGCCCCATAGCCTCTCAGCCACTTGCCCTCTTCGCTGTCTCTCCTTCTTGTTCTGCTGGCCCGCAATCGAAGCAGCAGGCAAGCTGCCAAGAGCTCCTTTTCTCCCGCCTCTCAGCTGATCGGCGGGTGGGCGGGGCTTCCACGGAGGCCTCCGTGTAGGCCGCAGTGAAGCCTGAACTCGAGTAGGGCCCAAGCCAGCCAGGAAGGAGGAGGCAGCCAGAGTGTTCTCTGCAGCAGAAGACCCCTTGCTGCCCTGCTTAACCCAGACCAGCATTTGCCAGGTAGAGTGTGAACTCCTTTTTGTGGTTACCTTTCCCGCCCCCCCCCCCCTATATAGGGATCTGCTTGCCATAGGGCTTGGATATGGGGGGGGGAGGGACCGAGAAGTCTCTGAATATTTATTTTGAAACAGCTTGGAAAATTTGCTGACTTAAAAAAAACTATCTAAAAAGTCCTATAAGTGGCTTGTTTCATGGCAGAAAATTGCAAAAACTTCTGGAACAGTATTTTATTAATTTTATTTATTCATTCATTCATTTATAAATGCACTTATGTTCAAGTTGTTTTGCAACACAGAAGGTCTGAGTGAGAACTGTGAAGCATGTGTGGTGCTTTTATTTTATTTTTCTTGTGTGTGAACTGCTCCCCAATAACTTGCAGGGACTTCAGGGTAAATCTGGCCAACATGTGAATGCAGCACCTCTATTCCAGAGGAGATGTGTCTTAAAGGGCTTTAAAAGCTTCCTGTGAAAAACCTCCTGCAATCAAACTTGACTGAATTTGTTCAGAATTCTGAGAAAACAAACATAGGTTCACCCTGCATGGTTGAAAGTCTCCTTTGCTAATCTGCAGCAAGGGGCCCATTTTAATCATTCATCTTTCTAGTGTGTTCTAGGCATTAAAAGTAATACAAATGTATAGTACTCAATGTATAGCACTATATATTGTGACGTGTGTGTGTGTGTGTATTCAGTGAAATGTATTTGCAGGCAGCATACTTATTTTGGAATATCAGACTTAAATCCTTGGGGTCCTGGGGTGTGCGGAGGCCCTGGACTTGGGGGGGGGGGCATTTTAAAATCTTGTCTCTGGGCCCACTCCAACCTTGCTACGCCCCTGTATGTATGCTTACCTGGGAATAAGACCCCTTGAGCACATTGGGGCTTACTTATGAGTAAATATGCATAGCATGCACTGTAGCATGCACTGCAATATAATGCTTTTTGCAAGATCTGTCTATCAAACCAACTCTGCTAATTCCCTAAGCAGATAGGCTGGAAGAGGTTGTATTTTTTTTAACCAGATCAATTAATTTATTCTCTAGGTGGAGTTGACTGAATCCTTATCTGCTTCTAGACTATTTAAGGAAAAGGTTTGTTTGAGTTTGTGTAGAGAAAGACATGAGAGATGCTGACAAAAAACTGAAAAGGTACAGAGACATTGTAGTTCTTCCTATTTCTCTCTACCTGATATCTGATTGTTCAGTATTTTTAAAAGACCAATTTAATTATGCTGGATAGAAATAACTCAAGGCTCTGCGTTTGGCATGATTTTCAGTTTTGTAAGGTAGCATGGTCTGGGTGTGTCTGTTTAATTTGGAAATGTTTATTTTGGTGCCTTTGTTTTTATAATGGAAAGTGTCTTTTTAATTGACTATTTTAGCCACAAAACTTGTTACACAGAAAATTCTGTAGAACAATAAAGTGTGGTAATAAAAGCCTCACGAGTGTGTTACATCATGCTTATTCTGCCAGCACCAGAAAGTCTCTCTGGTAATACTCTCAGTTGCTCTACACATGTACAAAATTATCAGTTCCATGAACTTTTAGGGGAATCCCACTGCTGCTCTAGATCTATATCCAGTATCATATTCACTATGAATCTTTTAACAGTTTCTGCATTTTGCTTAACTGAAAATCTAGTGCAGGGGCGTAGCTATAATTGAGCGAAAGGGTTCAAAGAACACGGCACCCCGCCCCCCCCAGCTCCTGAGGGCCCTCCAGCTCTATTCCTCCCTATATTCTTCATTATCTCCCTCACTCTGTGGGGTCGCCAGAGAGAGGGATGAACATGGGCCCCCTCTCCCCTAGCTACACCCCTGTTCTAGTGTATCATGAAAAAGAACTCCTGCTTTGGGACTTGATCTCATTGACACCAAGGCTACCATCCAAAACACACTTACTCTGGAGTAAGCCCCATTTAACACATTTCTCAACTTCCAAGTCAACAGCCATAGAATTGCACTGCAAACCATTAACATCGGCCCTCATGCCGTTTAGCAACCCTAGTTGGGTTTGGGAGAGGGTGGTCTCAATGTTATATGAAACCAATAGTGCAGTAGTTTTTAACGTGGGGTCCGCCAGATGTTGCTGAACGACAACTCCAGCATCCCCAGCCACAATAAATTGTGGGAGTTGTCATTCAGCAACATCTGGCAGACCCTACGTTAAGAACCACTGCAATAGGATATTGTGCATCTATATTCAGCAGTGAGACAGACAAGTGAGTCACCAACAATGCTAGCATTTAGTGAATATAAGAAACTGAAATTACTAACTTGGATCATCTTACAGTGGCTTATCATATACAAACATTTATATAGAATCTTTGGAATGTTCAAAGCCCTTCACACACTAGTTTATTTTATTTTATGTATGTATTTATTTGTTTATTACATTTCTTTATTGCCCCATCCAACAGCTCTGGGCAATTTACATAACCAAAACAAAATATAATGATTTAAAAATCAAACTTAAAAACACATAAAATCTAAACCATTCAAGCACAGTTTAAAAGCAGTTAAAACAATTTAAAAACCCTGGAAGGCCAGACCCCAAAAATAAGTTTTAAGGGCTTTCGTAAAGGCAAATAGTATTTCTAAACCACAAATTTCTACGGTGAGTGCCTTCCACAACCCAGGAGCAGCTACAGAGAAAGCCCAGTCCCGAGTTGTCACCAGAAGCACCAGTGGCAGCTGGAGACGGACCTCTCCAGATGACAGCAACATGTGGTGAGGATCATACAGAAGAAGGCATTATCTAAGGTAACCTGGACCTAAGCCATTCAGGCCTTTAAAGGTAATAACCAACACTGTATTTTGGCTGGAAATGTATCGCCAGCCAGTGCAGCTATCTAAGCACAGATATAATAGTGTCTCTCCAGGTTACCCCAGAGACCAATCTGGCTGCCACATTTTGAACTAATGGGAGTTTCTGAGCTAAGTACAAAAGCAGGCCTATGTAGAGCGCACTGCAGTAGTCAAGTCTGGAGGTTACCAACTGGTGCACCATTGTTTTGAGATAGTTCTCTTCAAGGAATTGACGCAACTATTGAATCAGCCAAAGCTGATGAAAGGTTATCCTAGCCATAGCCCCCACCTGAGATACCAGGGTGAGGCCTGGATCTAAGAGCACCCCCAAACTGCATGCCAGAAGGGTTCTCAGAAGGGTACCCAGAGCCATTATAATCCAAAAGGAAGTATAACCCTGTCCAGAACATGAAGATCTATTCCATTCCACAAATTCCGATCCCCCACAATGAGCACCTCCATCTTGCTTGGATTTGGTTTCAATTTGTTATCCCGCATCAAGCCCATTACTGCCTGTAGGCAGGCATTGAGGGAATTAATAAAATTTCCTTATTATGATTAGTGGTGTGTGAGATGGCTCGGTTTGAGTCGGGCTTGACATTGAACTAGCCCTTGTTTGAGAGGTTTGGAGGCAAATCGGACTGGCCTTGGCCGGTCCAAGTTTGAACTGAACCAGGCTCGGTTTGAAGCTCTACTCGTAAAGGAGAATCCGATGAGGATTCCTTTTTGCCAGTAAAGGGGCAGGTGGTCTTCCCTAAACCTAGAAGGGGTGAGAAAGGAGTAATTTAGCACTTACAAGTGTAAGCTGTGGTGGCAGCAGCTGCTCTTCCCCCCACCCCAGCCTACCTCCCCCAGAATAGCCAGGGCTAGCGGTGGCCCAGTTTGGGCCTCTGCGCATGTGTGGGGGGCATTTTAGTGATATACACTGGAGATAAACAAGTATTCAAGAGGTCTTTGCTCATGTGGGAGCATATCAGAGATGAGCCAATGTTGCTTCAGTCCTTGCTTAATTAAAAATATGGCTCTATTAAAAAATCAGTTCAGGTAATAGAATTCTATTCAAAAAGGAATCCGGGGGATCCGGGAAATTACAGGCCAGTTAGCTTAACTTGGGTGACAGATGATTTGATGGAAAGCATACTTAGGGCAAAATTGTTAAACATATAGAAGAACAGGCCCTGCTGAAGGAGAACCAGCATGGCTTCTACAAGGGCAAGTCCTGCCTCACTAACCTTTTGGAGTTCTTTGAGAGTGTCAACAGGCATGTGGATAAAGGTGATCCAGTTGGCACAGTATACTTGGACTTCCAAAAAGCTTTTGATAAAGTTCCTCACCAAAGGCTCTTGAGTAAATGTAGCAGTCATGGGATAAGGAGACAAGTACATGTGTAGATCAGTAACTGGTTGAAGGACATGAAACAGATGGTAGGAATACATGGACAGTTTTCACAATGGAAGTAGGAAGTGGGGTCCCCCAGGGATCAGTACCAGGACCAGTGCTCTTTAACGTGTTCATAAATGATCTAGAAGTTGGGGTAAGCAGTGAAGTGGTCAAATTTGTGGATAGCACTAAACTATTTAGAGTAGTGAAATCCAAAACAGATTGTGGGGAGCTGCAAAAAGATCTCTCCAAACTGGGTGAGTGGGCAACAAAATGGCAAGTGCAGTTCAATGTAAGCAAGTGTGAAGTGTTGCATATTGGGGCAAAAAACCTCCAACTTCACATATACACTGATGGAGTCTGAGCTGTCGGTGACTGCCCAGAAGAGAGATCTTGGGGTCATGGTGGACAGCTCATTGAAAGTGTCGACTCAGTGAGTGACAGCAAGTGTAAAGTGATGCACATTGGGACGAAAAACCCCAACTTCAAGTATATGCTGATGGGATCTGAGCTGTTGGTGACAGACCAGGAGAGGGATCTTGGGGTTGTGGTGGACAGCTCGTTGAAAGTGTCAACTCCGTGTGCGGCAGCTATGAAAAAGGCAAATTCCATGCTAGGAATCATTAGGAAGGGGATTGAAAATAAAATGGCTAATATTATAATGCCCTTATACAAATCTATGGTGCAGCGACATCTGGAGTACTGCATACGGCTTTGGTCACCATATCTTAAGAAGGACATTGTAAAACTAGAAAAGGTGCAGAAGAGGGCAACCAAGATTATCAGGATCCTGGAGCACTTTTCTCAGTAGGTAAGGCTACAGCATCTGGGGCTCTTTGTTTTGGAAAAGAGGTGACTAAGGGGAGACATGATTGAAGTATACAAAATTATGCATGGAGAAGGTGGACAGATCTCTCTCTCTCTCTCTCTCTCTCTCTCTCTCTCTCATTCTCTCTCTCTCTCACACACACTCTCTCTCTCTCTCTCTCTCACTCACACACACACACACACACACACACACACCACTAGAACCAGGGGTCATCCCATGAAACAAAGTTGGGAAATTTAGGACTGACAAGAGGAAGTACTTTTTCACACAGTGCATAATTAATCTATAGGAATTCTTTGCCATGGAATGTGGTGATGGCCACCATGTTGGATGGCTTTAAAAGGGGCTTAGACAAATTCACAGAGGACAGGTCTATCAATGGCTACTAGTCTGGTGGCTGTGGGACAGCCTTAAAGGAATGATGACTTTCAATACCTGTTGAAAGGAGGGCATTCACAAACCTCTTGACTGTGGGCTCCCCAGAGGCATCTGGTGGGCCACTGTGTGAAACAGGATGCTGGACTAGATAGGCCTTGGGCCTGATCCAGCAAGCAGGGGCTTATCTAGGGTAGGGCAGGCAGGGCACATGCCCCGGGTGCCACTTGAAGGGGGGCACCATTTTTTAAAAATTAAAAAAATTAAAAATGGCCACCGAAAAACAAACTGGCCACTGTGCATGCTCGAATGGCCTCTGTGAGGCCCTAGGCCATGCCAGGCCTCACAGAGGCCATTTGAGCATGCATGGCAGCCATTTTGTTTTCAGTGGCCATTATATATATATATATATAAAATGGCCACCACACATACTCAAATGTTCCCTGCAAAGCCCTAAAGGCCAGTGAGGGGAGGGGGATCCTTTGCACACCCACACCCACAGCCTTTAGGAAGCCCCCGAAGGGGCTACAGGGTTTTTCAAAAATTTAATATAATATAATTTACTGTACACATATTTAGTTTGGCACTATGTACATAGAATCAGGGCTTGTGAATAATGAGCTGAAGCTTATGAGCTAGGATTGTATTCATTTGCTCTTACTTTGCTTCTTGTGATAAGTGAGTTAAATGTGATGTCTTAATAATATGGCTATTTAATGGTGAGTTTGTCTTTGAATCAGTGTGAAATCCTTAGTATTAAGGCCCACTGGGAGTTTCTTGCTCTCTTTCTCTCATTTTAACTGTCTTTCTGAAATACTAGAATATATTCCAAGTAGTGACACAGTTTACTCTGCATATCCTTTAATTATTTACAGAGTATCTGGGAAAAGTCAAATTCTCCATTTATTTTTAAAACTTATGTAACAGTGATGCTACCATGCATATTAGAGAATTAGACATTAGTTTTCCAAGTACACCTCCACATAGTATTTGGGTATTTCATGAGCCCCGTAGCATACTGAAATTTGTAGTTTCCCAGCATTTTTTGTCTGGCTATGTCCACTGCTAAATAGTTTTTGAAATATTAAAAGATTAACAATCTTGACTTGTATTTTTCAGCTGATATTATGATAAAGTTATCTGAAAGATGGGTGTCAGATGTTTGGACAGGAGGCACAATTTCAATGCTTGCCCTAGGTACTATTTTCCCTAGATACACCTCTGCCAGCAAGGCAGCTCTTCGTTTCAGATACAAAATGTTTTGTGCCCAAAACAGGCCGTTTTGGCTGTTTTGCAGCCGAAACAAAACATCCAATGCTCAAAACAGAAAATTTTGTGGCCGAAACAAAAGGTCCCTGTTTCGGATACACAACGTTTTGTTGTTTCGGCTGTTTTGGAACTCCATTTTGCAATCGCGAAAAGTCTTTCTCCTTCAGTCCCCATTTTGAGTTTTGACATCTGTTTGAATTTTCCGGCCTTTCCAGCCTGCAGATTGGGCAGCAAAAGCATGGGCTGATCTGCTGGCAATTGCCTCATTCCTTTTAAGGAAATTTAACGGTAAAATTTACCCTCATTGGCCAGTGGGGCAGTGTGCATTTCATTGTTGTTGTTTCACACCATTGTGTGTAGATCAATTGCATTTCGGGGGGGGGGGCGGAGATGTGGATGTGCATGACCTTTGGAAATCTGCCTGGTTCTTTGCAAAGCTCTGCTTTTGTTGTTGATGTGTGATGTTATTTGGGGCATAAAGGGGGCTTTGGGGGCTGAAGAGTGGGTCAGGTGGTAGTGCCCCAATGGGTGCTTGCTGCCACCCAGATATGAGGTTTTTAACGGCAAACCATGAATACACTCTCATATGCTACAAGATAATCTACACTCAAAATATCTCAGAAACAACAGAACCCAGTACCCTGTGGTTTAGCAACCCATGAGGGTGGTTGGCACCCTATGTACTCTACACCAGGAGTTCTCAACATTGGGTCTCCAGATGTTATTGGACTTCAACTCCCATAATCCCCAGATCTAGTGGCCTTTGGCTGGGGATTATGGGAGTTGAAGTCCAATAACATCAGGGGACCCAATGTTGAGAATCCCTGCTCTACACCACCACTCGCTCTGGGCCACCCCAATACCCCTCAAGTGCAGTTATGGGACTGCTGAAACCTCCATCATTCCCTATGGGGAAGAACTTTAAAGATGCGTAAACTCCATTAAATCTTTAAAAATCAGCCCTCTGCCCAATTCTTTTGAAATATTTCTGGAAGATTCCTTGCCCCCACTGGGCACTACCACCCACCCTACTCTGCTCTGGGCCACCCCTTTCCCCCCAACGTGAAGCTATACTTTTGCTGAAACCTCCATTATTCCCTTTGGGGAAAATCTTAAATTTCAAAAATTCACCAAAAAATAGCCCTTTGCCCAATTCCTCTGAAATTTGGGTGGTAGATTCTACCCATTGGGTACCACTACCCCTACCCACTAGTTTTGCCATGGGACCATTTGTTAAATCCAAAACATTTCAGATTCAGATTTTGCAATTTCGAACAAAAAACAAAATGGGGTTGTTTCAGATTCAGGTCAAAAACAAAACAGAAAAATAAAATAAAATGCACAACCCTACTTAAGTTCTTATGCTCCATTAAATATCAGTTGCTGACCAGGGTTCTAGTCCTTGCATGACTAGGAAGGGTCAGAAAGTAGCTCTCAGCCTTGGGGCTATAAAAGTTTTTATTTTCAAGTTAGATTTTCTTCGGCTTTGGGGAAAGGAGCCTGTGGACCTCACAGAAGTGTTTCACTGGCCTTTTCGCTCGCATTGACTTTCAAGGACAATCCTTTAACATACAGTGACTTTGGTGCTAAGCAATGCTAGGTTACCTAAATCAACTGAGGGCAGCATGAGTGACATCATTCTAAATAATGTTTTCATTATCTCCCTCAGGGCTGGCTCCACATTCAAAAGGAACTTTTAGCACAATTTGGTTCAGGGCTCATGGAGAGAAAGGAGCTAAGAGGACACAGTTCATGATTCCAACCCCCATCCCGCGATGATACTTTCCATTTTATATACAACACACCAAATGCTCAGATTTAAGCTGGAAAAGCCTTTTGAGTTGTATTCATGACCTGATGAAGCCTCTCTTAGGAAATAGGATTTCAAACGTGCTGACTTACTTGAAAGTATGTCTTGGTTGCATGAAGAGCGAAGCTTTAGCAGACAGGAGTCAGGAAAGCTGTTTATTTGAAATGCTGTTTTTAAAATGGAGAAAAAGTAGTAAGATGTCATGTTGCATTTTGGCTTGAGGCTTTTGGCTCTGAGTTTTTTCCATGTCCTCCCTGCTATACATACCATTCGATATTTCTGCCCTGCAAGTCATCCTCAAGGTTTCATACAGAATGTTCTCCAGCAATTGGGCACTCCCGAAACAAAACAAATGCCATATTGCTTTGAGCCTTTTCATGGGAGGGAGACAGGTAAGTCAGTCTGTCTACATTGTGTTGCCCATCAAATTTCTGGGACACAGATAGATCTTAGTGTAGCATAGATGACTCCATAAGATGGGGATGGGGCAGGGAGAGAAGGGATAAAATGACTGTATCTTCAAACAACCTGCTTGGGAATTATTCTGGCCTTTGAAGTTTGACCTTGGAAATTGTGTCTCCTTGTGCAATTATTTTCAAACTGTGTTCTATGGAATAAGAAGATAAATACCTGTTCCTGAACCAGGCTTTTCTGGGACGGAGGCTAAAGAACTGAGTCAGACATAAGTGACAAGAGATGATGTTCTAAACTGTCTGGAAAAACTTAAGACTAAAAAATCGCCAGGGCTGGATGGCATCCATCCAAGAGTTCTCAAAGAACTCAAATGTGAAACTGCTGAACTCCTTGCAAAAATATATAACTTATCCCTACAGTCAGGCTCTGTACTAGAGCACTGGAAAGTAGCAGATGTAACACTGATTTTTAAAAAGGGATCCAGGGGCAATCCGGGAAATTACAGGCCAGTTAGCTTAACGTCTGTTCCAGACAAACTGATGGAAAGCATTCTCAAGGATAAAATTGTAAAGCACATAGAAGAACAGGCCCTGCTGGAGGAGAACTAGCATGGCTTCTACAAAGGTAAATCTTGCCTCATGAACCCTTTGGAGTTCTTTGAGAGTGTCAAAAGGTGTGTGGATAAAGGTGATCCAGTTGAAATTGTATACCTGGACTTCCAAAAAGCTTTCAACAAAGTTTATCATCAAAGACTCTTGAGGAAACTTAGCAGTCATGGGATAAGGGGACAAGTACATGTGTGGATTGCTAACTGGTTGAAGAAGAGGAAACAGAGGGTAGGTATAAATGGAGAGTTTTCACAGTGGAGGGAAGTAAGAAGTAGGGTCCCCCAGGGATCTGTACTTGGACCGGTGCTTTTTAATTTATTCATAAATGATCTAGAAGAAGGGGTAAGCAGCAAGGTGGCCAAATTTGCAGATGATACCAAACTCTTTTGGGTAGTACAATCCAAAATGGATTGTGAGCTGCTCCAGAAGAATCTCTCCAAACTGGGTGAGTGGGTGACAAAATGGCAAATGCAGTTCAATGTTGGCAAGTGTAGAGTGATTCACATTGGGACGAAAAACCCCAACTTCATGTATACGCTGATCGGATCTGAGCTGTCAGAGACTGACAAGGAGAGGGATCTTGGTGTCGTGGTTGTCAGCTCATTGAAAATGTCGACTCAGTGTGCGGTAGCTGTGAAAATGGCCAATTCCATGCTAGGGATCATTCGGAGGGGGATTGAAAATAAAACTGCTAATATCATAATGCCCTTATACAAAACTATGGTGCGGCCACACTTGGAGTACTGCATACAGTTCTGGTCACCACGTCTAAAGACGGGCATTGTAGAACTGGAATAGGTGCAGAAGAGGGTAACCAAGATGATCAGGGGCCTAGAGCACTTTCCTTATGAGGCAAGACTACGACACATGGGGCTTTTTAGTTTTAGGGAAACGACGACTGTGGGGAGACATGATAGAGGTCTATAAAATCATGCATGGTGTGGAGAAAGTGGTTAGAGAGAAGTTCTTCTCTCTCACACATAACTCTAGAACTAGGGGTCATCCCATGAAATTGATTGCCACAAAATTTAGGACCAACCAATGGAGGTACTTTTTCACACAACACATAATCAACTCATGGAATTCTCTGCCACAAGATGTGACAGCCAACAACCTAGATATCTTTAAGAGGGGTTTGGATAATTTCATGGAGGAGAGGTCGATCAATGGCTACTAGTTGGAGAGCTATAGGCCACCTCCAGCCTCAGAGGCAGGATGCCTCTGAGTACCAGTTGCAGGGGAGTAACAGCAGGAGGGAGGGCATGTCCTCAACTCCTGCCTGTAGGCTTCCAGTGGCATCTGATGGGCCACTGTGTGAAACAGGATGCTGGACTAGATGGGCCTTGGGCCTGATCCAGCATGTTCTTAATAACAGCAAACTTCCCTGAAAGACAGTCTTTATCAGCACCCCATGGAAGAGGAATGTCACACCAGAGCACTTCTTAGAATCATCTGCACAAAAAGACAAGTCAGTGTGGAAAAGATTCATTGAACACTTTAAACTCGAAAGCCACCATTCTAATCCCACAAACATGGGGGACAGCTTCACTGGATTGAAGGGCTTCAGGGTCCTATGCTAAACTGCTCTCTGAGAGTTTGCTACATACCTTTTGGGATTTGATTCAAATATGTGAGGTTATTCTATGTACAGTATATACCCCTCAGCTGACCAGTGTCCTTGAAGTAGTTGTCAAAAAAGAATATTAAGAACAAAATAGTTGAGGTAGTAACTTCTCACTTGTGGCCCATACCATTTTCCATACTGGATTTCTTTATTTGATTATTTTCAAGCCTTTGCTCTGACCAGCATTCCATGTGTGAGCAAACAATTCCCTGTCTGAAAACTGAACTGGTACAGTCCATGTTTGAGGACTACTACAGAGTGCACATTGGAACTGGCTCCCAGGTGCATTCAAATGGGTGTGTAGCAGTAGGTGCCTTTTCCCTTCTCTTGAAAGTCCCAACACTTGAACTCTAACATCACACAGAGAAATGTGGTCATTCTTCATTTCTCATGCTGTGCAAGCTCTCAGTATTTTAAAATACTGGAGACTAGAAAAGGAATGTCTACTGCTGCTGGGAAAATAGTTCTTTCTAATGCAATAACAACCCAATGATGGACGTGTAATGGGTGAAAGCGTCAATGGAGTCAAGTGAATACAAATATCATTGGTTGGATCTTGCCACTGCTTAATTGAGTGAATATTGTGCCTCTTTGGGAGGTTGTGCTTCAGTTATTGCCAAGAGTGCATCCTTAAGCAACTTGTTACTTGATAGCATTGCCAGAGATCATCTTGCTGCTTGTTATATAAGTGGAGAGTATCTGTCATCCTTCCCCTACAGCTATAGCTGAGATAAATGTTTATCTGGGTGCATTAATGTATCATGTACTTTTTTGGATCTAGATTGAATGTTGCACTCTCAAGTGAGAGCTGTTTGTTATTAAATCTGTTTTGCATGACTTTAGGCAACTTGTTTGGTTTGTACATGTTTTGTTAAATGGCTCCTCTTACACATACAAGCACACACACACACACACACACACAGCCTTGAGAGAGGACATATCCTAGACTAGTATTATGAGGCAATGGATTCCAGGATGACTTCACCCAAGTTCTGTTATGTTGGCTTCCCATTTTGGAACAGCTCAAGTTCTGGAATATTCTTGAAAAGCCTTATCCTTTGTTCATATGAGATTTGTTTATCTCCAGGAAATTGGAACATTGCTGAGTACTTGAAGGTGCCACGCAATATGCCTCTGTTCAGAAAATCAATTCAACCACATCCTCCTCTCATCTTGATGGAAGAAAACATTTTGGTTTGGTGGGGTCTTAGGTGACAAGGGCCCCACCAAATCAAAATGTTTTCCTATAATTTCTAAAATGATAGATAGTGGAACACCAAGAAAGATGACATGACATACGCTTTCTCGCTCAGAAGCTTTTCTCCATCTTAAACCCAGATATGTGGGAATTGCTTCTGATTGAGTCACAGAATAATTTTGAAGATGAACAAATACAAACATAATTGGTTCTGAACCTAAAGAATAGCATGAGGTATAAATATAGTTAAGCAATTAAATATAAAGAATTGACCTGTAGCAAAATGTTGTCATATATCCCTGGCATGCAAGTGTTACCTGAACCTGTGGCTGTGCATGGTGTTGGGTTGCAGGGAGGGAGTTAGCAATGAAGAGTCTGCTCTAAGTTGGGTCTTACTTCATATGCAACATATTGGTCCCCCCCCCCATTTTCTGGGAGATTTTTTGGCAGGGGGCACCGGTGGTCCTTTTCTAGTTTCCTTCAGAAACCCAAAGCTGTGAAAGAGCTGGTGAGAAAACAAGTTGTAGACATTTCCCCCTCCGAAGCAGAAGGGCTTGTGAATGACTTGAGTTAATGTTCTTCAAGCTGGTAAATTTCCCACTCTTTTTGTTCAAGCTCTCCTCCCACCTTTGCCGAAGAGTTCCATTACCTCCACCCAACCTTTTGTGTGTTAACTGTCTGTGCTCCCATTGACTAACATGGGAATAGTGAGGGCAGGTTTCGGCCCTCTTAGAGATTTTTTCCCTTCAGATTTTTTGAATACCAATGTATCTGTGGGTCACCACAAGTCTTCCCGTGCCTTCCACTTTCCTGCAAGTGGGCTAGTTCTCTGTCTAGAAGAGTCCCTAATTTCAGTACTTATCATAATAGTATATAGATAGGTGTGTGTGTTGTAAATACTTTAGATAATACAACACTGGTCATTAAGCTGCATTGGTTGCAAGAAGTGCTTATTGCCAGTGCTGTTCCATCACCATCTGTGCTTGGGTATATTTAGGTGGTAGCTTTCTATGTTCTTACTGGGCCACTGAAGGCCAAATAAGATGTAATAATGGCAAACCCATGTGTCTGAATTGGCTCACTATAAAATCCCTCTAAAGTGATGTAAGGGTGCTGAACTCTTCCTTCACCAGCACTCTCCCCACAAAACTGACTCTACTCAGCTTCTTCCAGCAGAGCTTCAGGACTGGAAGTAATTCCCACCGGGGGTGTAGGGGAATAACGGAAGAGATACAGTTTCAGGAGGGCATAAGTGGAGAAGAGCAAACTGCTCCCTATCCACTTTGACTGCATTTTGAATTGCTCCCTCTCCCTCTCCCACTACAGAGGAATTGACCATGACCCAACTTGGGCTGTGCTGTTGTCGTATCTAGTATGTGTTAGTGAAACTGCTCTGGGGTGATCGGCAAACACCCCAAAAGATACCTTTTAGGTTTACATGGGGAAATTAGCTCAGAAAGGCACAGTTTCACCTAAGTTTTAATTTGCGCAAAGTTGTGGACTCAGGAAATGACTGGACTGACATGAGATTCAAGTTTCAAAAATAAAAGAAGAAATTTATTGTAGGGAGGATTACAGAGGAGAGAAATATTTGGTCAAAGCAATATTACTATCAAAAATATGTTTAACTGCAATGAGGAATTTTAGCCTAGAGTCTTAATTGTGTAAGTTCCCAGACGGGCAAGAGAAAGAGGGTTTTAGAGGAGGAGGTTTGATTTAAGAAAGGGGAACAGAGATTTTGGGCCCAGGGAGGGGCAAAACTTGTATCACCTGGTCTGGACAAAGAGCTCCAGGGACCACTGATGAACTTTGTTCCTCAGGAACAGGTTCAGCCAAAGCGGGTGCAAGAAGGTTGAAGTGATTAGTCATTAGAGGTGATTCCAGGAGGGTGCTTCCTCCTTGGACCCAGCTCCCTAACCTAGCTAGGAAGACTGGGCAAGTCAGGCTGGACAAGAAAGCCAATCTGGAGAATGGCACGAAGTACAATTGTATACCAAGAAGGAATCTGAGGAGGCAGAAGTAGTGTGAAGCAGGTTTTTCCATAGATATTGAAGAGCCAGCCCAGTTTTAAGAACAGTTGCAAGTATCACTGCCCAGTTGACACAAAAAATTTGCAGATATGGGCTCTCCTGAGTGGGATACTACAGTGGGTGCGTCCGGTATTTCTGGGGCAGCTATTGCTGTAGTGGTGGGGAATAGAAGAATTGGCATAGGCAGAGCAGCTGGCCATTACAGGGGAAGGGAAACTAGTAATTTAGTAACTGTTTCCACTTCCAGCTGCTCTGTCAACTCTCAGGCCTTGGGGAGCAGCTCCAATTCCCCACAGAGCCTGGCCTTTCTCCTCTGTAATGCCAGGTCGGTTCAGAATAAGATCAAAATTGTTCATAACTTGATCATGGATGAGGGAGCTGACCTGGCATGTATAACTGAGACCTGGTTGGGGGAGGCGAGTGGTCCAGTGTGGGCTCAACTTCTTCCTCCAGGTTATTCTTTTGTGGAGCAGGTTAGGGGAAGTGGGCGGGGTGGTGGTGGTGGTGGAGTGGCTGTGGTCCATAAGAATACCACTTCCCTTACCAGGGCCCCTGTGTGGCAGCTGACTTATATCGAGTGTGTATTTTTGAAGCTGGGAACTAGGGATAGATTGGGGATTCTGTTGGTGTACTGATCACCCCACTGCCCTAACTGAGCTATCTGAGCTGGTCGCAGAGTAGGTGTTGGAGTGTCCCAGGCTTTTGTTCCAGAGGTACTTCAATATCCACTTTGGGGCTGGCTTGTCTGGTGCGGCTCAGGAGTTCATAGCGGCCATGACAACTATGGGCCTATCCCAACTAGTATCTGAACCAACTCATGTTGCCGGCCACACACTTGATGTGGTCTTCTATTCAGATCAGGGGGGTGTTCCGTGGGTAAGGGATCTGGTGGTTTCCCCATTGTCATGGATGGACCACTACCTGGTTAAGGTTGGTATCATGGCCACAATCCACTCCTGCAGGGGTGAAGGACCAATTAGGATCGTCCGCCCAAATAGGCTGCTGGACGCAGTAGGGCTCCAAAAGGCCTTGGAGGGTTTCAAAGTTGGTGCTGCAGGTGATTCTGTCGATGCCCTGGTGGGAACCTGGAATAGGGAATTTACCAGAGAAGTAGACATGATTGCTCCAAAGCATCCCTCCAGACCTGCTTCAAAATTGGCTCTCTAGTATACCTAGGAGCGGGTTGAAGCAGCTGAGTAGGCGACTGGAGTGCAGCTGGAGGAGAACTCAGCTCGAATTTGACAGGATGCCACATGTGACCCATTTGAGGGCTTATGTGGAGGCAGTGCGCACGGCAAAAAAGACGATTTGGTCGGCTCACATTGCTTCCGCAGGTTCATGTTCAGCGGAGTTATCCTGGGTAGTGAGGAGTCTGATTTCTACTCCTTCTGTTTCTAATCAGCTCTCGGAGGTGCTCTGCTGGGATGCCCTCAGTGGGTTCTTTGCAGATAAAATCTCCTGTATTCGGGCCAACTTGGATTCCACTTTTTCTGCAGGGTCTACAGAGGAGGTGTCCAGCAATCCTTCTTGCAGTGTTAGGTTGGATCACTTTCAATCTGTGATTCCTAAGGATGTAGACAAGCTGCTTGGAGTGGTGCGGCCCACCACTTGTTCTCTGGACCCTTGCCCAACTTGGCTGCTTTGATCTAGTGGGGAGATTATTCGAGGAGGCCTGGGGAATATCATAAATGCATCTCTGAGGGAGGGTAAGGTGCCTCCATGCTTGAAGGAGAGAATAATTAGACCTTTTCTTAAGAAACCTTCCCTGGATCCCTCAGCGATGGATATAGGCCAATCTCTAATCTCCCAGGTTGGGCAAGGTGATTGAGAGGGTGGTGGCCGACCAGCTCCAGGCAGTTTTTGTTGGAGATGAACTTCCAGTGCATCGACCTTTTGCACCAACTGTCCTAATGACCACTAGGGGCATTGAGACAGTGAGTAAGGGTCTTCCTATCTGTCCCTACTCTAGGACCCCTGAACTGACTCTGCAGGACTTCCTGTGCTGAGTCACAATCCTTCCTTTCCTCCTAGAGAGCAGATGGAAACATCTCTCTCTCTCTCCTTACCTATCCACTATGTAGTCCTTTAGGTTAGATATAGGTCTTTCCTGTCTAAGTGTATTTAACCAATAAATGTTTAGTGTTTAGTCACACAAGGATCTCCATGTGTTTTCTCTAAATAGCTGCAATATCCAAACCATCCTCTGCTACCTACTCTGTAACTGGAGTGTGTGCTCATTCCTTAGTGCTCTGCTGTTGTACCTATTGTGGGTAAAAATCAACAACTTCTAACAGGGTTATGGGCCCAGCAGGAGCAACAGGCTTCTAGGCACAAGCAGAGTTTATTTTATTTTTCATTTTTTCATTTTTGAAAGTGCAGCTGAGTTAGTTAGAGACTGCAGTATGGATCCTGTGACTACAGCCTACTCAGGAATGGTTCCTTCTTTTCCCAAACTGGATGGCAATAACTACGAATCCTGGGCCCTCAAGATGAAAGCGATCTTCATGACAAAAGGAATATTTGAAGTGCTCATGGAGAAACTGCCAGCCCAAGATAAAGCTGTTCAAGCTTCGTGGGACAAGAAAAACCAACACGTGTATGGCCTTTTAATTTTGAGTATAAGCGATGATTTATTGATCTATGTGCAGGATACTGATTTGGCCTCAGAAGCGTGGGATAGACTGAAAAAGCAATGTGGCCAAGTCTCTGCAAACGCAGCTCTTCTCCTGTATAAAAGGCTATGTGAAAGCAAACTGCAGGAAGGGGGAGACTTTGAAGCCCACATAGGAAATATCTTAGAAATTAACAGGCTTTTGAAGGGTAACCAATGTGAATTGAATGAAACTATTCTAACTGGGGCAATCCTACAATCCCTGCCTAAAAGTTTTGAACCCCTAATTGTCGCTCTTGAACTGTCTCACTGTGAACTGAAGGTTGATTATGTCATGTCCAGTCTGAGAAATTTTAATATAAAGTTGCAGCAGGAGAAATGTGAAAGCGATGGCACTCTGGCACATTTCAGCAGGAAAAGTAATTCCAGCATTAGCAAGCGAAGTAGCCTCAGTGACTCATCAGCATATCCAAAGAGGGGAAACTCAGAGGGCACAGACCTGGTCACCATGGCAATGAAGTAAACACAGTGATGAGTCATGGCGACAAACAAAGAAGGGAGGAGAAGCACAGACAAGGTGGCTTATCTGAAAGGGCCAGTAGTAATGCCAAGAGCTATAGCATTACCTTAGGAGAGAGAACACAGGGTCACACTTTCATCCTGGACTCAGGAGCATCCCAGAATATAATCTGTGATTGCAATCTGTTCATTGAACTCGACACATGCTACAAATCGGATGTCACATTAGCAGATTCAAGGAAGATAAGTGTGGCAGGCAAGGGGACAGCAAAGGTATTTTGTGGCTCTGCTACTGAAGCTTATGAGGTTAAGATAAATGATGCACTTTTCGTGCCAGAGATGCAAGTCAACTTGATTTCAATTGGGCATGGACTCAAGAAGGGGTGCAAAGCAATTTTTGAAAATGAAGCATGCTACATCTCTAAAGGTGATGAGTTAACCATGACTGCCCACATGCGGGATGATGGACTTTTTGAAGTGGACTGTGCTACTGCACAAGCAAATGTGGCAAGTAGTTGCCAACACAAAAATTGTGATTAATTTAATATAAGGGCATGTCCAGAAATGGTCAGCAGATGTCAGTGTTGCATTCTTAACAAGGGAGTCAAGCCAACCTTTCCGGCAAGGGGAAGTGTACAGTCCAGGAGCATTTTGGAACTGGTGCACTCAGATGTTTGTGGGCCGTTACCGGTCAGTTCAGGTGGAAATAGGTATGTCCTGACTTTCATTGATGATTACTCCCGATTTTGCTATGTGTATGTTCTAAGAGAGAAAAGCCAGTTGTTTGAGAAATTTAAAGAATATATTGCACTGGTGAACAACAAATTTGGAAGGAAGCCCCAGTGTTTGAGGTCAGACAATGGAGGGGAATATATGTCAAACCAGATGAAAGAATTTATGAAATCAAATGGTATCTCTCACCAGACTACTCCTCCATTTACTGGACAGCTCAACGGGGTAGCTAAGAGAAAGAACAGATCTCTAGTGTAAATGAACAAATGTCTACTGCATGATGCCAATCTAGCAGACAGGTTCTGGGGTGAAGCAGTGATAGTTAGCAGTCTAACTACCTGCAAAACAGATTGCCAACCAAGGCAACAAATAAGACACCATTTGAACTTTGGCACGACAGAAAACCTTCCCTAAGACACATCAAAGTCTTTGGTTCAATGGCCTATGCATATATTCCCAAAGCAAAGAGGACCAAACTCAATTGCAGATGTGAACTGGGAATTTTTGTTGGCTATGAATCTAGAGCAGGCCTGCTCAACTTCGGTCCTCCTGCAGATGTTGGCCTACAATTCCCATAATTCCTGGCTATTAGCTGCTGTGGCTGAGAATTATGGGAGTTGTAGTCCAAAAACAGCTGGGGGGCCTAAGTTGAGCAGGCCTGATCTAGAGGATACAGAATTCTTGATCCAAAAAGTGGAAAGGTCAAAGTCTGCAATGCAATGTATTTCGATGAAAGACAAAGACCAAATAAAGGTGAAGCATCAAAGATTTCCCCAGAAATCCAGATGAATAAAGAGCCATATGATTGGACTCAAATGGATCTGGAGTCAAGCAGCGATCCCGAGGAATCAGTGCCAGATTCAGAAGGGGCTGCACAACCAGAACCCGAACCAGAACTGAGGCGCTCACAGAGGCATAACAAAGGGGTTCCTCCTAACAGACTCTCACTCGTGGCTAAAGGAGGAGAGATGCAAGAACCCACTACGTGGCAAGATATAGAAAGGTTGCCAGCTGATGAAGCTGAGAAGTGGAGAAAAGCAGCAATGGAAGAAATTGACTCCTTGCACAAAAAATGAGACTTGGAGACTTGTAGAACTACCCGCTGGAAGAAAGACTGTGGGATGCAAATGGGTCTTCAAAGTCAAGCAGGATGCAGAAGGGGATGTACAGTGCTACAAAGCCAGACTAGTAGCCAAAGGATACTCCCAAGTTTATGGTCAGGACTACGATGAGACTTTTGCACCAGTTGCGAAACACACGTCAATTAGAACATTGCTCAGCGTGGCAGCAGCCCAAGGGATGCAAGTTCAACACTTGGATATAAAGACTGCCTTCCTACATGGGGAAATCGAGGAAGACATCTACATGCAACAACCACCAGGCTTTGAGGAACCTGGAAAGAAGGGGCTAGTGTGCAAACTGCAAAAGAGCATCTATGGCTTAAGCAGGCAGCCAGAGCATGGAATGAGAAACTGAATCAATTACTACTTAAGGAGGGGTTCACGCAAGGAAAACCTGACCCCTGCCTATATTCTAGACTCAGAGACAATAGATGGACTTACATTCTGACTTATGTAGATGATTTGATTCTTGCACATGAGGAAATGCAAGACAGTCATGAAATGGTACAACACAAGAACAAGGAAATAGAGGTGAAGGAACTTGGAAGCATCTCATATTACCTTGGCATCCAAATAGAAAGAGAAGAGAACGGAACATTCCTTCTCAACCAAAAACAGAAGATAAAAGATCTTCTAGAATGCCTGGGACTGATAGATGCCAATGAAGTCAGCACGCCAATGGATGCTGATTTCTGGAAGCAAGATGAGGACAGCCAGCCTCATCTCAGTGGCATTCAATACCATCAACCATGGTATCCTTCTGGGTCGTCTGGAGGAGTTGGGGATAGGAGGCACTGCTCTGCAGTGGTTCCGCTCCTATCTCTCCGGAATATCCCAGATGGTGGAGCTTGATGACAGTTGCTCTTCTAAACAAGAGCTGTTATATGGAGTCCCTCAGGGCTCCATTCTGTCACCAATGCTTTTCAATATCTACATGAAACTGCTGGGTGAGGTCATCAGGAGATTTGGTGCTGGGTGTTATCAGTATGCTGATGACACCCAAATCTACTTCTCTATTTCATCTGCTTCATCAGGAAATGGCATTCATTCCCTAAATGCCTGCCTACAGGCAGTAATGGGCTGGATGAGGGATATCAAATTGAAGCTGAATCCAAGCTAGATGGAGGTGCTCATTGCAGGGCCTCAGAATCTGAGGGATGAGTTAGATCTCCTTGTGCTGGATGGGGTCACACTCCCTTGGAAGGAACAAGTACGCAGCTTGAGGGTACTCCTGGATCCAGGCCTCACCCTGGTATCTCAGGTGGAGGCTGTGGCCAGGAGTGCTTTTTATCAGCTTAGGCTGATTCAACAGCTGCTTCCATTCCTTGAGGAGGATGACCTCAGAACAGGTGAGGAGAGCTGGTCTTGTGGTAGCAGGCATGACTTGTCCCCATAGCTAAGCAGGGTCTGCCCTAGTTGCATCTGAATGGGAGACTTGATGTGTGAGCACTGCAAGATATTCCCCTCGGGGGATGAAGCCGCTCTGGGAAGAGCAGAAGGTTTCAAGTTCCCTCCCTGGCTTCTCCAAGATAGGGCTGAGAGAGATTCCTGCCTGCAACCTTGGAGAAGCCGCTGCCAGTCTGTGAAGACAAAACTGAGCTAGACAGACCAATGGTCTGACTCAGTATATGTCAGTTTCCTATGTTCCTATGTTCCTAACAGTGGTGCACCAGCTGGTAACCTCCAGGCTTGACTACTGTAATGCGTTCTGTGTGTGGCTGCCTTTGTACGTAGTCCGGAAACTTCAGTTAGTTCAAAATGCAGCAGCCAGGCTGGTCTCTGGGGCAACTCGGAGAGACCATATTATGCCTGTTTTGAAACAGCTGCACTGGCTGCCGATATGTTTCCGAGCAAAATACAAAGTGTTGGTTATTACCTTTAAAGCTCTGAACGGCTTAGGTCCAGGTTACCTTAGAGAGCGCCTTCTTCGGTCTGATCCCTACCGCATGCTAAGATCATTTGCGGAGGTCCAGCTCCAGTTGCCACCAGTTCATCTGGTGGCGACCCAGAGGCGGGCCTTCTCTGTAGCTGCTCCTGGACTGTGGAATGCACTCCCTGCAGAAATCCATAATTTGAATTCTTTATTGGCATTTAGGAGAGCCCTAAAGACCTACCTGTTCGGCCTGGCCTTCCAGTGCTCTTAAATTGTTTTAAAGGGTTTTTAAGGTATCGGGTTTTAATAAGGTTTTGAATTGTTTTGTTTTTTAGCTGTTTTATTGTATTTTAAAAATTGTATTCCCAATTTTTATTCCCAATTATTGATTGACTTTAACTGTTTTATGACATTTGTGAACCGCCCTGAGCTATTTTGTAAGGGCGGTCTAGAAATCGAACAAACAAACCAACCAACCAATAAATAATATCCTGGGGGCAAATTCCAACCGACCATTGCTGTCTGACAGGTGTGTTGGGAGGGGTCCTATTGTTGCTGATCTTTCTAACAATGTGGGAATTGTTTAGGTATGCCAAGGCCTTTGTCATGAAAACAGAGTGCATAGACATGGGAAGGGGAATCTGCATAGACAGAAAGTCCAGTAACCCAATCAGTACTTTTAATGGGTGCATCTCTTAGGTTCATATGGCTTGCTCAACCTCCTTTGAGGGGTGGGAGATTTACCTCCACAAGCCTTATCTATGTTCTTCCTGTTGAGCTAATTGGCACATTAGCTGGCTGGCTGATACCCTTTTTGCGAAGGGAAGACAAGCCAGTTCACCCTGAGCGCAGAGTGGCCTTGGCAGGGAGTTAACTTGCTTTAGTGAACTTCTTGGGTTTCCTTAGGATTAAGGATGGTGTGCATCTGCTCCCTTTTACAATTTGCTTGTTAGGAGCCAGATCTAGGGGAGACTGACCCACTGTCACTAAGTGACCTGTCCCCATGTGCTATAAATGGAGAGCTCATGATGCTGTGAGGCTCCTGAGCTCACAGAGGGAGATCTCCAAGCCTGGAGCCTCAAACATAAATGTGGGGGCTCCTGGCAGCTGGCAGAAAAGCTTTGCTGGCAACATTTGGCCTTGACATGGCCAACAGGAAATGAGAAGTTTCACAGTGAAAGGCAGGAGCCCTTTGCCTTATGGAAAACTACAGGCCTCAAAATACTTGCAAAAGCCAGTGGGGGGAGTTCTTAAAAAGCAAATATACTTCCCCCCAGCCAGCACGGGGAAGGGATTGGGGGGGGGGCAAGACGTATGTCAAAAAACATTAAATTGGGGGGAAAGCAAACATATAAGATTTCAGAACTGACATTAAAATAACAAAGGATCCAGAAAAGAATGTAAATGAACCCAACTGAATAATCTAATGAACTTAAAGATTTAATAATGATGAAAAGCACATAGGTACTAATGTTCTCTTCTTTCCCCTGCAAACCCCTAGTATTTGTGGCACATATGTTGGACTGCATAGCCCATTCCAGCTCCTCTCCATCATATGGACCAACAGAATTCCATAGGATAACAAGCTGAAACAAAGCTTCTAATTTCCACGGTAAAACCCAGACTTGTTAACTATAACACATGTTATAGTTATTTAATAGAAGGCCGCCTTAGAAACTGCCTCTGCAAAGATGCTGCTTCCTGGTGCAGTGGTATTCTAGATTTACTTAATCATGTGGCCCTCCCTCAAAATTTGGAGATTGTCCATGCCAGTGGGACCTATCTATGGCAGCAACAACTGCAGATGTTGCAACAATTTAGAGAGGATGTTTCCCACACCTTCCATGTACAAAGTACAATATTTATACCAGCCCTTAGAACCTTATGATTTTTAGGAGATCCCAAAAATTCTCCATCATGCAAGCATTTAGGCCCTGTGTGGGATCTGTGTGTTTGGCATCACACTGAACTGTGCATAGTGCAGCCACACACCTGTTCCGTGGATCCTGGACAAACTAATACTACATGTGTAGTGACAGAGGGTTCAACTTAAACTTGAAGCCAGCCATGTGGAAAGCCACACTGATAAGCAATTTTAGCCAGCCCTGAATCGTGTTTAAATTGGGCCTTAGTTGTGTGTCCTATTGCGACTTATCTGGTCAGATAAAAATTGCGACTTATCTGGTCAGCGACTTATCTGGTCAGATAAAAAGAAGAGTAAGAATCAGTCACACAGAACAAAGATTTGTATTACTATGTCACAGAGTTGTGAATATCAGCCTCCCATTTTGAGTTCATGGAATACATTCACTGCAAGAGGCTGTCTGGAGCCCTGACACAATTTAAAAACACTAACCTCCTCAATTAAGGTCATAAAAGGAACAGTTCTTCCCATAAATGAAAAATGTAAATAGCTTGCTTGTGCCTCCCTACCTCTAGGTGGAATGCTGAGAGAAGGGCTTGGCCTTCTGCCAAAGTTGCTGCAGAACAGCGCAATAAGCATCCCTAATGTGGGTCACTTAAATGACTGTTTGTCTGGATTCTGCTGGTGCAAAAGTCTCTGCAATACTTCAGCTGTGAACCATTACTTCCCCTTCTGAGAATTGTTAAGGGTTGAGTATCTATTGTTCAACCAATGCATGACATCAAGTGTTGTTGAATTTTTCACGACATACTGAACTTGTGGAGAAAAAGAAAGAAACATCAGGGCTGCCGTTTCACGAATAACAGCAAGCACTGTGTTTGCTATCATGGTATCGTATGTATGTATGTATGTATGTATGTATGTATGTATGTATGTATGTATGTATATTTGTACACCGCCTCAGATTTCCATCTCTTGGCAGTTAACAGCAACATAAAACAAATTAAAACCTTAAAACAATTTAAAACCACAAGTCTAGTTAAAAGGCTTGGGTGAATAAATGTGTCTTTAGATACTTTTAAAAAGTTGTCAGAGATGGAAAGGCTCTTATTTAAGCAGGGAGCATATTCTAGAGTCTCAGGGTGGCAAGAGAGTAAGGCCTGTCCCTGTGTAGGGGTGTGTGAAAGTGTGCGATGTAGAATCTGTTCAGTTCGACCATTCAGGGTCGAACCGAACCATCCCCTGTTCAGTCCGACTCCGGACCGAACACCCCCCGATTGTTCAGGGGGTTGGCGGATTTTTTAAAAAAATTTTAAAAAATAGTTGTTGGAGGTGGCAGCAGGGGTCTGCAGAGGTACCCCCTCTTTCCGTCGGCCTCCCTTATTGCTGCCCCAAGCCATTTGGCCAGTTCTTTGGCTGCCTTCCCCCTCCAGCGTGGCAGCCATTTTGGAGGCCGCTGTGCCTGCACAATTGGTCTCTGCGTGACCCAGTGGGCTCGAGGGGGTGCCGGCTCAAACTGGCTTGGTCTGGTTCGGGTCCGGTCCGGAATCGAACTGAACTGGACCAGCCAGTTGTGTGCACACCCCTATCCTTATGTAGCCATCAGATGAGTTGGTGGCAACTGCAGACGAACCTCTCCGGATGATCTTAATGGGCAATGGGTTCATAGTGAAGAAGATGTTTTCTTAAAACGACATTCTCACAGTAGTCTATTGTCTTCTTTGTTCTTTACCGGCTGCAGTATGTTTGCCATCATACGTGGTTATTGCACTGCTTCTGGTAAGTACAGTAACTTCTGCCTATGTGGTTAGGGTGAATCATGTTACATACCACACTAGTGACACACACACTCCTAATAGGTTGGATGGCTTTAAAAGGGGCTGGGATAAATTCATGGAGGACAGTTCTATCAATGGTTACTAGTCTTGATGGCTATGGGCTACCTCCAGGCTTCAGGCAGGATGCCTCCAAATACCAGTGCAAGTGGAGCAATAGCAGGAGAGAGAGGGCACCAGGGGTGAGCCACCATCGTGTGGACGAGTCCAAAGACCATGGCCACCACTCCCTGTGGAGCTGCCCCATTTGATGTCAGATGCAGAGGGTGTGGTCATAAGCAGAAATGGGGCCGCGTGGCCCCATTCGCAAGGTGCTTCAACCAGCGCTGGGTTTCCAACATGGCTGGGAGCATCTTTTCCTGCCTCAAAAAATAGAGAGATGCGTTCCCGGCCAGGCTGGGAACCCAGCGCTGGTCGAAGCATCTCACAAACGGCCACACACCAACAGAGTATCTCACAAACTGATGCCATAGCCCCTGACCCATTTCTGAGACACTTTGGCCAGTGCTAGATTCCCAGCCTGGTTGGGAAATGGGGTGTGACTATATGCTTCCAGTAGACAATACTGAGCTAGATAGACCAATGATCTGACTCAGTATAAGGCAACTCCCTGTGTTCCTACCTGCCTTAAACATACAAGCAGAAGCTTCAGATAAGAGGAGCCACGCATACAAAGCTGGCCTAGTAGTAGAAAGCAAGTGTTGTGTAGGGTTAGAGTGCTAAGCTTGGATGTGGGGAGCTCTGGTTTAATCTCAATTCAACTATGAACCCCTGGGCCAATTCACATTGTACATGGCTTATACTGTAGGCTAGTGTTTGCTGTGTGGGAAGACTGTAAAATGTGTAAGGGAGATGTCTATAAAGATGAGTGGGTCACATGCCCATTGCAGCCCTCTTTCACATGTCTTCCACATTCCTTGCGTGTTTGGAGTTACTCTCCCCCTGCTAACCAGGCATAGAGGCCCCTTTTAATGTGGTGATTCTCTTTATTTAGCAGGGAGAGAGTAACTGGCCCTATCCACCCCCAGCACAATACCTCTAGTGACTGTTGCTGGTGTCTATATATTATGTTTCTTTTAGATTGTGAGCCCTTTGGGGACAGGGATCCATCTTATTTCTTTATTTATTTCTCTATGTAAACCACTTTGGAAACTTTGGTTGGAAAACGGTATATAAATTGTTGTTGTTGTTGTTGTGCATCTCCCCTTCTCACCTTACATGTTTCTCATCCCAGCCAGGGGGTAAGAAAGTTGGATAGGATTGTGGCATAGTGCAAACTGACCCCCAGGCAGTCTTGGCCTTGGGTAAACCATTAATACATCTAACTTGCCTCATGTTGTTGTGAAGCTAAAACAAGGAATGGTGGCGCATCAGAACAACAAATAAATGGGCATTTATATTTTGTTTACTTATCCAAAGAGAATGTACTTGATCCTATAATGTGCTCACTTGTATTCTTGGTTTCAGCTGGACATAAGCATACCTGTATTTCTCTGGACTGTGCCCAATGGCAGCATGTGAGCAGAAAAATAATTTCTAATTCATTGTTATAGCCATGGACTCTGGAGGGATAATGGTTTTTCCAAGAAAAAGATCTCTGTCCCCCAAGGGCTTACAAACCAATTAAATCATACAAAAGAGTTAAGTATACAAATGGAGGTTAAACAAAAATGTAAATGTCTTTTACACAAGGAGCAAAAATGACAAAGAGTCTTGTGGCACCAGAAAGGATAACACATTTCACCGTGGCTTGAGCTTCTGTAGACAAGAACCTACTTCAGCTGATGCATGTTCCATACTGCGAACAAAATGTTGAGAGAAGGTAAAACCTAGGGGTGTAAAATAGATTTATTAACAAGTTAGTTTCCAAATTTCCCAGGATGTTTTGAAGATAAATGTCCTTCGTAGGAAGGACATATAAACTGAATCCAATTAGAACATAGCCCCCTTAGCTTACTCCAGAGCAAATAAACAACTGCTGAACAAGTTAGTAGGTTTTGTTTGAAAGTTCCATGCAGGTTTCCTGAGCACAAGAGAGAAGCTGCACCCTTTACCCTTGGCTACGATGTGAAAACAGAAATGGGACTTTTCAACTATGCAAGCTTCCTTATGTAGTAGTTACACAATTGTTCATCTTGTTCTGAAGAAGATTAACAGATTGCTATGTTCTGTTTGAATTCAATTTATATGTTGATTAATTCCTTCGGAGAACATCTATGCTCAAAACACACTACACAGAATTACGAGGAACTAAACCCCTGATTTAAAAGGGTTTAGTTTCACCTTCCTCTGCACAGGATAGAACTGTTGATAAATCTGTCATGTACCCATTGGTTTTGCCTTCTTTTCATCCTGCTGTGTGGCACAGAAATGGTGCTTTCT